>NW_016107325.1:11319853-11551067 GCF_001604975.1 Cebus imitator
GGGAGGGAAGGAAGGAAGGAAGGAAGGAGAGGGAAGGGAGGGAGAAAAGGAGGGAGGGAAGGAAGGAAGGAGGGAAGGAAGGAAGGAAAATAAAAGACAGAGAGGGGTAGGAGGGAGAGAAGGAGGCAGGGAGGGAGGGAAACAGGGAAGGAGGGAGGGAAAGAGGGAGGGAGGGAGGGAGGAAAGAAGGGTGGGAAGGAGGGAGGAAGGAAGAAAAAGAAAGGTATAGAATAATTAGAGTATCTAAAACTGCAGTTAGATAGCTGAAATAATTCTAAATATTTTAATTGTCTTCATAAATGTAAATGCCCCAACTCTCCAGTGGAAAAACAAGACTGTCAGATAGGAATTTTAGAAAAAGTTAGGCATATACAACACAAAATAGACACTCGTAAAATATTTAAATATTAACCACAAGAAAGCCAATATGCCTATTTTATTCTCAGAAAGCAAATAGACTTAAATGGGAAAAAAAATTGCCACATAACAATAAAAATAAAGATTAATCTTTCAAGAAAGTAAAGGAAATCCACTGGGACTGGGAAGAAAATGAAAGTATAATTTTAGGGAGGTAAGCAAGCCCAGAAACAGTTTCCATATTAATCTGGGATGGTTAGAACTTCGATAAATCAAATAGACGAAAGCATGCAATTGATTCAGGATACTAGGCCATGGGCTCATCTAGGATGGGAGGTTGGATCATATGCCTTAGGAAGCTGAATACCACAAGGGACTGTTCATATAAAAGTGAAAGTATAAACTAAAAATATGCTTACATCAATCTTCGGTCTGAATGGATGAAATATAATTTTATCTCCCAGGAACTCCTAACTCTAGAATTAGGGGGCTCTCACCCCAACCTAATTCAAATTTGAGGCCCAAATTCACATATTAGTGAGATCTTGAAAGCTTCAAACCTGTAACTTAATTTATATTGGATTCATTATGCAGATAGTGGAGCAAAATATAAATGCTCTCTGGAAGAATATGCTTTGAACTGGAGTCTCAAAAAAGTCTGAGAAATAAAGTTCCAGTGACCGTGAGCTCACAATCAAAAACCACAATAAACATAAACGAGGCTATATAAAAATCAATAAGTGTAGGAAAGCAGAATTATGCCCACATAAACATCAGGGATGAATTAGAAAGTGAACTCTGAATACTATGGGCATTTAGTTTATGAAATACATTGCAGTTCAGGTCAGTTGGAAATGGATAGTCAGTGAATTAGTACTTAGACAATAGTCTGTCATTAGAAGAAAAATTAGAATTTGTCTTTTATTATATACACAATTTATTCCAGGTGGTTTAAAAGCTAAGTATAAAAATCTCAAATTCAAAACTATAAGAAACATTAGAAAAAATATAGGAAATATTTATGATTTCAGAGGAAGAAAGGAACTTATAAGAAAAACTTGAAAGCCAGAAAGAAAATATGATTCACTATTATAAAAATATTTAACTTTTGTTCTGTTGCAATAATATATTAACTAATGTTAAAGAACTAGAAAAGCAGAAATAAAATATTTACAGTTCATATAACCAACAACATATTAATATCCAGGATATGTGGGAAGCATCTGCCAAGAAAGAGACAACCAAATTTAAAATTATAGAAAGTATACAAAAAACAACAAAACTAGAAATGGATAATAATTATATGAAAACATGTGATACTCTATTCAGTATTTGAGTGATGGGTTCAACAGAAGCTCAGATCTCAGCATTATACCATATACTCATGTGACAAACCTGCACAGGTACCCCCTGGCTCTAAAATAATGACATAAATAAATAAATAATACAAAATTGTTCCCTCCTTAAAAAAAGAAAAAATCAGTAGCACTACTAATAATTGAGGAAATAAAAATTAACATAATAATTAAGCATACTTTTTTTCCATCAGACTGGCCAAAAAATTAGTGCCACCATTTGTAGTTGTGGAGTGTATAAAGCAACAGACCTTCTCATATGTTGTTGGTGGCAGTATAAAAATAGTATGAATACATGAGGAGACTTTTTAACAGTGTTAATTAAAATTTAAAATGTCAGCCAAACAGTTCTACATCAGCATTTATCTCTTTATTCAAAAGAAATACTATACATGAGTACAATTATCAGTGATGGAGGATATTTATGGCAGTATTGATTTTGTTAGAAAAAAATTGGATACAGTCTTAATGCCAATTATATAAGTGAATGATTGAATAAATAATTGTTCATCCATTACATAAACGTAAGGTAAAATTGGGAAGAATGAGATAGTAAGGTTGGTATGATATAGGAAGTGTCTGAGATGTATTGTTTTGTTGTGTTTTATTAAATGTTTTATAGGAATAAAGCATTGTTTGTGTATTACTTGTATTGTCATCTAAAATAGAGAAAAACACCTAAGAAATTGGGCAACTTTTTGATTAGGTAAATATATTAAAGTATTTATAGTATTATGAATGGCGCACCTATATGCTTAGGAATTTTTTTTTGGAAAGGGTGCACATAAATTTATTTTCTTTCAAAATATAGTGTTGAACAATACTCTTTTCTTTTTTTCTTTTTCGAGACAGAGCCTCACTCGGTCACCCAGGTTGGAGTGCAGTGGTGGGATCTCAGCTCTCTGCAACCTCTGCCTCCCGGGTTCTAGCGATTCTCCTGCCTCAGCCTCCTGAGTAGCTGGGACTTCAGGCGCGTGCCACCATGGCTGGCTAATTTTTGTATTTTCAGTAGAGACGGGGTTTCACCATGTTGGACGGGATGATCTTGATCCTCTGACATCGTGATCCTCCCACCTCGGCCTCTCAAAGTGCTGGGATTACAGGCGTGAGCTACCACGCCCGGCCCAAAATGCTTTTTCATTTAGCATATCATGATTATCTTTCCATGTCACTATACACATGTAGTAGCTAAAAGCATGTGGAATGGAGACAGACTACTTAAGTTGAGATTTCGTTCAAAACAATTTATCCAATGGTCTTAGGTATTTATAGTATTTTTTAAATGAGGGAATATTAGTAATACCAGTCTCATAAGATTGTTGTTAGGGTTTAATGATTGATGCCTAGAGCTCAGTACTACAGTGTACTGAGGCACTATTGTTGAGACAAAACTTCTACTTTGATGGTTTTTAAATCCTATCGTGTGTACCATAATTTGTTTATTTTGAGTCAGAGTCTGGCTCTGTCACCCAGGCTGCAGGGTAGTGGCATGATGTTGGTTCACTGCAACCTCTTCCTCCCTGGTTGCAAGCGAGAAATTCTCCTGCCTCAGCCTCCCAAGTAGCTGGAATTACAAATGCAAGCCACCAAACCTGGCTAATTTTTGTAATTTTAGTAGAGATGGTGTTTCATCATGTTGGTCAGGCTGGTCTCAAACTCCTAACCTCAGGTGATCCGCCCACCTTGGCCTCCCAAAGTGTTGGGATTACAGGTGTGAGCCACCCACTGCGCCCTGCCCTGTACCATTATTATTTTATTTTTTTTTGAAAGCCACTGACTTTATTGATCTAAAAATCTTTACTAGGATAGTGACTATTCCGCCAAAAAAGGAGCCAAATGGTATCAAATGGACTGAAAGTGGGGGTGGGAGTAAGGGACGGGGCCAGGAATCCATTCAGGAAAGCTGGTGTCTACCCCCAGGGGACTGGCAAGGGAAAGAGGAAGGTGGAGGGATGCAAGAATGAGAATCCAAAACAGTTGAAACAGGGCAGAAAACTCCCAAAAGACCCTGGAGTACGTTGGAGGTGAGTAGGACAATAGCAATCTTTTCCTTTGTAGAGGATCAGGCGAGGAGTCCCTGCAAACTCCGGATGAGGGCTGGGGATTGAGGGCTTCCCAGAGAGCATCACAACAAGGAGTCACACCATTCTCAAAGGCCTCCAAAGCAGTCCTGGGACTTCTTGGCATTGGCACTACGAGTGTCCTTCAGCCATTCCCAGAAGAGGTCTTCATCTTTCTTTAGCACCAGAAACTGGCCAAGGACTACATAGACCTTGTCAAAATCCCTTTCCTACAGCTTCTTGCCCACAACCTCAATCCCAGCCAGGTTCCCTACTGGCTTTTCCCCCATGGATTCTGCCATGAAGTCTCAGTGCTTTGGGAAGTTTGTCATCTCGATCAGGTTTAAGCTGCATGAAGTTAGGTGTAAATTTTGTATTGCAATATAAATTATCATATTAAAATATAGCGATTTGGGTGTTGAAACTGGCCTTTTCTTGGCAATTTTATTCCGTATATTTTAGAAACTTTTAATTTAGTGGAAATTTGTAAGAGACTTGCAAGTTTAAAAGTATTAGTGAATAAAGTATTTATGAAAAGGTTAACATAGAATCCTACAACTTCAAAAATCCTGTTTTGGGATTTAGCTCAATTTATCACATTTCACCATCTTAAGAGCAAAGTCTAGATTCTTCTACAGGTTTGCAAAGGAATGAATTTGCTCAAAGGTTTGTTCATATTACTACTAAGCAATCTGTATTGGGTCCCCAGTTATCATAGATTTTGTCTGTATTGTTTGCATTTCATCTGGCTTATAGGATACAATTCAGATATCTTAAGTGACATTGGAAGTTGTTAATGGCATAAAGAAGGCTCTTATTAAGTATTAATTAATGAGTTGAATTTCTATTTGAGGCCAGGCAATGGAATAGAATAGGAAATAATAGGAAATAAATTCTGGGACACAAAAAGGCTAACTAAAAGCCCAGACATCACCACTACACAACATACCCATGTAACAAAACTGCACTTGCCCCTTCCTTGATCTAGGAAGAAAGATGATAGGAAAACATTCTTTAAGGAGAGTCATCATCTTTATTCTAAGGAAGGTGGTTAACACCAATTATATATGTGGCCTTGGCATTGACAATGCGACATGCATAAAACATCCTCTATGAAGTCTCAAGTTTTATTGTCTAGTCCAGAGTCTCTCAAGTCATCCTCTTAGTACGATTGTTAAAATGCAGATTTCTTAGTACAAGCTGTAGTTTAAAGCTAAATAAAACTTGCTTCAGAAATGTGGTTTCTGCCCATATAGGGCTTATGTTCTGGCTAAGAATGCAGACAATAAGTACATAAACCATAATGAAATAGGCAATTGCAAATTATGGGAGTGAAGGAAAAAAACTGGGTGCATGGAGGTTGCTATGGGATTACTAAGGACAAAGGAATCATTTCAGTATATTTTTTAAAAATTCACTTTCTTACTAGATTTCAAAGAAATTAGCTCTTGAGCATGGCAAGATGTTTTCTGAGCTGTTTATGTGTTAGTAGGCTGTCAAGTTATTGAAGAGGTAATATCAATTCACTTTTTCTATTGTCAAATTTGTGAATCAGCTTCAACAATTCTTCAAGTAAGTTACATGTGATTGGCAGTTCTCTCTGTGAGAGAAATGTCCCAACTGTGTACTTGCTTCAGATGGGTTCAGAATATGTTACCCTAACATATGACATGCCAGCATATTGAATATTTTAAGCTGAAGGAATTTGAGAAACAGCATGTGTAGCAAGTATATTCTGATCTTCTGTTCTGAAGTAGGTCGTGAAAACTCCACGAGATGTGTTCTCTCCATACCAAGAGGAAAAGAGCTTCCTTTGGAATCTCCAAAGACACAGGGACACAGAGAGGCATCTTGGACAGATTTTGCTGTCCGCCCCCTCCACCAGTTTACTACACTCAACTCAAACCTGTATCTTCTTTGTTCTCTAGGATTTTCTATTCTCCTCAAACCAAGCATATAAACACTCACATTCAACCAATTCTTCGAAGTTTCATTTCTTTGTAAAGTCTCCTGTGTCACATAAAGCTTACATTAAATCTATTTGCACCTCTGCTCTTGTTAATACATCTTTTGTTACAGAGGTCCCAGGCTTGAATCTGGGATGGGTAGAAAGAAAAAATATTTACTATCTCTTATGTCCTCAAGACAATAGATTTGATGTCTTTTATACCCAACATAACCCAGACTTGAAGAGCAATAAGATAGACCAAATAATAATTAAATAGGACCAGAAAAACAGTATAACAAAAACCTGAATGTTAGACAGGTGAGCAGTCATTACAATAAGAGAACAGAAGCCCATGGAGAATCATTCTCCACTTTTAACCCCCCAACTCCACCACTCCATGTAATCACCATGAGAAGCACAAAATTCTACAAAATAGAAAATTATTGTGTCTTTTTAAAAAAGTGGGTGTTCTGTACCACTGGTGTTAAAATCACAGATAAAATGACCCCAAATTTTCTTATTTGGCTTCTCCCCAAAATGCAGTCTTTCCCCCTACTTTGCAGTCAACATCTGTAGGTGTCTAAGTGATTATTTCTACATGTTTCACTCTGTGTTATGATTTATTTGTTTGCCTTCTTCATAATTACATAACCATATGCACCCTCTGTGGAGTGTATTTCAAAATATTTATTGAATGATTCAACTAACTGATTAATTTTACCACAACCAAGAAAAATAACTAAGAATTATTAAACCTAGTTTTAATTTGTGATTTTAGGGAAGTATGCAATTTCATATACAGACTCAATATGATACTGTAGTTGACCATGAATTGTGGTGATAGGCAAACCCAAAATTAAATCCCGTATTGAGCACATACAAGTCATGCAACATTGAAAAAGTTGCTTAACTACTTTAGGCTTCAGTGTCTCACTCTTTAAAATAGTAAAGTTAATGATAGCTACCGCTTAGGCACGTTGTGGGCATTACCTGGAATACTGCATGAAAATAACTTAGCACACTGCATAGCACTCAAAATGACACTAGTTTTAACAGCAATTTAAAACACAGGTTTCGTTTGCCACCTAGGGAAAGTGCATTCTCAGAACACTTATGTAAGATAAATCTTTAATTAAGGTGAATTATTTTAAAACATTTCTCTATGAGTCCAAGTTTTTCAAATTATCAGATGCAAGGCAAATTGCACTTGCACACTCAGTGCCAAGTAGACATTCAATGATTACCATTTGAGTGAATATGTGATTTCCCATTTTGACAACAAGGTGATTGGGTATGGATTATGCTTTGCAGGCATAAATTTAAATGATAATCTCTGCAAAACATTGTATCAAATAGTTTGCTACATCCATATTTTTATGACTGATTAACAAAATAGCTTTTTAAAATGACTGAGGCTTAAAGACTATGAGAAACTGACCTATTAACCTGAAATTATAATTGAAGCAAAATATGAATGGATTTTTAGTCAGTTAAAAAAAGGATGAGGAAATAGACACTTCGCAGCTCAAACTGCAAGGATAATGCAGTTGCCTCCTCTGGGTTTCCCTCTTCCAAACCCTATTGCACTTTTATTTGTTTCTCTCTATTTTTTTAAATCAAATCAATTAAAAAATATCCATCTTAAATCATCCTCATACATTTTTCCAATTCCCACTACAAACCAATGAAATGTTGCTTAGAAATGTTCACTATGCCTTTTTAATTTACACCAACAAAATGTATTGTGTGCTAAAATCATGGAAACAAGCATTGTCAATAGACACTCAACACAGCTTATGACATTCAAATGCTGTTCTTGAAAGAAGAGGTTGTCATAAGAGCGTTCAGTGTTCTAAGTTATACACTGCTGATTTGTCCCTCATATGCTCTGAATTTTCAGGAATTCCTGCATTCAATCATTAATTTACTTACTTAGTAATTGATCTATCTATTTACTTATTCTGTATTCCGTAAAACAAAGTACCTTTGACAAAATTTACTATCCTTGCTTGGGATAACATTTGATCCTAGTATGTTCTAGGGATGTCCTTAGATCTGAAAGTCAGTATATACTTTATACACATGTTGTTCTTCATTTACATGAAGGAGAGGTGAGAAGCGTGTGCACTTATACTGTGTGCATGTATAATAACTTGGAGGCTACCGTTTTTCTCCATTTATTCTAGAACCACCAAATAGACAAACACACATGCACTTCACTAAAAATAAGTGATTTTCATTACTTTTAGCCAAAGTATCAGGAATCCAGAATGCTTGCCTTCCTTTCCCCCTACAATCAAAGCAGCTTGTGTGGTGTTATCAATTTTAGTCACTTACAAAGAAAACACTGAAGTTTCTTGACAATGCTGCTGGAGATCATTATGAAAAATGTTGCAATAGGGGGATAAAACAGTGTATGAGTATATAAGCCCATGCACTGATACAAGAAGTAAAGATTTTACAGCTTCATCTTGTCCATAGCAACACATTTTAGCTTGATAACTATCTAGGATTTTAGTGAAAATGTTGTAAGGGAGACTATCAAGAGTGAAAAGAAAGCCTATGACAGCTGTTCCTCTTCTCCACTGAAAATAAAAGTCATCAAATGTGAAGATATTACCCACTTAAAAATGCTTTAAAACAGTGTTCTAGTTGTGTTGTAACATAAACAGAGTTTGCCATTAGAACCCACTTTTTGCACTTAAAGATAACAAAAGAAGAATTGAAGTAAATTACATGTGTCTTCACAGGTTACAAAGAGTACATATCCTTACAAAATGCAACTGAAAATAGCTAATTTGAATACCACACCAAAGATTTTGTTTCTGAGACTATATAGTTTTATATATATTTTTTCTATTACTTCTCATTTACAACTATAAATGTGTTTGAGGTAAGATTCTAGAAAATTGGGGATGCGGTTGAAAGATATTCAGTGTGTTTTTATTATACAATATTTACATTTTGCAAATTTGAAAACACTAGATTTTTAATGCAATATTTTGAAATTTAATTCAGATGGACTTAAATACAAAAGAGGTAATGTAGATGTATTTACGCATCTGTTAACATTTATCAAGCACATTAGAGCACCAAGCTCCTGTGGGAGGCACTGGCTTTCCAGGAATGGTGCAGGAATGGTGGGATAGAAATGGCCCTACCCTCACAGAGTTTACTATGTAACTGACATTTCTGCTGTGTTTTCACAGTATATAAAACATTTTTCCAAACATTTTGTTGCCTGTGGCTTATTGAGATATGTGTTATTATTCTTAACAAATAAAACTATTGAAACTTGTAAATTTTAAGATTGAGATGTTCAATGACAATTTCAAATACGTATGCATCATACTTAACCATGAAAATAGCCATTTAGAATTTATTGCACTTAATACTTTTATCAGTAAGATTTCAGTCTGTAGACAGGAACCACACAGTTATTTGAACAGGGAAAGTATTTTTAAAACAATTATTAATTATAATAGGAGACTGGGGTAATAGGGGATTAGCTACAAAGGGGTAAAGAAAACTCTAAGGAATACAGGAATAGCAGATATAAGAAGCAGACACTACCTTGGGGGAGTGGGAGGGTAAAAGAGTACCCAAGAAAGAAATGAATCTGGAAATAGACCCCTTCCTCCAAGGCTAAGATTCAGGCCTCAGTGGGGAGGGCACTACCATGGCCCACCAGATGGTAGGAACTTTCACTGAGGGGCTGCACTGGAAAACTAAATGAGAATCTCTACATTGGGATACGTGAGGAAGTACCATGGAGAGGTGCCACATGCTGCTGGCAGCAGTGCACTGCAGAAGCCTGTCAGGAGAGACAGTACACAGAAACCATGAACTGCTTCTTCTCCAGGATCTCTCTGGGTCCTTTGCCATCAAGCAAATTATTTTGCTGGCTAGCAAGAGATAAATATTATATTATGGGAAGTACAACCACAGAGAGTGGCTTTGAAGCTAAGAGGAATAGCATGATCATTGACATGTTGGCATAGCAAAAACATTTAGATACATTATAAGTTTTATTTGTCACAACTACACTATAAGGATACAAATTTTATTCTATACCATGGATGAAGTCATTTAAAATATTTTATGTAATTTTTAATGATTTCAGAATAAATTCTGTGATCGTAATTATGAAGAGAACAACTTAAAATCTGGTCAATGAAAGCACTGAATTTGGCACCAGGCTGATTTGGACCCATTTTCCAACTATAAGACACTGGGGAAAATATGTTGGGAAAAATATTTCACATTCCTGTATCTCTATTCATTAAAATAAACAAACAATAAAAAGAACTTATATATTACCCCATATATTTCTTATGAAGATTATATTGGATGATGCTTTTCAATATGCTTAGAATGTAACTGGTGCATATATGCTGCTCATAATGCTCATTTCTAGATTATTGTTTTATTATATATTATTGAGCTACATCTGTCATTAAGAAATGTTAAATATGCAAAGAATAAAAAAGTTATGAGCATTCAGGGAAGAAAATCAGTCATAAACAAAGCAAGAATAGTCAAGCTGCACTCAGAGTACTTTTCCAACATATGCAGTGCCAGAAAACAGAATTAAATGTGTAGGTTTGGTAGGAGATTATTAATAAATAATTGTGCAAACAAGATAGGTATTTCTTATTTATTTAAATAAGCAAATAAAAATAAGATATTGAAAATGCTTGTCCCTGAAAAGTTCATCTACTACTAAATGGATACTGTTTGATAACAAATAGCTATGTGTCTCATCATCAAAAAAAATTTAATGAGCTTTATTTTGTTGTTCTCATTACCAATCTAATATGTGATTTTCTATTGGGAAATAGAAAAAAGTTTAAAGAAAAGTTTAAAAATCACGGATAATGCTACCTAGAGAGACACATGGGTGTTCCCTCCTTGTTTTTGATTCTGCATATGTACATGCACCTAAACATATAGAAATATACATTGTTGAAAACTGGTGTTACACTGTTTAACCAGTTTATTAGTCCACTCACACTGCTGATAAAGACATACTCATTACAAAAGAAAGAGGTGTAAAGCTTACAGTTCCAAGTGGCTGGGGAAGCCTTAAAATCATGGCAGAAGTTAAAAGGCATATCTCACATGGCAACAGGCAAGAGAAGAGAGCTTGTGCAGAGAAACTCCCATTTTTAAAACCATCAGATATCATGAGATTTATATGCCATTATGAGAACAGCATGGGAAAGATATGTTCATATGATTCAATTACTTCCTACAAGGTCCCTCCCACATGTGAGAGTTCAAGATGAGATTTCAGTGGGGACACAGCCAAACCATATCATTCCACACCTGGCCCCTCCCAAATCTCACGTCCTCACATTTTAAAACCAATCATGCCATCCCAACAGTCCCCCAAAGTCTTAATTATTTCAGCATTAACTCAGAAGTCCACAGTTCAAAGTCTCATCTGAGGCGAAGCAAGTTCCTTCTGCCTGTAAGCCTGTAAAATCAAAAGCAAGTTAGTTCCTTCCTAGATACAATTTGAGTAGAGATATTGGGTAAATACAGCCATTCCAAATAGGAGAAATTGGCCAAAACAAAAGGGCTACAGGCCCCATGCAAGTCCAAATCCAGCAGGACAGTCAAATCTTAAAGCTCCAAAATGATCTCCTTTGACTCCCTGTCTCATATCCAAGACATGCTGATGCAAGAGGTGGGCTCCCTTGGTCTTGCACAGCTCTGCTCCTATGGCTTTGTAGGGTACAGCCTACCACCCAGCTGCTTTCATGGGCTGATGTCAAGTGTCTGAGGGTTTTCCAGGTGAACAATGCAAGCTGTCAGTGGATCTACCATTCTGGGGTCTAGAGGACAGTGGCCGTCTTCTCACAACTCCATTAGGTGGTACTCCAGTAGGGGCTCTGTGTGAGGGCTCCAATTCCACCTTTCCCTTTTGCACTTCCCTAGCAGAGCTTCTGCATGAGAGCCCTGCTCCTGCAGCAAACTTCTGCCTGAACATCCAGGTGTTTATATATGTTCTCTGAAATCTAAGCAAAGGTTCCCAAACCCCAATTCTTGACTTTGCATTGGAAGGCTCAAAGCCACATAGAAGCTGCCAATGCTTGGGACTTGCACCCTCCGAAGCCATGGCCCAGCCTCTATGTTGGCTCCTTTCAGTCACAGCTGGAGCAGCTGAATCACAGGGCACCAAGTCCCTAGGCTGCACACAGAAGGGGAACCCTGGGCCAGGCCCAATAAACTACTTTTTCCTCCTGCACCTTTGAGCCTGTGATGAGAGGGGATGCCTTGAAAATCTCTGACATGCCTTGGAGACATTTTCCCCATTGTTAGGGGATTAACATTTAGCTCCTCATTACTTATGCAAATTTATGCAGCCAGTTTAAATTTCTTCTCAGAAAATAGACTTTGCTTTTCTATTGCATTGTCAGGATGCAAATTTTCCAAACTCTTATGCTCTGCTTCTCTTATAAAATGGAATGCCTTTAACAGCACCCAAGTCACCTCTTAAATGCTTTGCTGCTTAGAAATTTCTTCCGCTAAATACCCTAAATCGTCTTTCTCAAGTTCAAAGTTCTACAAATCTCTAGGGCAGGGGCAAAATGCCACCAGTCTCTCTGCTAAAACATAACAAGACCCACCTTTGCTCCAGTTCCCAAAAAGTTACACATCTCCATCTAAGACCACCTTAGCCTGGATTTCATTCTCAGCTTGGATTTCATTCTCTATATTATCAGCATTTTTGTCAAAGCCATTCAACAGGTCTCTAGGGAATTCCAAACTTTCCCACATTTTCCTGTCTTCTTCTGAAAACTTCAAACTGTTCCAACTTCTGCCTGTTACCCAGTTCCAAAGTCACTTCCACATTTTCAGGTATCTACAGCTGCACCCCACTCTACTGGTATCAGTATACTGTATTAGTCTGCTCTCATGCTGTTGATAAAGACATACCTGAGACTGGGCAATTTACAAAAGAAAGAGATTTAATGGACTTACAGCTCCACAGGGCAGGGGAATCCTCACAATGATGGCAGAAGGTAGAAGACATATCTCAAATGGTGACAGACAAGAGAAGAGAGCTCGTGCGGGGAAATTCCCCTTTTTAAACTCATCAGATCTCATGAGATTTATTCACTATCACAAGAACAGCATGGAAAAGACCTGCCCACATGATTCAGTTACCTCCCACTGGGTCCCTCCCACATGTAAGAATTCAAGATGAGATTTGGGTGGGGACACGGCCAAACCATCAACCAGTTTAGTGTTCAGCTTTTCAAATGTATTGATATTTTCATATATTTTTATGGAGATATAATTTACACAGAATAAAATTCACAAGTCATAAGTATGTATTCTCATTTGTTTGACATCCAACCATGCTCATTAACACAGAGTGCTCCCTTGTTTCCATCCCAGTCAGTCACTCCCAGCCCAGAAATCCAGAAATAACCACAATCTGATTGTTAGCACATATCTTAGTTTGGCTTATTCTAGAGCTTTCTAAAATTTAGTCATACAATCTGTGCTCTTTTGCTTTCTTCTCCTTTTACTCAGTCTATTTTTGCAATTCACCCATATTGATGAATGTTGTTTATATCAGAAGTTTTTTCCCCTTTCTTATTGATGGCTAGTATTCCATTATGTGAACAATCGGAATTGATATATTCATTCTCTTCTTTATGGACAGCTAGGCTATTTCTAGTTTGAGGCTATTAAGACCAAAATTGCTGTAAACCATCTTGAACAGGCTAATTGGGGACATATAGTTTCACTTTAGTGGATAAATACCTCAGAGTGAACATATGATAAGTCAATAATTAAAATTTTAAGAGACCATCAAACTGTTTTCAAGAGTGTTTTGACCATTTTACACTCTAATCAGCAAAGTGTGAGAATTTCAGTTTTTTCATATCTTCCCCACAATTTGTGATCATTCTTTTTTTAATTTCATCCATTCAAGTGGATATGAGTTGTAGTCCCTTGTAGTTTTAATTAGCATTTTCCTGATGACTGATGATATTGAACATTTTTCATGTGTTTTTGGACATATTTATATCTCTTATGAAGTGTCTATACAAATATCTGCCCATTTTCAATTGGAGGCTTTTTTATTATCTTGTTGTAGGTGTTTTTTACATATCAAAGGCATAAAAATCCTTTGTCAGTTTGTGTTGCCAATATTTTTTCCCAGTCTAAGATTTGCCCATTTACTTTTTATTAGTCTTGTTTAATGAGCAGAAGTTGTTAATTTTTATCAATTCTAATTTATCATGTTGGGTTTTTTATGGTTAAGGCTTTCTAAAGTCTCCAAACCTCTTTTTACTCTAGGATTACAAAGAAATTTCTATATGTTCCTCTTGAAGTGTTACAGTTTTTTGTTTTACATTAAATCTATGATTTATGTTGAATTCATTTGTATATGCAGTATAATGTAAAAGTCAAGGTTCTTTTATTTCCATGTCATTTCAGTCATTTCAGTACAATTTGTTGAAAGGGCTTTTTCTTAAAAAATTGTTTCTGTGTTGTTGTCAAAATAATTTCAACATAAAAGTATGGGCCTATTTCTGGACACTGTATTCTGTTTTATTGACCTATGTTTTATTCTTTCACCGGTATCACTTTGTATTGATTACTATAACTGTATAGTAAACATTAAAGTCATTTAGAGTATGTCTTCCAAGCGTGATCTTCTTTTCCAAAGTTCTCTTGGCTGCAGTGCCAAAGAGTATATTGTTTTCCATATTCCTTTAGAATTAACTTGTGAATTTTTTAGGAAAACAAGAAATCTTACTCGAGTTTTTATTGTAATATAACAAATTCTATAGATCAATTTGAGGGGAATTGACATCATAACAACATTAATTCTTCCAATATTTTAACATGGTGTATCTTCTCTTTTATTGACGATACCTCAAATTTATCCCATGAATATTTTATAGATTTCACTGTAGAGTTCATGCACATATTTTGTTATATTACTCTCCAGTACTTTCTGCTTTTATATTTTTAATAAATTTTAGGTTCACATAAAAATTAAGCAGAAGGTATGAAGATTTGCCGTACACCCCTTGCCCCACCCATTCATATCCTGCTCCATTATCAATATTTCCCACCATAGTGGTACATTTTTACCTATGTCCATAGATACCCTTTGTAAACCCTAACGGAGTTAGACTATTGAACATTCTATGGGTTTGGACAAACATAAAAAATATCCACAATTAATTACAGCAACACTGCCCTCAAAATTCTTTATATCCTGCCTATTTATCCTTCCTTTTGCCCCTCTTCCCAACAACCCCTGTCAACCACTGATGTTTTTATTGTCTCCATAGTTTTGCCTTTTCCTGAATGTCATGTAGTTGAAATCATACAAAAAGTACCCTTTTCAGACTAGCTCCTTTCATTTAGTAATATGCATTTAGGTTCCCCCCATGTATTTTCATGCATTGATAGCTCATTTACTTTTACACTGAATAATATTTCATTGTCTGGATACACCAGTTTTTGTCCATTCATATACTGAAGAACATTTTGGTTGTTTCAAGTTTTAGTAATCATGTGTAAACCTGCTATGAACATCTATACTTAGGTTTTTGTGTAGACATTGGTTTTTAACTCTTTGGGGTAAATACTGAGGATTGTCATTGCTCAATCATATATGTTTAGTTTTATAAGAAACCAACAGGGAGGCTTCCAAAGTGGCTTTACAATTTTGCATTTCTACCAGCAATGAATGTGAGTTCCCGTTGATCCACATATCCACCAGCATTTGATATTGTCAGTTGCTGGTTTGACCATTCTATTGGGTATATAGTGGTATCTCGTTGTTTTAACTTGCAGTTCTTCAACGATAATGTGCAGAATCTTTCCAAGTGCTTATTTGCTATCTGTATATCCTTTTGGGTAAGGTAGTTGTTAAGAGGTTTGGCCTATTGTTTAATTAGGTTATTTGTTTTCTTATTGTTGAATTGTAGGCGTTCTTTCCATATTTTGGATAACAGCCCCTTATTAGATATATCTTTTGCAAATTATTTTCTCCCAGGCCATGATTTGCCTTTTTGCTCTCTTGACACTGTCTTTCATGGAGCAGAAATTGCTAATTTTAATGAACTCCAGCTTATTCGATGTTTCATGGATCATGTTATTGGTATTGTATCTAAAAATCATCACCAAATCCTAGATCATCTGGATTTTTTTGTATGTTATATTTTAGGAGTTTTATAGTTTTGCATTTTACTGTTAGGTCTGAGATCCCTTAGAGTTTATTTTTATAAAATATGTAAGGTTTATGTCTAGCTTAATTTTCATATATATGGACGTCCATTTGTTGGGTACCATTTGTTGAAAAGTCACTCTTTTCTTCATTGTATTGTCTATGTCTCTTTGTCTAAAACCAGTTAGCTACAAATTTTGATAAGTTGTATTTCTATTTTCATTTTCATTTAGCTCAAAATATTTTAAATATCTCTTAAGATCTTTTTCTCTAATGCATGTCACACTTTCTACAAGTGCGATGTTTAATCTCCACATATTTGGGGATTTTCTCATTTCGTTCTGTTAATAATATCTAACTAAATTCCATTGTAATCTAAGGACAGATATTGTATGATTTCTATTCTTTTAAGTTCAGAAAGGCTTATTTTATGGCCTACGTGTTCTGTCTTGCTAAGTGTTTCATGTGAACTTGAAAAGAATGTGCGATGTGCTATTTTTGCATACAGTCATCTATAGATATCCATCATATACAGTTGATTGATGGTTGTCTTCCTCTGTTTTTGCATTGCTATGAAGAAGTTCCTCACCCTGGATAATTTATAAAGAAATGTGGTTTACTTGGGCTCATGGTTCTGCAGACTATTCAGGAAGCACAGTGCCTTCATCTGCTTCTGGTGAGGCCTCAGGACACTTAGAATTATGGCAGAAGGCAAAGAGGGATCAGGTATGCCACGTGGCAAGAGAGAGCAAGGCAGGAAAGTGCAGCTCTCTTTTAAACAATCAGACTTAATGTGAACTCACAGCAAGAACTCACTTATCACCAAAGGGATGTCACTAAGCCATTCAGCGGTGTTGTTGAATTCAACTATGTTGTTACTGATTTTCTGCCTGCTGGATATGTCAATTTGTTAGAGGAGTGTTGAAGTTTCCAATCATAACAACACGTTTATCTATTTCTCCTTGCATTTTTATCAGTTTGTACCTCTCATGGTTTGATGCTCTGTTCTTAATTATATGTATACACACACACACACACACACACACACACACACACACACACACATATAATATTGTTGTATTGGATAATTGTATCCTTTGTTAATATGCAATACCCCTCTTATCACTAATAAATTTCCTTGCTCTCAAGTTTGCTCCATTTGAAATTAATATAGCTATTCCTGCTTTCTTTTAATTAGTGTTAGCATGGTATATCTTTCTTTGTCCATTTACTTTTATACTGTATGTATGTCACTTTGTATTTAAAATGGGTTTCTTGTAGATAACATATAGTCAGGTCTTATATTTTTAACCTTCTCTGAAAATCTCTGTATTTAATTGGTGTGTTTAGACCACTGACATCCAAAGAGATTACTAATATAGTTAGATTAATATTTTCACATTTGTTACTTTTTTATATCAGTTGTCTTTGTTCTTTGTTTTTGTATGCTACCATTCTTTTTATGCTTTTTGCAATATTAATTGAGCATTTAGAGTGATTTTGTCTTCTCTCCGCTCTTAGCATATTGTACTTTTTAAAAACTTTTTTAGTTATTATTCTCAAATTTGCAATATATACTTACAACTAATACAAATCCACTTTCTAATAGCTCTATACAATTTCATGGGTAGTATGAGTAGTGCAAGTACCTTATAATACATAATAATCCTGATTTCTCCCTCCTGTCCCTTGTATCATTGCTGTCATTCATTTCACTTACATATAAGCATACATAAACATATAGGCACAAAATAAAGGTTTTTATTTAATCTTCATTCATTCCTTCTTTGATGATTATTCTTTCTGATGTAGACCCAACTTTCCGACCTGTATCATTTTTTTTCTTTCTAAAGGACTTATTTTAACATTTCTTTAAATACAATTCTACTGGCAACAAATTTCCTCATTTTTTTTTTATCAGAGAAAGTCTTTATTTTCTCTTGATTTTTGAAAGACAGGATACATAATTATTATTGGTGGTATTTTTTTCTCAACACGTGTATATTTTACTTCACCTGTCTTCTTGCTTGCAGGGCTTCTGAAGACAGACAAGTCAAATATAATTCTTATCTATGCTACTCATTAGGTGTGGTTGTCTGTTTCTGTTTTTAATTCCAGCTTCTTTCAGTATTTTTTCTTTAATCTTAATTTTCGGTAGTATAAAAGTAATATGACTATGTGTAGGCTTTCTGAAATGTATCTTATTCAGTGTTCTCTAGGCTTTCTGGCTTTGTGTTTTGGTGTCTAACATTACTTAGGAGAAAAGTCTCAGTTATTATTGTTAGAATTTTTTTTTCTTTTTGTTTCTTTCTGTCTTCTCCTTCTGAAAGTCTCATTACAATTTTTTTTGTAAATTGTCTCACAGTTCTGGGATAGTCTCATCTTTTGTAAGTTGATAGTCTCATCTTTTGCAAGTTGTCTAAAATGGTTCTGGGATATTGTGTCCTGGTTTTTGTTTGATTTTTTTGTTTTGTTTTGTTTTTTGATTTGGGACATTTCTATTGACACACTCTCAACTGAAATATAAGCAGTATTCAGTCCATTTATAAGCCCATAGAAAACATTCTTCAATTCTGTTATAGTGTTTTGAATCCCTAGCATTCCTTTTTGATCCTTTCTTATAATTTTTCTCTCTCTACATTACCCATTTGATCTTGCATGCTCTCTTCTTTATCCATTAGGGTTCTTAGCATATTAATCATAGTTATTTTAAATTTCCAGTCTGATAATTCCAATATCCTGTCATATCTGAATCTGACTTTGAGTTTGTCTCTTCAAACTATATTGTTTGCCTTTTAATATATCTTACAATTTTTTAAAATTCATAGTCAGACATGATATACTAGGTAAAGGAACTGCTGTAAATAAGTTTTTAGTGGTAAGGTATGGGGGGAGAGGAAGCCTTTTACAGTCCTATTATTAGGTTCTGGTTAAATAGTTTCTCCTTGATGGCAAACTTTCTTCAGAACATAATTCTCTAGTGTATTTCAAATTTTTTTCCCCTCTGACACCAAAAACATGATTCTTTTTCCCCCTCTCTGACACCAAAAACATGAAGTGACTTTTTAATATATTTGTTAAGACCAGGTAGTGCTCCTGAAGGCAAAACTTACAAAAATGCAGTGTCTCTCCAATGACTGGGTTGTCCTGGAGTTTTTAAGTCTCAGACGTGTCCACATTGAGCCTCCAATAAATTCTCAAGTGCAGTTCACTTTTGCCTTCCCCAGCACTGGTTCTTGTAGTGGTTATTGTTTGGAGTTGCTGCTCTGGTAAGTTTTGGTTCTCTGTATTCGTCTATCAGTATCTCTAATTTTGACAGCAGTTTGTCCTGTGATCTCACTTTTCTGATGGATCTAAGAAGATAGATTTTTCAGTTAGTTCAGCTTTTGACTTGTTAAAACTGAGTGGTAACCACCAAGCTTCTTACATGCTGGACCAGAAACTGGAAGTCTCCTTTTAAATGCTTTTAAGCGGTAAATAAAACCGCTTAAATAAAAGCGGTAAAGTTTCTTTAGTTTTATTTTCTGATTGTTTGCAGCTAGTATTTAGAAACAGTATTATTTTGGGTACATAGTATACCTTGTGAACTTGCCATATCTACTACGTGCATAGTTGTGTTTGTGGTTTTATTAGTTACAGTAATTTTTGAACATTTTTGAATATGTGGTTATGACTGAATAATGAGGGCTGTACTTCTTCCTTGGTGATCATTTTGTCTTATATATATCCCTATCACACTTGTAAGGCAAGTGCGATATGATACCAAGTGGAAGAGGTGAGAGTAGACATCCTCATCTCATTCTTAATATAGAAAAAGTATTCATTTTATTGTGTGACATGAGCTGTAAGAAATTTTGTACAAGCTCTTTACTGAGCTTAAAGAGGTTCATATTAGTCTTTGTTGAGAGTTTTAATCATAAGTGAGTATTGAATGCTGTCAAGTATGTTTCTTCAGTTATTGCAATGATAAATAATTTTTTAAAAGTCTTAAGTGATCTCTTTATTATATTGCTATATTTAAGTTTCTAATACTTTGAGATTTTTGAGTTTATCCTCAGGAGGAATACTGGTCTTTAACTTCTCTTTCTTTTAATTCCCTTGCCTGATGTTAGTGTCAGGATTAGGTAGACTTCAAAAAAAAAGTGTCAGAAAGTGTTTCTTCCCTCCATTATTTGAAAAAAGAAATAGGTAATATTGGTATTATTTCTTTATTACATCTTTGATAGAATTTACCAATGAAGTCATAATATACTTGTAATTTTTCAAATGGGGAATAATTTAAATTTAAATTTAAATTTATTTACTGAATATAGAGCTATTTGTATATTTCATTTCTTGTGTCACTTTGGTAGGTGTTTTTTTTAAAGAAAGAATTTATTCACATCATCTGAGTTGTCTGCTTATTAACAAAAATGTATTATCAATACTCCCATTTTTCTTTGAAAATCTGCAATATCTGTAGTGATGTTCAATATTTCAATCCTACTGCTGATAATTTCTTTTTTTTCCTCTATTTTAAGCAGTCTTGCTACATGTTATCAATTTTATTAATTAATAATGTAACTTTTTTTTTTGAGATGTAGTCTTTGTCTGTTGTCCAGACTGGGGTGCAGTGGTGCAATCTTGGCTCACTGCACCCTCTGCCTCCAGGGTTCAAGTGATTCACCTGCCTCAGCCTCCTGAGTAGCTGGAATTACAAGTGCACACCACCATGCCCAGCTAATTTTTGTAGTTTTGGTAGAGACAGGGTTTCACTATGCTGGCTAGGCTAGTCTCAAACTCCTGACCTCAGGTGATCTGCCTGCCTCGGCCCCAAAAAGTGCTGGGATTGCAGGTGTGAGCCACCATGCCCAGCCCCTTTCTTTATTTTGATAAATGCATTTTGCTCTATAAATGGCTAGTTACTGCTACAACTGCATTCTACAATTTTTACACGTTGTTAGCGTTATCGTTCACTTAACATTTTATTTTAATCAATTTTCTGATTTATTCTTCTACTCATGGGATACTTTGAAGTGGATTGTTTTATTCAGAAATATTTGGAACATTTTTACTTATCTTATTGTCATTGTTTTCTAATTTAATGTAATTGTACTCAAGGAACTACTCTGTAGGATTTACTAGTTGGCTATATATATTGATGGTTTTTTCATAATAATTATTTTATGTTCACTTGAGAAGAATATGCATTCTGCTGTTATTAGGTTGGTGCTTTATACATGTCAACTAAGTCAAACAGATGATAGTGTTTTCAAATTTTCTACATTTTAACTGATACTAGTCTACTTATTCTGTCAAGTATGGAAAGAATGATGTTAAAGCTCCAAACTGTGATTGTGAGTTTATTTCTTCCTTAGTTCTCTGAGTTTTTTAATTCAAGTATTTAGGAGTTTTGTTATTAGGTATATTAGGATTCCTATGTCTTCATAAATTGGTCCTTTTTAATCATTGTGGCATGCCCCATTTTACATCCTACATACTCCTAACCTCAAAGCCTGCTTTTTTCTGATATTAATACAGCCACATTAGTTTTCTCATTCTTAGTGTCTTCATGACACATATTTTAAATGTACTTTTTATTTTTAATTTTTGTGGGCATATAATAGGTGTATATATTTATGGGGTTCATGAGATAGTTTGGTACAGGCATGCAAGGCGTAGTGATCACATCATGGAAAATTGTGCATCCATTCCCTCAAGCATTTATCCTTTGTGTTACAAACAACTCAATTATACTCCTTTATTTTTAAATGTACAATTAAAGTAATAATGACTATTGTCCCCCCCTTGTGCTATCAAATATTTCTTTTTTATTCTTTCTAACATTTTTTGGACTCACCTTCACTACCTTCTCCACAACACCGCACTACACTTCCCAGCCTCTGATAACCATCCTTCTACCCTTTATGTCCATGAGTTCAATGTTTTGGTTTATAGATCCCACAAACAAGTAAGAACATATGAGTTTGTCTTTCTGTGCCTGGTTTATTTCATTTAACATAGTGACCTCCATTTTAATCCATGTTGTTGCAAATGACAGAATCTCATTCATTTGCATGGCTTAATACTACTTCATTGCATATAAGCATCACTTTTCTTTATCCATTTATCTGTTAATGGACACTTAGGTTGCTTCCAAATCTTGGCTATTGTGAACAGGGCTGAAACAAACATGAGAAATACATTGATTTCCCTTATTGGAGGTATATACCCAGCAGTGGGATTGTTGAATAGTATGGTAGCTCTATTTTTAGTTTTTGAGAAACCCCCAAATTGTTCTCCATAGTAAATATTCTAAAATACATTTTCACTACAGTATACTAGGGTTTCCTTTCTCCATAACCTCCCCAGCATTCATAGGCTTTTGGATAAAATCCATATTAACTGGGGTGAGATGTTATCTCATTGTGGTTCTGATTTGCATTTCTTTAATGACCAGTGATATTGAGCACTTTTTCATATACCTGTTTGCCATTTGATATGGTTTGGCTGTGTTCCCAACCAAATCTCATCTTGAAGTCCCACATGTTGTGGGAAGGACTCAGTGGGAGGTAATTGAATCATTGGGGTAAGTCTTTTCTGTGCTGTTCTCGTTATCATAAGTCTCGCAAGATATGGTGATTTTATAAAGAGGAGTTCGCTTGCACAAGCTCTCTCTCTTCTCTTTCCTTCTGTCATGTTAGATGTGCCTTTCACCTCCCGCCATGATTGTGAGGCCTTCTCAGCCACGTGGAACTGCAAGTTCGTTAAACCTCTTTCTTTTGTAAATTGCGCAGTCTTGAGTATGTCTTCAATAGCAGCATGAAAACGAACTAATAACAGTAAATTGGTACCAGTAGAGTGGGGTGCTGCTGAAAAGAATCTCAAAAATGTGGAAGTGACTTTGGAACTGGGTAAGAAGTTGAAACCGTTTGGAGGGCTCAGAAGAAAACAGGAAAAGGTGGGAAAGTTTGAACTCCCAAGTGACTTGTTGAATGGCTTTGACTATAATGCTGATAATAACATAGAGAATGAAATCCAGGCTGAGGTGGTCTCAGATGGAGATGAGGAATGTGTCAGGAACTGGAGTAAAGGTGATTCTTGTTACGTTTTAGCAAAAAGACTGGCAGCATTTTGCCCCTGCCCTAGAGATTTGTGGAACATCGAACTTGAGAGAGACGATTTAGGGTACCTGGTGGAAGAAATTTCTAAGCAGCAAAGCATTCAAGAGGTGACTTGGGTGCTATTAAAGGTATACAGTTTTATAAGGGAGGAAAAGCATAAAAATTTGGAAAATTTGCATCCTGACAATGCAATAGAAAATTCCATTTTCTGAGGAGAAATTCAAGCCAGCTACAATTTGCATAAGTAATGAGCAGCTGAATGTTAATAACCAAGACATTAGGGAAAATGTCTTCAGAGCATGTCAGAGACCTTTGTGGTGGCCCCTCCCAGCACATACCTGGAGGTTTAGGAGGAAAAAATAATTTTGTGGACTGGGCCCAGAGTCCTCCTGCTATGTGCAGCCTAGACCTGTCATGCCCTATATCCCAGCTGCCCCAACCATGACTAAAAGGGGCCAAGGTATAGTTCAGGATATTTCTTCAGAGGACGGAAGTCCCAAGTCTTGGCAGCCTCCATGTGGTGTAGAGCCTGCAGGTACACAGAAGTCAAGAACTGAAGTTTGGGAACTTCTGCCTAGATTGCAGATGATGTATGGAAACACCTGAATGCCTAGGCAGAAGTTTGCTGCAGGGGCTGGGCCCTCATGGAGAACCTCTGCTAGGGCAGTGCAGAAGGGAAATGTGGGTCCAGAGTCCCTACACTGGGCCCCTACTGAGGCATCATCTACTGGAGCTCTGAGAATAGGGCCACTATCCTCCATTCCCCAGAATATTGGATCCACTGACAGCCTGCACCATGTGCCTGAAAAAGTCACAGACACTCAATGCCAAACCATGAAAGCAGTCAGAAGGAAGCTGAACCTTGCAAAGCCACAGGGGTAGAGCTGCCCAAGATCATGAGAACCCACCTCTTGCATCAGCATGACCTAAATGTGAGACATGGAGTCAAAGGAGATAATTTGGAGTTTTTAAGAGTTGACTTCCCTGCTGGATTTTGGACTTGCATGGCACCTGTAGCCCCTTTGTTTTGGTCAATATCTCCTATTTAGAATGGCTGTATTTACCCAATGCTTGTACCACCATTGCATCTAGAAAGTAACTAAGTCACTTTTGATTTTAAAGATTCATAGGCAGAAGGGACTTCCCTTGTCTCAGATGAGACTTTAGACTGTGGACTTTTGAGTTAATGCTGAAATAGTTAAGACTTTGGGGGACTGTTGGGAAGGCATGACTGGTTTTGAAACATGAGGACATAGAATTTGAGATGGGTCAGGGATGGAATGATATGATTTGGCTGTGTCCCCACCCAAATCTCATCTTGAAGACCCACGGGTTGTAAGAGGGACACAGTGGGAGTTAATTGAATCATGGGTCAAGTCTTTCCCATGCCTTTCTCATGATAGTGAATAAGTCTCATGAGCTATGATGGTTTTATACAGACTGATTCCCCTGCACAAGCATTCTCTCTTTGCCTGGTGCCATACATGTAAGATGTAAGTTGCTCCTCTTTGCCTTCCACCATGATTGTGAGGCCTCCCCAGCCATGTGGAACTCTAAGTCCATTAAACCTCTTTTTCTTCCCAGTCTCAGGTATGTCTTTATTAGCAGTGTGAAAACAAACTAATACATCTTTTTGTATGCCTTCTTTAATAAAAGTCTATTCAAGTCTTTTGCCAATTTCTATTTGGATTATTAGATTTTTTCCTATAGAGTTGTTTCAGCTACTTATATATTCTGATTATTAATCCCTTGTCAGATGGGTAGTTTGCAAATATTTTCTCCCATTCTGTGGGTTTTCTCTTTCCTTTGTTTCCTTTGCTGTGTAAATCTGTTTAACTTGACGTGATACCTTTTGTCCGTTTTTGCTTTGCTTGTCTGTGCTTTTAGGGTATTACTCAAGAAATTTTTGCCCAGACTAATGCACAACACATCTTTTAATCATTTTATTTTCAAGTTATCCGTGTTTTTTAATGTTTAGAGTATGTTTTTTTATAACAACATATAATTGCTTGCATTTATAAAAGGTCGACAAATGCTGCCTTTTAATCAGAGTATTTATTCTGTCACATTAAATTAGTAACATGTTTGAATTTGTCTATCATCATGGTGTTTGTTTTCCATTTATAGATTGTCATTTCTCTGCCTTTAATTGAAAAATTTATTTTTATTTAATTTTATCTCCTAAATTGTATTAATTACCATTATTAATTTAATTTGTGTCACCTCTATTAAATTAATGTTTATGTCCATTTTTCTTACTCTTGCATATCTATCTTCTTTTCATCATAGCCTGCCTTCCAAAAATACTCAAGTCCTTAGGTCCATAAGAATCATAAAATGGTATACTTCTAATTATCACCCTACTGTCTTCACAGTCATATATTTTACATCCATATATGCTATAAACTCCACATGATGTAGTATTATTTTGACTGTATGTTAGCTGTGTTCTATAAAGTTGTTGAAATAGTTCTTTATAGCTGTGTTCTATAAAGTTATTGAACCATGGCTCCTAGAGGAATGTGTTCCTGCTTGATTCTGGTCACAGCATTTTCATCAATTGAAAACTGCATAAACTTCTTTTATATGTGTTTTTGTTTAAAAACATCTTATTTCATATATATTGTTGATTCATTAACATAGAACTCACAGCCAACTGCACTATGAGTCATGCCTGAACAAAGCTTAAGTAACAAAGCTTATGTAACTGTAATGGGCCTCCACAAGGCCCATTATAGTTTTCCTGTGCTTAGGAATACCAGATAGCATTTCAACACTTTCATCCTTTTTGTCTATGTTGATGCTATTGCTTTCTGCCTGTTAGTTTTCCTTCTAACAGCCAGACCCCTCTTCTGCAAGTCTGCTGGAATTTGCTGGGGGTTCACTCTAGACCCCATTTGCCTGGGTGTCACCATTGGAGGCTGCAGAACAGTAGAGATTGCTGCCAGCCTCCTTCCTCTGGAAGCTTTGTTCTAGAGGGCCACCCACCAAATGCCAGCCAGAGCTCTCCTCTATAAGGTGTCTGTCAACCTCTGCTGCAAGGTGCCTCCCAATCAGGAGGCACTAGGGTCAGGGACCCACTTGAGGAGGCAGTCTGTCCCTTAGCAGAGTTTGAGCACTGAGCTGGGAGGTCCACTGCTGTCTTCAGAGCTGGCAGGTCAGGAACATTTAAGTCTGCTGAAGCTGCACCTACAACTGTCCCTTGGCCCAGGTGCTCTGTCCCAGAGAGAAGGGAGTTTGATCTATAAGCCCCTGACTGGGCTGCTGCCTTTCTTTCAGAGATGCCCTGCCCCAAGAGGCGAAATCTAGAGAGGCAGTCTGGCTATAGTAGCTTTGCCTAACTGCTGTGGGATCCTCCCAGTTCAAACTTCTCAGCTGCTTTGTTTATATCGTGATGGGGAAACCTCAAGCCTCAAGCCTCAGTGATGGCAGATGGTTCCCCCACCAAGCTTGCATCCCAGGTTGACTTCAGACTGCTGTGCTGGCAGAGAGAATTTCAAGCCAGTGGATCTTAGTTTGCTGGGCTCTGTGGGGGTGGAATCTTCTGGACCGCCTGGCTTCCTGGCTTCAGCTCCCTTTCGAGGGGAGTGAACAGTTTTGTCTCGCTGGCATTCCAAGTACCACTGGGGTATGAGAAAAACTCCTGCAGCTAGTTCAGTGTCTGCCCAAATGGCCACTCAGTTTCATGCTTGAAACCAGGATCCTGGTGGTGTAGACACCCAAGGGACTCTCCTGTTCTGCAGGTTGTGAAGACCACGGGAAAAGTGTACCATCTGGGCAGGAATGCATGGTTCCTCAAGGCACAGTCCCTCATGGCTTCCCCTGGCTAGGGGAAGGAGTTCCCCAACTCCTGGCACTTTCCAGGTGAGGTGACACCCCACCCTGGTTCCGCTTGCTCTCCATGAGCTGCACCCACTGTCTAACCAGTCCAAATGAGATGAGCTGGGTACCTCAGTTGGAAATGCAGAAATCACCTGCCTTCTGCATTGATCTTGATGGCAGCTGCAGACCAGAGATGTTCCTCCTCGGAACATCTTTCCAGCCCCCTCTCTATTCTAAATTTCCATTGAATAATTTCAACATCTAAGCCATCTTTGCCTCCAAGCTTTATTGACTTTGTTTTCTTTTAGTGGTAGGTCACATGTTCTTTCTTCCTTTTGGCCTTCATGATTTTTTAATTGAATACTGGACATTTTGTGTAAGGAACAGAACAGGCTGAAATAAATATCATGCCCTCTCAGGAAAGGGAATATTTATTTTGTAAGTTTGTTAGTGAGAGGTAAGTCAATTTAGTCTACGGATTAGCTATGTATCAGTTCTATGATCATCTTTGTTGTATTTAGTTCACCAGAGAATTTATATTAGTGAGTAGAATTAGAATCATTGTTTAGTAAGTCCTGGTAGCTGAGTTGTTAAATGGTTTGTCTCAGTTCCCCTGTACTCCTTTCAGACTTCCAGAGAACCCAGTCACCTGTGTGGGATGTGTCTCTCTGTTCCTCTGTCCCTAATTCATTTGTAGATGCTCACTACCTTACACTCAGCATAAGGGCACAGGCTGATTGTGAGGTTTCTCTCTTCAATCCTGCCCCCAATAGATCTCATTGCAGCTCAGGGAATTTCTATGGGAGACCGTGGGCAGATGTAGATCCTCTTCGTGCCTGGGACTTACAGGGATTCTTAAATGTCACACTAGCCCAATTCTACTTTTAAGAATAATTAATAGCTTAGCTGTTTTCATTTTATCTTTAACTATGGGAGCTTCCTCCTCCCAGTGATGTGCTAAAGATGAAGGCAACAGTTGACTCTAATCTCATAGCCAGAGCTTATCATTTTTTTTTCATTTCAGTTCATTAGGTTTCTTCTATAACCTGGTTTTCAGATGGACTTAAAACGGTACTATAATTTTATATTTAAATTTATGAATGTAATCAGCTCATTGTTATTTTAACATATTCTCTTGCAATTTCCTGCATCCTAAGGGAAATCTGAAGTCGCATAGACATCTAATGTGAACATTTTTCTGTTATTAAGTATTCTTCAAAACCATTTTATTAAAAAGTCTGTTTATAATTATTCTATAGATGTATATTAATTTGCTTAACAAATTCTCAATTTGTAGGCATTTAGATTGTTTAGGTTTTTGCCCTTATGAGAAAGATGCATTTATATTTTTAAAATCAGTTAAATATTCATGTGTTGTTTTGCCTCACTCCAAATTAATATATTCATATAAATTTAAATAATGAAACATTACATTTATCTATCAGATATGCAAATATCCAAGTGTTTGATAGAACTCTCATATGCCAGTGGTAGAAGATTAAGTTGGCAATAACTGTAATTTAGCCCTTTCAAGGGACATTTGTCAATATGACTCATATTTATTAAAGGCATATAGCCCTTAATATGTCAAACACACACATGTTTGAGATTATTAATTGCATCATTTTTCTAATAGAAGAATTCTGGAAGCAACCTAAACAAACACAAATAGGAGACTAACTAAATGGAATATGGTATGTCCATAAAATGGCCATTAAGATTAACAAGATTTTCTTATGCTAACAGAAATTGATTTGCAACATTATTCAGTAAAAGCAACAAAAAAAAAGCAAATGTGAAGCATTGGGTATATAATTCTCCCATTTGTAGAAAAGTGAAAAGTATGGCTTCATATATATACATGTTATTTATACATGTGTTTTATGCAAATCTAAACACATATATGTACATATATACAGAGGACATTTCTGGCAAGATACATGAAAATTTTAATGGCAATCAGTTACCTATTTTAAAAAGGCTTGGGTGCTTTTTTAGAGGAAATATTTTATGCATAATTTTCTTGTGCTGTATGAAATGTTGACTCCACGTATACCTATGAAAAACCCATACCTCTATTTCTTATATTTATTAATTGCATTTAAACTGAAGTATTTAATTAGCTTGGAATATATTTTGAAATAAAGTATAATGCTGGCTTTTAACACAATTTATTTCTAGTTACTTAGTTGGGTTTCCAAAGGCTGTTTGAGAAATTTCTTCCATTTTGTTTCCTTTACTAAACACTGTTGTTTCATTCAGGATGGTTAGTTTTATTCTACTAAAAATAATGCTGAGTTTTCTGCTAGTTTCACAGCATTTGATTAATACAGCTTTGTAAATAGTAATTTTTGTAGAGGATAGTGAGCCATATTTGTTTGTAAGATTTTTTCTTCACTGTTTTTTTTTTTCTTTTTGTACTTAGTCTTCTGAGGAAATTTAAAATTTGATAGCCACCCTAAGTTGTTTTTCTTGACCACTCAAACATTTGCTTTTTTTCTCACATGACTAATTTATTCTTCATAAACTTATCTCGTTTTATACGTATCTATTTGTATGTTACTAGGACACATGGATGTTTTGTTTATCCTGTAAACATCATATCTAGGACAGCACTTTACACAGAGGTGTTCAATAAACAATGAAAACTTTCTCAATGAAAGTCTGTATGACTGAATGAGTAAATTAATCAAGCTCCAAAAAATTCAACTACATTTTATTTTCCCTGCTTTTCTCCATTCTCAATATTAAATGACGCAGAATATATTTAATCAATGATTATATCCCTGATTCATTACATTATTAATATAATAATATTATATATACTAAAACTGTGTTATTTTATATATTTTTTCAAAGATTATTTTAATTTTACATTGAATTTTATAACTGCAATTAAAATATTTATTTGGTTTCAATTCAAACAATAAGCTCCCCATTCTTTTAACTTGGAATTGAATCATCTTTTTAAGCTTGCAGATATACTTTAGTTGCTTCCCCAGTGAGAATACATTCATCATTTTTAATTTTTTTGAGACAAAGTCTCTCCCTGTCACCCAGCCAGGAGTGCAATGGCATGATCTTGGCTCACTGCAACCTCTGCCTCCTGGGTTCAAGCGATTCTCCTACCTCAGCCTCCTGAGTAGCTGGATTTACAGGCGTGCACCACCACACCTGGCTAATTTTTTGTATCTTCAGTAGAGACAGAGTTTCCCCATGTTGCCCAGGCTGGTCTCAAACTCCTGACCTCGTGATCTGCCTGCTTAGGCCTCCCAGAGTGCTGGGATTACATGCATGAGCCATCGCACCTGGCCCAATCATTTTATCTGAAAATTTTACTTTTTTTTAAACAGTGTCTTGTTCTGTTGCCCAAGCTAGAGTGCAGTGGCATGATCACTACTCACTGCAGCCTTGAACTCGGGGCTCAAGGGATCCTCCTACTTCAGCCTTTGGAGGAGCTGAGACTATGGGTGCTTGCCACCACACTGGACTAAATATTTTTTTATGTTTTTGTGGAGATAGAGTCTCCCTATGTTGCCTAGGCTCTTCTCAAACTCCTGGGCTCAGATCATCCTTTCGCTCCAGAATCCCAAAGTGCTGGATTACAGACATGAGCCACTGCACCTGACCAGAAATGTGTTATATAATCTAAAATATGCCTCTATATTCCTCATACATAAATAACAGAAAGTGGTCTATAAATACATTTCTCTATTCAAATCTATGTCCATTACAAAACCAACAAACTTGAAACACCTTTCACATAATATTCCACTGTTTCATAGTGTATGTCTTAGTGAAAAACTCAGATCAGTTGTCTTTTTACTTTATTCATTATTTTTTAATCTTTAAAATTCGAAAATGTATAAGGGCATATCCAGATGTCTTGCACCTTTGGTTTTGTCATCTCAGATCTTACTTCACCTCAGAAAGTTTTTCTTTCCTTTTAAATTTAATATTTATTCTGTGCTATTTTGTTTTTTCCTCCTCTGCAGCAGTTATGTTTCTTTGATCATACCCTTCCTTCATATTAATCCTTATCTAGGTTTTCATTTTCATCTCTTTGATTTTGCTTCTGTTATGGAAAAATTTATCCAATTTTTCCACATTACATTTCATTTTTTATATGTACTCTTTTCTATATCAAGTGCTATTTTAATTTTTGTGTTGAATTTTGCATTTTTTTGCAATCTATTTTAGTCTTCACTGTTTTCATTATTTGATTTCATTTTATTGTCTCCTTAATAGCAGCTAATCCACTCTTATAGAAGCTTCTCTCCTGAATCTTTTTGAGCACATCAAGAACATAGCTTGTATCTTTGTGACTTTTTCAGATATTTTAGAATAAACTAATAAACTGGATCAGTTCTGTGCCTCATCCAGTCAGTGTCCCTTACCATGGCTTAGCAGTGCCTCTTTATTCCACCGCGTCCACTTACTTCACTTGCATCAGTCTTGATTGACTGAGGTCTGGCATTTCCTTTCAATAAGTTGAGTACCTTTTTTTTAATTCTGCCATCACCAAACACTTGGATCCTATATTTTTTCCCATTGATTTTTCTTTTCCTTCTGAACTATATCTAAAATCTTGAATTACTGATACTGTGCAAAGCTGCTGAATAGAATTGTGACTTCTATGCCATACCTTACAATCGTAACTTGTGTTGTCAAATACAATGTGTAAACTTCCCTTTTTGTGGTACACACCATGAAATATTACAGCATTCCACCACGCCTTCTCTAAAGCATTGTTCCCTTAAAAACCTAACAACCCATCACTATCTTTTCCTTTTCTCCTAAGAGACACGGTGTGTGCATAGGTATATGACGATGGGGTAGGGATGTAGCAGAGCAGGGCTGTGGCTTGGGCTGGTCCAGAAGGTCTTTCACATGGAATTGGTGAGCCTGCCTAGCATTGTTCAAAGTGACATGAGACTGTGGAGTGAGTCCAAGCCCTTCTCTATTTTATTTGGGAAACTATTTGTTCTCTTCTAAGTCAGAGTTTGCCCTGTGCTGTATGTCATCCAAAATTGTGATTTGTATTTGTTGCTCACAAAGATAACGACAATTGGAAATTCTGTTTAAATTTCAGCATATCTTCTCCAACTCCTCTTCCTCTTCATCTTCTTCAAATTCTTGTTTTTATTCATCTTCTCACTCTAACATTCTCTCATTATTAGTGATTAATGTCATATTTTGTTTTTTTATATTATTTTAATTGAAGATTGACAAGAAGCCTATCAAGAACATCTAGACCTCCACCATTTTTTAACCAGGAGGCTTCCTAATTATACCTTACTTTTTATTCTCTGGACCAAATATCATCGATTCTCTATAGTTCTTTCATTCATTCCAGTCTTTATTATAAGGGATATGTCTAATCCTAATTATATTTATAGGACAGAGATGATCCTTTCAATACTAATGTAACAAGTAAAGAACATTTTTATTTTTATTTTTTATAGTGGGAGCCAGAACACTAAAATTTCTCCTCAGCGTGTGCTCCAATGGTGGGTCAAGAAGGCCACATTTGGCTCATTGGTCAGGTGTTTATGCATCCCAGCTTATGCCATGGTGTTGGCATAGTTATTAATGGTGATTTTTTCACTCCCAAAAGTCCCCTGGCTTGCATGATAAACTAACACTATGAGATATGATTTAAATATGAGTCATATGCCCAAAGAACTTATCATACTTTATTAATACCATGATGTAATTTTAATGGAATTAAACTTGAACAAGTGAAAATTATAGTTGATTAAATTTAGCTGCAATTCAGTTACTAATATTCTAATTATGCTTCCATGACACCTGAATGGGTCATGCTATCTATAAGTGTCAAAGCAGATTGCCAAATTCTAATTTGTGAGCTAGTATTTTGTATATGTTAGCTAATGATATAAGACTTTTATATTTATATGGCTCTTTAATTCTAAAAACCTTAGATGGGCCCCATTGGGTCAGGATTATGTATCAGATGACTGAACTACAGTTGTCCCAACTTTAAAGTCCTCACACCTCCCCTGACTGTTAACTTTGCTGCCACGCACAGGCAGGATCTTGCCAGAGTCTACCTATTGCAGGCACCTACACTAAGAATTTATTATGGGGAAGAGTTGATTCCTCTCAAAACATGTCACCTAGCATAGTACTTGGATAGAACTTTTAGATTAAGGTCAGGATAAATAATATCCCCAAAAAATCCAAACATACAGAGTCAGCAGAAATTAATCGAATTCTCACTGTTGCTTATTATTAACTTTTGTCCTTGGAGAAGTTATTTAACTTTGCTCATTTTTTGTTTCTTTCTATAAAATGGTGAAAACACTAATATCTTGGGGTTGCTAACACAATAAAAGAAAATAATAAAAGTAAATCACCTTAAATTCCTAGCACAATTTCTTTATAAAATGTAAATGGTTATCTTAAAGGAAAATTAAAGAAAAAAAAATTCACAAATTTTCTTGGAAAGTTTTTATGTTTGTTAATGAACAAGAAAATAAACATGAGCCAAATGAATTTCTAGACAATCTTGGTCTTTTATGTCAAAGAGAATAGCCTTCACCTAACAAATAGTAGCACTAGCAAAAATAGAAAAGAGAGTGAATTCAAACTGTCAAAACCCAGAAATGCACATCGAATTTTGAAATTCCCTAACCAGATCAATTTCATTTCAGGTTATCAAGAACACCTGCAAATATGGATTCCTAAGTGTCCCTAACATCCTACGTCAACTTAACCTCTGAGGGAAGTCTATAGCAGTAGCAGGGCTTTGTATATGTTAGGGGCTCTGTTCTGTTAAGTATTTTTCATTGTAGACTAAAATAAGATGTAGGTTGCAAGTTATGAAGAAAGTAACTGTACTAGATGGCAAAAGCAGGCTGTAGTAATGGGGTGGCTCTGATTTCATTCACTTGGCACAAAGTTAACAAACATAAAGAGAATGTAAAGGTAGCTTGTCGAGGACAAATGCAACATTGGAGTGCAGTTACAGGATTCAATAATGTCATACTGCTGCTGAAAATCTAGTGAGTACTTATTGATATTTAATAAAAACTACCCATACCAAAGCTTTCCATTGTCTATCCATTTGTCTTTCTGATTACAAATTTGGTATTTTGCTATCTCTAATCTGCTGTTAAATCTACCATTGATTTCTTAATTTCTAGTATTGTATTTCTAAATTCTTGAATGTTTCATTGCTATTTTGTCATTTTAATTTTCTCATGAAATTCTCTATCTCTTCATATATTTTGTGTATTTCTTATATTTTCTTCATATATGTCAATTGTGATTATTTTAAAGTCCTTATCTGCTAATTTAAGTATCTAAAACATCTGCTTCCTTGGAAGTTTTTCAATATCAATGACAATATTCTGTCTCTCCGCATATCCAGTATTTTATAATTGAAAGTTCAATAGTGTATATTCAAAACAAAACTGTAGATTGTGACCTTTGTTAGAGATATTAAGTATTTCCTCTGCTGGGCAGATAGGATGGAGAGCAGAGAGGCACTGATCACTTTAATTTAGGTGTTTTTATTGTTTGTTTATTTTGTTATGTGTGAGAATCTGTGAGATCCTTTTCTCCTCAACATGGAGTCTGCAGGAATCTCTGCTCTATTTTCTGAGGTTTTCAGCTTGGCTATTTAGCCTCACACCCTGTGAAGCTTCAGAATTTGGCAAACGTCTTGAGGGGGAGATTGGCTGTGTTGGAATATACTCGAGTCACCAATTTTATCACTCCAAGCCTGATCAAATGCCAAAACCTTTGCTGGTTCATCTGTCTCCCATCTGCTAGGGCCAAGAGAGAATTCTCAACCTCCAGCTAAACCCATATTACCGAGCCATTTCTAAAGACAAGGCAGTTGTTGCACATTATTTTAGAGTCAATATCCCTTTTACTTGAAGACTTTCAACTGTTACCCGCCCTCCTCAGAGATACTTGTTTGTTAAGTATCATGAAAATGTGAGCTATTCCACTTTACTTTTCTGTGTTTGGGCTTACGATTGCATCCTGCTATCCTGTGAAATTTTGGAATTTAGGAAATATCTTAGAAACAAAACAGAATTTGAGGTCCCTCGCCACTCCAGTTTTGTCACTCCAGTCCTATGGAATTGCCAACAGTTCTGCTGTTTTTCTGTTTCCAGCAGCAGTGTTCTCCTTGGACCAAGCCCACATTCTCAGGCTCTACCTGCATCCAAAATTGACAAAGATCCCCCAGGAACAGCCTCAAGTCATCAGCTTATATTTCTAAGGTTCTTGTCTTTCTTGAATTGTACTGCTTCTGGGTCTCCTTAGTATGGCTACCTCTGATGCCTTACATGTATTTTCACTGTAATTGATGCTGCTTTTTAATTGTCTTCCATGAGAGCATTGGCCTGATACTAATTACTAACTTAAGTAGGTTTCAGTCAAGTACCATACAGGTTTTAATAGGTAGAGGTATCTAGACACTATGAATATCAGATTAGACAGGGAGTAAAATTTTCCATTTGAATGGACTAAGATTTGATACAAGGAATCACCTTATGAATCTTTCTTTCTTTATACCTGTCTATCTGGCTATCACCCATCCATCCATCCACCCATCATTCATCTATCTTGCTTTCATAGTAATTTCATAGTAATTGATTAAACTGCTATTAAATGAAGAATAAAATTCAGTGTCTAAAACCACTGTAATAACAAATGGTGAGAATCTAGGTCCTAGTGTTTTCATTGTCTTCATGACTAAAATGAATGAACCAAATTATATGATAGGTAATTAATGTTATGACTGAACATAGTTGCTTGAACTTAGGTCAGTTAATTTATGTGTGTTACTATAGATTTAACATTTATTGCTCTTAATTATTAACATTTTATTATACAATGTTCCACCAAGGTTTCTTTTTCTCTCCATTTTTTTGTTTCTCTCCATCTTAATGTACAGTCTTTGGGTTTTTGTACTACTATGTACATTAGAAAAATTATAAGAAAAAGCGATAAAATAATATTTAATGTATATATATTTTAATTGAACACATTTTTGTCCTGAAAATCAAAAACAGCAAGTTTAAAGAAAAGTTATCATGATTGAAACTTAAAGAAACATATCACTAAAATGGAAAGAGAAAGCAGTGAGGTTTTTTGTTGTTCATAATTTTTTTAAATTTTATTATACTTTAAGTTTGGGGGTGCATGTGCAGAAAATGTCAGGTTTGTTACATAGGTATATACATGCCATGGTGGTTTGCTGCATCCATCCCCCTGTCATCTACATTAGATATTTCTCCTAATGTTATCCCACCCCAATCCCCTCATCCCCTGCTAACCCTCCCCTAGCCCCTCACCCCCAGTGAGAGAAGGTGAGGAAGCTAGAAATCAGATCTTTGAGTAATTAACAACTTCTCCAAAGAGGAAAACCACCATAAGCATCATTAGCAACTGTATGTAAGTATAAGAATGAAATTAACTATGTTTATATTGTAGAAGCAATGGCCTCATAATTTAAGTTGAGCTATTGTGATTTCAGATCCAGTACCATTTTACTTTGTTTACTATATAACAAAGTAAAGTAATAATTATTTATTATGTAAATGTTATGTTGGAATAATAACAGTGTAAGTATAATAATTAATGTATATGTATTATTTCATTTCTTCTTCATAAAACCAAAGGAAAGTTGGTCAACTCAGTTCCATTTCGTCACAGATGAATAACGTGAAGCTTAGATAGCTTATGAAACTTTCCCAGGTCACAGTGTCTACTACTGTCAAAGCTATGTTGAAATCCTGTGATTTAAATCACTATTGTCCAATAGACCTTTCTGCAATGTTGGAAACATTTTCTATCTGCACTAATACATAGCTACTGTCCACATGTAGAGACGGATTTGCTTGAAATGTAGCAGAAGAAATACATTTTTAATTTTAACTAATTTTAATCAATTAAAATTTAAATGGCCACATGTGCCTAATAGCTATCATACTTGGAAGCACAACTCTAAATGGTCTATACTGGCTCCTGGCCCTGAACACTTTGTGGAGTGTATAGAACACTATTTCAGAAACTTGTTCTTAGAGTTAATATGCTAGAATATCACTTCTTGACCTACTTTTAACAGAAACCAATAATGTATATGAAAAAATGTAATATACCCACTGATTTTATAGTTAATAATATAGTAAACAGCTTATGAATAGGCATTTTATATGACATAAAAAGTATATAGGTCAAGTGTTTCTTTAGCCAAAGGACAATTTCCTTTCTTTATTTGAGTTTGTTTTTAGACCACACCATACTAGAAAAGTCATAGAAGGGAGGAAAGATAAAGGAAGCTGGTTATTTTCTATTTACTGAGAATGTGTGAGATGTTGACATTTTTGAGCTAAATAGCAATGCTCACTGGGTTCTGGGTCAGATTGGCAGTGTGTGCTTACTAAGTCCTGGCAGCAAAGAACATTTAATATGATTCTTTCAGGAGCATGTGAGGTGACTCCTTTTCCCTGCCTGCTCTTCCTCATGCTGAATGATTTAAAGCTAGTATTAATCAGCAGGACTCACACCGCAAGGGTGCTTTCTATTCTCTCTAGAATGTCTTTCCACTATTCTTCCTTGGCTTTTTTAAACTAACCCAGCACAGTCTTTACTTCAGTTAGCACTGGAGTCGCATTTTGCTTTGTATGTGAAGTCTACCAAAACAAAGCAATGTTTTACATATGTAGGAACATTTTGTCAAAGAAAAGCAATGTGTCCTCTTCACGAGAACCCATGTTAATTATTCTACCAGAATAAATTGAAACTTTTCCCACCTGCTTTATTTTCATATTCTTGAGTCTTAAAAGATTGAAAGTTAAAACAAATGCAAGTAATTCTGGAACGTTAATCCCTCCTTTTCCTCATTGGCACTGGTTCATTTGTAGACTTTGGACAGAAGTTCAGAGTTGGCTGGTGGTCGTGGCTGCGGAAGGGAGTTTGATTGACTGCACATGTGTTAGAGCCATGCATACATTACTGAGGACACCATGAGGCAGAGTGGCCTCAGAGACACTCGTCTGAAAAGAGTACTTGACTCAGGCCCCACCTATACAGAGCTCAGTTACTAAAAATAGGTGCTAAGTTGCATCCTTTAGACGCTCTGCTAAAATAAATTCAGCAGTCCCATGTACTTGCTTGACAGACCCTTCAGTGGAGCGGGCCTCCACTGCACCCATTCCTTTCAGGGGACTGGGAAATTTGCTGTATATGAAACAAGGGAGGAAGCTAGTCTGTGAAGAACTATAAAGATTTAGGATACTTCCACAAACTTGGGGTTAAACCTAAATATCATAAAAGGTAAGTGTAATATAGTCGGTGACTATATGTCTGCTTCCTGGATTGTAAAATGTTCTTGCTGGTTATTTAAGGTCACTGAAGACCATAGGTCAAATTGTAATCCTTATAAAAGAAAATATCCAATTGGGTTTTGCCTTTATGATAATATTTAGCATTGATTTAAAAGGATAAAATTTAGAGCTTCATATGTTAATCTCTTGGCAGAATAGCATTTTTCATATTTAATATTGAAGAATAATGAGCCAAACTTGATAAACAGTCATGAGTTAAAATTATACGTCAACTTACAAATAGAAAGGAAGGCAGAGAAAAAATTAGTTTGTCATTTATAAGCAGAAATGGAATGAATATATTAAAAAATATAAATCGTATTTCGTGGAATTTGTTGAGAGAAAGAGTTTACAACATTTTTAACTGTTGCAGCTTGCTCAGAGAAATGCATGAAAATTATCCTTTTCCAGCCTTACTTTGCTTTTGTGGTTCTTGCTCCAGCCAGAGTCTCATCTCCTCTGGGAGTATTACTGGAGTAAGATTAAAGAATCAGCTTCTTACATGTTTTGCAGAATTAAGAAAAGCACTGCCAGTTGGATCTGCCAGTCCTAATTATAGTAACTACAACCTTAAACAGAGAAGACTGAGATTTTACTTTAAAGATATTCTGACCTATACAGTGTTTCAAATGGATTTTTTTTTTCTGTCTTCAATTGCCTGTGAACACCTTAATTTGGTCCTGTTGTGTCTTAAGTGTTTAGATGTTAGAGACTGAAGTGATTTGGGAGAGACATTTTAACAGAATCTCTTAAGACACCAACTAAAAGCAAGGACACTTTAAGATTACATAATACAGGATTTAAATTTAGCCAGCTGGTGCTGAACCAAAAGATATTTTATTTTTACCAGTGCTCTATTTGGTCACTGACAAGCTGTAGGTTGTTTGGATTATTTTAAAATTTTACGTGCAGTGTGTCAAAGAACAGGCAAAATATTTACCTTGGCAACATTCAGGGCCATGAATTTTAATATGAAAGAGCACCTGTTTTGAGTCTTAGAGGATAAGATTATTGAGTGCAAAAGTATTGGGTCAAAAATGAGAAAACCCTGAATTCTATGCTTAAGTATTTCTCTGCTCCTCTGCCTAATTTTTGCGTATTTTTTTCTTCTTGCTAGCAACATGTAAGCTAACAACTAGACCCACCCATTTCTAAAAGTCAGTCCTCATTTCAGATGCCTGCACTATGGCAAAGTACCAGTTGTTTGAGAAAAATGCAGTCTGGAGTTTGGGCTAAATATTTCTGCTTTCATCTCGTGTTGGGCACCTTTAAAATATAGCTTCCCTCAACCACCTAAAAAATAAAATGAGACATTCTTTAATGATCTCAGAGGGCTTTACTTGGGAAAATGTTCATAGAAAACTGTCAGTTCAGACATCATTTTTTCTGTGATTACAGTGCAAGAGGACAGTGTTTTCTTTCTTCAGCTTTAATTTGGGGTTAAAATCCCACAAAGTTCATGGATAATGTACTGTTGTTCACAGCTGATAGCTTCCCTCTATTCTATCAATTTCAGCCTCTCACTTTACCTTTACCATGTTTAAAACTTTCTTCGCCTTAGTATTCTTTTTACTCATTTGGTAAAATACTACTTACGATGAGGCAATGTGGATTTGGACACTCCTTGTAACTTCAATACTAGGAACTGATCTCTCTCTCTCTCTCTCTCTCTCTCTCTCTCTCTCTCACACACACACACACACACACACACACACACACACACACACACACACACAACTCAGGGTATTAAAGAGACCATTTTGTAAGACTTGTTTGATTCCTAGGAGTCATGTCTAGATTTAGTAATTTATAAAGCAGGGCAGACACTTAATAAGTGCCCAGCTGTAGAATTCCAATATTTTTGATTAAACGATCTGTGAAGACAGAACTTAATTGACATTATATTGTCTTTTTTATTTTCTTCCCACCTCCTCTTATGAAAGCACTGAAGTTACACTTTGAAATTTAATTAAATTGTAATGTGTTTCTTCCTGCTTCTGAAACAAGCACTTGCTCATTCAAATCATAGGTTCATCCCTTGCAGAACAATAACTTCACTTTTTAAATTAATGACTTGTTTAGAGCACTGATTTATTCCATATAGGTGCATGTTGTTTATATGACTGTGTGGCATGTTGTATTATCTGTTTCCTGACACTAATTCTGATATTAAGTGTTATGTCTTTTCCAACATTAACCAGTTCTGCAAGTCTCTGACACCAGCAGGCTGTCATTCAGTTCTGACACTAGATCTAGGGCTCGGCAAAGACTCCACAGGTTGAAGGCTCAGTCCCATGAGGCTGCCCACTTCAGAAGACAGCCACTAATGGAGTGCCCAGGCCACTAATCTTTCTGCCCATCTAGCTAGTGATTAAGGGACCCTCACAACCCCCCCTCAGATAATTTGCTAGAATGGCTCACGGAACTCAGAAAAGTATTCTATTTGTTATTACAGTTATATTATAGAGGAACAGACAAATGGAAGAGATGCATAAGGCAAGGTGTGGTGTTGAAGGGCAGAAGCACACAACTACCTTGTTTTCTCCTAGCAAGCCACCCCCAGCACCTGGGTGCGTTCATCAATCTGGCAGCTCACCAAGCCCTGTCCTTTAGGAGTTGTTATGGTGGTTTCATTACATAAGGCATTAGTGATTAAATCATTGGCCATTCCTGATTGAACTCAATCTCCACCTCTCTCTTCTTTTCAGAGGCCAAAGATGGGATTGAATGTTCTAACCCTCTAATCACTTGATTGTATTTTCTGGCATCCAGTCCCTATCCTGAAGCTACTCCCCACCCCTATCCCCAACTCCTGGCTACCCTGAGTCATCCCATTAGCATAAAATAGTTATTCTCACTCAAGAGTCTCCAGGGTTTCTATGCCAGAGAGTGGGGACTAGGACCAAATATGTATTTTCTTATTATAACATACATTATTATGACATATATTATTATGTTCACAATATGGTCTTCTCCTTTGAAATGCTACCTATGAACTCCAGAGTAAACATTCCATACCATTTATTCTCCCAGTCACTGGAATCCACTTCTTACAAATTTAACTTAACTATTTTTTCATTTGTATAATATAATCAGTAAGAGTACAAAAACCAATGACAATTAGGCAATGAAAAGAGCAGGTTTTGGTTTCTTTAAAAAGTTGAAAATCAGCAAATGCAATCAATTACTTGTATCAGTTTTTCCCAAAATGACAATGTGCCATATTTAATAACTCTTGGGGCTTTGTAGTCCTAAATAATGGCATAAAAATAACCTGCCAGTGATCAGCACAGCAGGTAATCCACATTCCTGGAGGAGTAGTTTTACTTTTTCAAATGTTTCAAAGATAAAAGAAATTTATTAGCCAGGCATGGTGACTCGTGCCTGTTATCCCAATACTTTGGAAGGCCGAGGAAGGCAGATGTTTTGAGGCTACGAGTTTGAGACCAACACCATCTCTACAAAAAAATACAAAAAATTACCCGAGCATGGTGACATGAATGCCTGTAGTCTCAGCTACTTAGGCGGCTGAGATGGAAGGAACACCTGAATCCAGGAGGTTGAGTCTGCAATAAACCATGATCATGCCACTGCACTCCAGCCTGGGAGACACAGTGAGACCCTGTCTAAAAAAAAAAAAAGAGAGACCTCAGTGAGTAGCTTGTTTAATACCTTCAAATTCTAGATTAAGAAAACTGAGGCATGGGAAGACTAATTAGTAACTCATACGAGGTTTAGGCACAGAGAACTAAAAACTAATTCTCTTGATTTATGTTTCTGTAGTTCATGTCATTCATGTCATTTTGCAAACCTTTGTGCTATATGACATCAATCCAACCCCAGCCCACTCCCATGACTCCAGATATACCTCCAAGTTTATCTCGTAAGGCCTTATTTTTCTTGCAGTAATAGCCTTTTGTTGCTTTTCATTTTACATTTCGTGTTTCTCTTGAAATTAGGACAAATTGTGGAAAAGGAGGCCTATCTGCATATTCTGTTAAAACTCAAAAGACAATGACTGGTTTATTTTTAAATTTTACAAAACATGTAAAATGTGTTCATCTTTGTTAGCTGAGATTCTTCTCACCCAAAGCCCCACTCTCATCACTGGACACATCACTTTTCCCCACTCATTTTTTGGTAGACATTCAAGTAGATCTTTGTCTTTCACATTTTTTTGAATCATATGCAGATTATATCCTTGTTGCCTGGTGAATCTAATGCTTTAGAGATATCTGACTGTTCAAAAGTAAGTAATTGCCAAATTGCTCCAGGCATGCGTATGACTTAAAATAAACGTAAGACTGAAAGAGATTATTGTGGGAAATTTCTCTGTTATTCAAAGATCCAATGCATCTTCCCCCAAATTCTGAATATATCTGCATGTATATTTCTAAATGAGACAATTTGGTAGTTATCAACATAGAAAAGCTTTTTTAAAAAGCATGTATATCACTAATTTTAAAAGCACACTCTGGCTTCGTAGTTTCAAAACATTTTCTCAGGGTTTTCCGTTTCAAGTTTAGTGTGGACTGAAGTCAAATAATATAGCAATATTATATTATAATATTTTTTGAATAGCAATATTATATTATAATATTTTTAATTCATAGAAATTACTTGCATTGAAATAATTCTAAATAGATTATACATTATAAGGTTACTGGGTTTTTGAAAACTATGAACATTAGATTTTGATAAGTAGAGTCACATTTCCCCCATTTAATTGCATTGTCACTTCATGGGTAATTTGTCAGTATCTCTGTTGTTGATTTTATGTTTGTTTGCTTTTAGTCAGAACTCTCCTAATAAGTCAGCTTTATATTATCTAACTACTAAGCCACTGTGACAAATAATTAGCCGTTTGTAGGCAACAATAGAACTAAGCACTCCTGGGAAACACTGAACTGTTTTTGTAAAGCTACAGATTACTCTTTGATTTGTGTCCTGTGTTTTAACAGAATATGCAGATAGGCCTCCTTTTCCACAATTTGTCCTAATTTCAAGAGAAACATGAAGTGTAAAATGAAAAGCAACAAAAGGCTATTACTGCAAGAAAAATAAGGCCTTACAAGATAAACTTGGAAGTGTATCCGGAGTCATGGAAGTGGGCTGGGGTTGGATTGATGTCATATAGCACAAAGGTTTGCAAAATGACATGAATGACATGAACTACAGAAACATAAATCAAGAGAGTTAGTTGGAGTTTCTTAATGTGGACTCAAGGGTCATATTGTCAAATCTGCATATTCTGGGAAAAGGACAATAAAATAAGCATGTTCATGTTACTAAAGTTCTGTCAATTTCAGTGACAAGCTTGATTTAAAATCCACTGCCTCTGCTTCTGCGGCATCCAAGAGTCATTTTCCTGGGCACTGCATAGGGTAGAAGTCAGCTACTAGTGTCAGTTCCGGCAGCAGTTTCCAATTGGAACACAAGAAATGGGACAAGGGAGGCACTGAGGAAAAGCAACTGGTGTCTGTCAACAGCTTGACCTCCTCCAGTTTTCCTCTGTAGCATCTCGGTTTGCTCAGAGACAGCATAGAACTTCGTTAGAGACTTCACTTCACTAATAGAAAATATGCTAGTCCTCTGAGTCCTGGAGGACTCTAAAACATTTATTTTTAGGAATGGAACTGTACTAGTGCACGCCTGCTTTCAGTCACTGACTCATTCTGCAATGGAAATAATTTCAAGATTCATCATCCCTTCATCATCTAGAGCTGGACAACAGCCACAACTTTTACTCTGCAAAATTTCAGAGAAACGAAATTTGGAAAGCATGAGTATGCATTTAAGTTACACCCTTTTGCTTCTCAAAAGATCTGGTTCAGCTATAGCAGTTGTCAACCGTAAATTACTATTTATAGTTTCCAATACTCCACCTTTTAAATAGAAGCAATAAGCTGCCTCAAGCTTCAATTTTCACCTCTTTCATTTACTTCACAATTTCAATCCAACTAGTCACAGCTTCTTGACTTCATCCTTAGGTTATGTTATTACCATTCATTTCAGTTATCCTCATGTATACACAAAGGTATATGGATGTGAATGTGTGTGTGTATACGTATATATTATTTCCTATAAAGCATGGTGCTGCCTATGCTTTTATATTCTCCATTTCTTTCATATTCTCAAAGTCCATTTGGATGTTCAAAGAATGATGACTAGCCCTCAAATAACAACCAATAACCACAATATCATCGGTAATAACATCTCTTTTTACTCTCTGTTAACATTGAGGAGAAAGGCTGGGCATGGTGGCTCACACCTGAAATTCCAGCACTTTGGGAGTCTGAGACAGGTGGATCACTTGAGGCCAGGAGTTCAAGACTAGCCTGGCCAACATGGTGAAACCCTGTCTCTACTAAAACTACAAAAATTAGTCAGGTGTGGTGATGCATGCCTATAATCCCAGCTACTTGGGAGGCTAAGACAGGTGAATCGCTTGAACGCAGGAGGTAGAGGTTGCAATGAGCCAAGAAGGCATCACTGCACCCCACCCTGGGTGACAGAGTATGAGACTCTGTCTCAAAAACACCGAAAAACAAAAACAAAAAAACATTGAGTGGAGATATTGACACAGCATCTTGTAAATATTCATGTTGAGAAAGTGTCAAACAAAATAGTAATAATCGTAATAGCACAAGTTTCCTATAGGCTTATTCTTCTAGGGGTGAATATATAAAAGGGGTTCCAGGGGTTGATATATAAATTTTCATTGTTGGTACCATATTTACATTTTGTTTTGTTTTGTTTTGTTTTGTTTTGTTTTTGAGATGGAGTCTCACTCTATTGCCCAGGCTGGAGTGCAATGGCATCATCTCAGCTCACTGCAACCTCTACCTCCCCAGTTCAAGTGATTCTCCTGCCTTAGCCTCCCAAGTAGCTGGGATTACATGCCATGCACCAACATGCCCAGCTAATTTTTGTATTTTTAGCAGAGACAAGGTTTCACCATGTTGGCCAGGCTGGTCTCAAACTCCTGACCTCAGGTGATCCACCCGCCTCGGCGTCCCAAAGTGCTGGGATTGGTGTGAGCCACCACACACAGCCCGCCTTCACATTTTGATCAATCCTTAAAAAATCAGAAAAATTTCACAAATAATGTGCTATTTTTCTCTTTCACCAATTCCCATTCCTTCTTTTTTATTTCATTTCTGTATTTCATTTTTTATTTCATTTTCTGTAACCCCAGCATTATAACCAGCCTTGATATGCATAAAGTGTTCTCAGTCGACCGGAATCTCAAAAACATCATCTCCTAGAGCCAGAAGAGGTTCCATATAAACTCCAAAGAACACTACGGGAAAATAGAAAATGCTGTCAGGTTAATCTTAACTGGCTGAATGCAGACTTTGGAACCAGACTGCCTGGGTTTGAATTTCATCTCTTACATTTACCTACTGATTGACCTTGGGCAAATTAACAACTCTGTGCCTCATTTCCTCATCTGAAATTAGAGATACTAGTAGTATCTATCTCATAGACTTATTTTGAGGATTAAAGGAATTTATCTTTGCAACGTTCTAAAGCATTTTTCCCTGACACATAGTAAGTGCTGTATAAGCTTTTGTTACTAATAACACTACTATTATTATTTACTGTATGAACATAATGTAACATAGTAACTGTTATCAGTATATTCCAAGGAGCAAGATAAGAATATAAAGCACCATGTTACCCTATATGGTGAACATTGAAAACTGCAACACACTACAAAGTGTTTCAGAGAGAAACCTGTCTGCCTGATTTAATAGCTTGTTCTGCTGTTAGAAACACCCTTATCTTTCACAGATGCACGCTTCAGCTCGAATTAAATTTCTGTCCTCTTCTGGAGTTGTGGAAAGCTATTAATGCCCTCTTCCTATTGTAATCGTTCTGACACTTTAAACAAATAAACTTTCTCTTATCCTTGGTGATGGAAATATCACATTACTTCAAAAAACTGAATTCTTCAACCATCTCAACCCTAATGACTCCAGTCTCTTTTCTGACAAGGCTACTTACAGCCACATTTTAAACCTTGTCAGTAATTTGACCTAGTTCTTAGACTCTCAAAATATTCTCTCTGATCACAGCTTTCTTTCTTACATTTCTTCCACTCTCTCTTTTCAACTGCAACTGAGCTTGATCTTCAGCATGGTCTCCACATACTCAGCATGTCCTGCACACCAGCCCCTTCCACCTCTATTTACTTCATCTCTCCACATCTTGAATCCACTCACAGTGTCTGTGAAAAGATGGAAGAAGAACCCTCACTCAGGAGCAAGGCACTGAAAGATGGTTCTATGGAGACCAGACTGTTTATCATGGGAATCTAAAGCAGAGAGGGCAAAGAGAACCCAATAGTTGAAAAGGAAGCAAAACAATCACAAACCATTGAAATGGTGCAGTGCATCAGGAAAATCACAAGATCAGAAATAAGCAGGTATAAGGACAATAAATGATGGCACCTGCAATGGATGAGGGCATACATTTCAAAACAAAGGCCAGAAACAATTCAGATGTGTTTAAAGCATCTAATTCTGGGCTGCAAGAGCAAGTTTGAGAGTTTAAAGCAGGGAGGCTAGACCTAATGCCCACTCAGCCTGGGCCCTGTGTTAGCCCAGAGCTTCCGTAGACCCCCCCACCCCCCATCTCACTCTACCCCCAATTCTGGCTAAATCTACCAAATTGAAAACCAATTCAACATTTTCCCATAATGTGCTACTTTTGCTCCCATTCCCAGGCTGCCGAGTGTGTGTGTGTGTGCGCGTACTCACGCATGCCTGTGTGTGTGTGCACGCTCTTGTGTGTGTGTGTGTGTGTGTGTGTGTGTGTGTGTGAAAGAGAGAGAGAGCATGACAGATTCATAGTTCTGCCCCTCCACATAAGCTAATACTCAACATCATTTTACTAACCTTTAACTGACTCCTTATTATTACACATTTGTCATTTTTCCTGACAATCTCAAATGTTCTCTATGATAATACACAACTGGAAAATTAAAGACTGGAAATAAGTTTGTGGGTAATATTTTTAAGCTGTGTTAAATTTTAAAAGTTTTGGCAACATAATTTAGAGTTTAAATACTTACTAGAGATGTGCATTGGGTATAATACAGATGAAGCTGAGATCTGATGGAGTGTGTGTGGTAAGACAAAATGAGGAAGACTGTGGATGGAATGTTGGACACTATACATGATTGGGTGTCAAGAATTGTGTGCGTGTGTGTGTGTGTGTGTGTAGACTGGCCACAATAGATGAGTGTTATTTGTGTTTCTAGTCACTTACCAAGTCTATGCTCAGGTTTGACACTGTAAAGAATGACACAGAGAGTGCTGCAAAGCATCAGCATTTTGCATTTTTCCTTATTTGAGGCTTTCTGTAATGGCAACCTAGTGTAAGGTTTAGTGAGGTTGGTGACATTTCCTGAGGCCCTCCACTGCTAGTGAATAGGACCTAGGGCTTCGTGCCACATCTGCTTTCCTTGGAAGGCTTCCAACTCAAGAGGAGTACACTGGGACATCCTGAAAATCTACTGAGATCTTTTTCCTAGATCTCACAAAACTAGGAGGATACTGCTTCTGATTAACTGCTCCTCCAAAGAAAAATGTCACGGAGGTGGGTTGGTTGTGTGTAGGTATGTGTGGGGGGTGCTGGAAGGTGTTTTCATGTCGTCTGTACTTAGCTCACTGGGCTGCGGAGGATAGGTATTTTCTTCTTGACTGAAATATGACAGACACATGAATGTATTTGGAATTTGTTAGCTATAACATTTCTAATTGGTTTGTGCAGCTATACAATAACAGGAGAAATGTTGGCAGTAGTTATATTTGGCAGAAAGCCCAAAATTGACTTGTTTCATTTTCCAAGCAAATATTTTTGCACAGTTCTAATTTTCACCTGCTCATGTGGTGCCCTGCCGAGACTTTTGGGTAAAGTGCTGAATTTCATTGTGGGAGACTCACAGGTTTACATGTAAGGCATTTATTTTTGCTCCTTCCTGGAAGCTGGAATCCCAACTTTCACATAACTTCTCAATGTTGCTTAATAACTTCTATTGCATAATTTAAAGCTTGTTTTCTATACTTCACAAAAAAGTAGGAGAGAGAAAGTAGCAAAATCTGCTAATGGGAACCACGAAAAGACAGGTATTAACTTTTGCAATATCATTTCAAGACAAATTCATTCAGCAAATGCTTAATGCGCACCTGCTGTTTATATAGAAACTGCTGTTTATATGTCAATATGTTAAACATTAAATACTTGTGAAGTTGACCATTTTAATCTCAATCATCAGTTTACTTCCCAGTGGTCTAGAAAGTTTAGCTCTAGATAATAACAGAAATTTAGTAACCAGTTCTGCAGAAATATTAGGGAAGGCTCTGCCACTCACTATTAGGGAGCACACAAGCATATCATTTTTGAAAATATTTTCTATTTTTCCCATCCTTGCATGTAAGGATCCTGAAATTAACATTTCTGGCTACTATGTGGTGGTCAACCTTCCATATTCACAACTTCTTTAAAACTGTGAAAGCCTAGTTTCATAGGGAATTTTACAAAGAAACCCAATTGCTTTTTACATCCCATCCCAACTTTCCTCCCCTTATCTTCTACTGCACTTGAGTTTAAATAACATTGGTGTAGGAAAACTTCGGTTTGCCAGTGTTAAATTCTTTGTTGTTAAATTCATCATAGATGTATCTGTCTTAATGTGTATGGGAAAAAGCAGAGTTCAATTTGAATCACATTTAAAGGCTGATTTATACACTTTGCCATTTAAAAATAGGAGTGAAATAAACAGCATAAATGTACAGTGCATTTTCTTACATGTACGGTGCATGTATAGGATTAGGTTTTGAATCTGAGGGAAAAGAAACAAATGCCTATGCCAAATTTTTAAAGATAAATAACTACAAATAAATTAAGGGATGATGATACAGACTAATTATATACTCCATGTGTATCATAAGCAGGGAAGACTATTAAATTACTTTCACTCTTTGAACCATTCCTAGTACCAGCATATCATTAGGAATATGATATCATCTCTTTCTTTTGAAATTATGTGCTGCATTTATAGGCAAAGGGTGTTTGGGTCATGTTACTGGTTACAGAGGAGAGTAACACTGCATCTGATTGCATCAGAGTTTTGATACATTAAAATTGTTATAGTTTTAATATGTACACATTTGTGTTCTAAGCTTTTATAAAACCTGTTTAAAATATATACAACATTTTTCAGTGTCCCTTAAAATTATGAAGGAGAGGAATCAAAATGCAGTTGTGAAAGTACAAGTATATGAACAAGATGCCAATTACTTTTTAATTTAAAGCACATTGGAAGAACATGAAGCTTTGATAAGAATAATGGTGTCAAACACGGATTCTTAATATTTCTGCTTAACGTTAGCCAGTTAAGTAGGCATTTTATATTCCCACCCAGGATGAAGTAATTAAAGGCCACATTGTTTTGAATGTTTTCAAGGTTTAAGATACGATTTTTCGAAGCACATTACTGCTCTGAAAGAATGAATTTCCTTCCAGAAGAATAGGTTATTCACTAAGCCCTGTTGCATTATTTAAGCATTTTCACTTTTCTCCTTGATTGCTTCATTTTTCCAAATAATGTTCAGTAAAGAAAGTGTGTGGAATTAGTGTGGCTTCCTTTTTTTGATCAAGTCTATCAGTCATTACGTTCAAAAGAAAAAAATATCAAAGAATGCTGCTGTTTGTGGACTTACGCAGAGAAAGCATTTTAAACAAAGACATGATCATTGCAAACAGTTTGTGTGAATTCAGGGACTGATTTTTCTAAGGCAGAAATTTGATTGAATTAAATACAGTTTATTATTCAAACAAAAAGTGTGATTAGTAGGAGAAAAGCTGCCGGAGTGTCATGTATTAGTTGGTGAGAGTTGAATCTGATGATCTGGGCTTTCTTTTAACATTCTTTGTCAAAATAAATTTCAGATGCTAACCTTAAAAAAGGGATGAAAGTTGGGATGAAGGTAAAGAGAGGAAACTCCTAAAATACATTCAGATACCTCTAGTTCCTACAGAATGCTCTTAGCACAAAAAATATTTAAGGTAACAATTAGTAAATGATTAACATTCCTACCTCTGTGTATATTCGAACAACTTAAAGATAAGCCTGCCAGGAAGATTTTTTTCAAAGCCGCAAATTATTAAAGCTTCATCTCCATTACATTACCTTGGCGTATTTTTTTGTTCTCTTGAATGCCAACAGCATACTTGGAATTAAGCAAAACAGTTCACTACACATGACCTTCTTCATACGGAATTTTACAAAGCCTGCGGAAGACAAAAGTTGATCATTTTAGGAAAAAGATTTTAAGCTAGAATTCACGGGTCATCCCCATCTACCAATGCACTGCTTTGACCCAGAATTAAATCACTTTCTGTGTATTTTGGAGGCCCTCGTGGCTTCAGGGGCTCTAGTGGATGTTTTAACCAGTCCCTCAGAGGCACGCACACTTGCTATTAATCATAGACCAAGCCTGCCTAGTGTCTCTCCATGGCTGAGGGGTGAGCACATTTGCTTGCTATTTTTCAAGTTTTCATTCTAGCTTAGACAACCAAAAAGAAGATGAAATTCTCCCCACAAGGTCACTGCCCCCTAGTAACTAAATCACACATAAAGGAGGATCTGGAAAGCTAAGAATCACAGGAGAATCCTTTTGAGAAAAGGAAAAGCACAAAGAAGCGGTAGGAATGAAAAAGAGATACGTTCAAAAATTAGGATATGAAAAACAATTTATGTCAAAAAGGTAGGAATTCTGTAAGGAACAATTACATAGAATGATTTGAAATTTTAGGATTTTCTAAAACAGAGACTTTAGAAAGAATAAGATAGCAATTAATTTAAAGAGAATGACTACTGAAATTAAATAGAAAGGAGATACAGATTCAAACTAACCAAATATGACAATGTATTTATATCTAGGAATATTCCTCACAATGTAGAGTTTTGCAACCCATGGGTACTTAGTAGAGCAACAGTAGAATTAATCATCAATGAAGGATACAGCTTCCTTCTCTTTACCTTTGATAGGCAGCCACAAAGCAGCAGGGACTTAAAGACTGGCCTAGTAATCACCTGGGCTGGTCCAGATCAGGATCAAGGTTCACTGTGCCAAGCCCATTGCTCAAAGGCCTCATATGAAATTTTAAAAGTAAGTAACTTTGAATGACGATTTCATGATTTTCCCTAAAAAAGACCTAGAGAAGGAAGAAACATGAGGAACCATTAAGGGGGGCAAGGTAGAAAGAACTGATGTGTCTCTACAGTGTGATGTGCTAGGGTGATTTTCATGAACTTTAAGTTTTCAGTGGACTTTCATGTTGCTTGTAGGTGAAAAATTGGTAGTTCATGGCCTAGTGCCAAAATCACAGATGAACTAACACTTTGCATGTCATATACATTCATAAAACGTGTTATATTTATCTTTTTAGAGGTAAAGTCAGATCAATATTCTTCAGAATCTTTCTAGTGTTATTCTTTTTTTCTCTCTTCAAGTGGAGCATGACTGAATATGATGGTGATTAATTTGTCTCCAACTCTGACAACTGTGCCTAGCCAACAGTAGATGAGAAGTAGATGTTTATAGAATGCATGACTAAAGCCCTAAGAGGAAAATGTACCATATACCTCCCAGGTGTGGTGGCTCATGCCTGTAATCCCAGCACTTGGGGAGGCCAAAGCAGGCAGATCACTTGAGGTCAGGAGTTTGAGACCAGCCTGGCCAACATGGTAAAACCCTGTCTCTACTAAAAATACGAAGATTAGCCAGGCGTGGTGGCAGGCATCTGTAGTCCCAGCTACTCGGGAGGCTGAGGCAGGAGAATCACTTGAACTCGCCATGCAGGGGTTGCAGTGAGCCGAGATTTTGCCACTGCACTCCAGCCTGGGCGATAGAGCAAAACTCTGTCCAAAAAAAAAGAAAAGGAAGGAAAGAAGGAAGGAAGGAAGCAAGGAAGGAAGGAAAAAAGAGAGAAAGAGAAAGAGAAAGAGGAAAGAAGAAAGAAAAGAAAAGAAAAAAGAAAGACAGAAAGAAAGACAAGAAAGACAAAGAAAGAAAGAAGAAAGAAAGAAAGAAAGAAAGAAAGAAAGAAAGAAAGAAAGAAAGAAAGAAAGAAAGAAAGAGAGAGAAAGAGAGAGAAAGAGAGAAAGAGAGAAAGAGAAAGAAAGAAAGAAAGAGGGAAAGAGAGAAAGAGAGAGGGAGGGAGGGAGGGAGGAAGGAAGGAAGAAAATGTACTATATACCTTCAGTATATAGCTGTGATGCAGATTGAGACAAGGGGACATTTGGATGAAAGCGCAACACCACCTCCCATCCCCTGGGGCATAGTAGATCACTTAAAAATGAGACCCGTGGCCGGGCGCGGTGGCTCAAGCCTGTAATCCCAGCACTGTGGGAGGCCGAGGCGGGTGGATCACGAGGTCAAGAGATCGAGACCATCCTGGTCAACATGGTGAAACCCCGTCTCTACTAAAAATACAAAAAATTAGCTGGGCATGGTGGCGCGTGCCTGTAATCCCAGCGACTCAGGAGGCTGGGGCAGGAGAATTGCCTGAACCCAGGAGGCGGAGGTTGCGGTGAGCCGAGATCGCGCCATTGCACTCCAGCCTGGGTAACAAGAGCGAAACTCCGTCTCAAAAAAAAAAAAAAAAAAAAAAAAAAAAAAAAAAAAAAAAAAATGAGACCCGTGTCCCCTGCTTTGCATTTTCCCTTCTTTACAGTCAACTTTATTCCCTTCTCTGTTCAATTGGACCTAACCTTAACCCCTTCTCAAGTTTGATCTCTGTGGTGACCAAAGCAACTTAGCTGAGGAATTTGCTTTGATTTCTAATTCTAAACTCAAGCTTGCAAGAATGAAAAGGAGGTACTTGTAGCTATGGAAATTCAGCTTATTGGTTTCCCTTTGATTTATCCTTAGATTATACTGAAGTCAATGTCTAGAAAGGATTTATGTTCATATATTTAGGAAGCAGAAAAGAAATTTCACATCCTTAATTAAAAATTAACTTTGAAATAAAAATGTTATATTTTAATGAAAATATATTTACTTGAGAGACTGTGTAGAGTTGAAAGTTGTATGCAGAAATACTTGAAATCAACTTCAGGGTCAACTACTTACCATATATTATCTTCTGAGCATTACTTCCTCATCAGTAAAATGGGAATAAACCACCCATTAGATATGGTTGTTATGAGAATTAATGGGATAATACATGTAACATGATTAGCACATTATATTCATTAACTGTTAGCTATCAATATTATAGTATAATATAAGTCTGATTGTACTAGAGAAATGTCCAACAAGAGACTTATGCTATAAAAATATGCACCATCTACAGGCATTTAATGATTCTAATTTATTAGACTATTTCAATGAAATTTAAGTCATTTTATTCAATTATTGATTTTTTTAAACTGGCCAAATCTCTAAGCTAACTGATTAATTAAAAAATGTTTAATAGCAGTATGATTTGATTTTCATATATATCCAAACTAGCAACATTTTTATACTAATGACTACCTGACTTCTGATTAAATTTTCTTAATTCATAAATGCTCTGGTACCAGCAGTACTTCCCATGAGATGATAGGAGCTGCAAAAGACAGAGGACATGTCTGTTGAAAAAGAAGCGACAGCAGTTGGAAGTAGCAGTCCTATTATACAGAGAGATTAGAATCTAACTGGATGCTTAAGCTGAGTCTTATCGGGTAGGCGGGCATTTCTTCTTTGGGACATGAAGAGTAGCTTCAGAGATGTCTCCATCATGTAGTGGTTTGCGTATTTATGTGTCTGTGCAATTTGGGGAGCTGGAACTGAAATATGCCTTTAAAAGTATCTAGTATGTAGCAATTTGCAACTTGGACAGACATGTGTATGTGTACAGTGAATGTTTGTGTCAGTGTCCTATCGCTGCTGCACCAAATTACCAAAATGCAACAGATTCCAGTAGCACTCATCTATTATCTTACAGTTCTGGAGGTCCGAAGTCCAAAGTGGGTTTCACTGGGAAAAAAGTAAGGTATTCACTATGTCAACCTTCCTCCAGAAGATCTAGGAGGAGAATCTCTTTATTTGTCTTTTCCAGCTTCTAGAAGCTGCCTGTATTCCTCAACTTGTGGACCTTAGTTCTACCTTCAAAGCCAGCAGTGTTGAATATTCAAGTCAATCTCCTCACTCTCCCATTTCTGTCATCACATCTCCTGTCTAACTCTCCTGACTCCCTCTTTCACTTTATAAGGATCCTTGTGATTACATGGAATCCACTTGGATAATCTAGCATAATCTTCTCATCTCAAAATCCTCAACTTTATCATATCTGCAAAATCCCCTTTGCTAAGTAAGCTCACATATTCATAGGTCCTGGGGATTAGGATGTGAACATCTTTGGGGGACCAATATTCTGCCTACTACAGTGCTGAATTTTGTCTTCCTTCCAGTTACCTGGATTTAAAGGATGTCTTCCAGTATATGGTGAACCAGGCAAATACTAGCTAGTAGGGGCTTAGTAAGAAAGTGAGAACTAATCCTTTTTATAAACACAGGAGATCTTCTTTTGTTAATATATAAAGCCCAAGTAATCAGATGAATGGATGGATTCTTCCAAAGGTGACAAGTACACATACGATAATAATGCATTTTGGGGGAATAGGGTCATAGGGAGGTTAGTTTAAGAAATTGAATCTGAGTCACTGTGTTCATTTGCTGGAAAAAAAATGCTACAAGATGGTTTTTGTGCTTACTTCCACTCATTTTTATTCCCTCACCCTTCTTCTCCATGTTTTTTAAGAACTCTGAATTAATGCAGGGCTGTGCTGTAAACTTGCTTTCATTTTATTCTCCATCTATTTATTGGTTTTATAATATTCAAATGAGGATAAGAATATATAAAACTCAAATTGATTACAAATTTCACTTGGCAGTAGCATTCTGAATGCTTAAAATGAGATTAATTTTATTATTAGCTGAGGGATTTGCAAATATTAAGAATTATAGAAAAATTTATTCATGCTAATGGCTCTGAGCCTATGATATGTGTATTGGTATGATATCCTGCACACAAATCCAAGATGGGTTATAGATCATGTATTTAGGTTTGATAGAATTTAGTTCATCATTTTCCCAATGTAGTTCTAAATCAATTTTTTTTCAAGAATGAAACAGCTCTTCATAATGCATCTGGAATAAAGTAGCAAGGCTATTGATGTGTCTTGCCTTTTTGAAGCTGGTATCTATGATAGCTTCAGCTTTGCAGCTTCCATGGGATTCACCAGCACATTTTGCCTCGTTCTTAGGTGGCATTAAATGAAGGCTTCTTACGTCAGTTTTAGCAAATTTCAAAGAAAAATAATAAATTCTGTTTTTTCTGCTAAACAGTTTAAATTATTGTTAACTTTAGAATTTGTGTCACAGTTAGACACTGAACTAGCCATCTGGGAATATTATGGATATTTTTATTGTATATGCAGTGTGAGTCAGTTCATAACAGAAAAAGGCATCTCTTTGTTGTTTCCCTTATTTGTTTACTGGGCGTAGTGATTTTGTTTGTTGTTGAACACCGGTCCTTCTTAAGAGGTAGCATCGGAATTGGAGTTACAGAGACTGAGGCCAGATTGCTGAGCTTCCCTTCCCAGCTCAAAACTCACCAGCTGCCTGAACTGGTGCAGGTTTTAGAAACTGTCTCTGTTTCCTTTTCTGTAAAATGGAGATAAAAAATAAAATAGCCTATATCTCCTAATATGATTGAGAGTATTACATGGATTAATATTCTGACACATAGAAAGCACTTTATACATATTTACTATGAATTTTTTACTTGTGAATCATTCTTTCAGGTCCTTTATCCATTTTTCAATATTAGCACTTTTTTCTGGCTTATGAGTGTTTTTTTACTGAAACTAAACATGTGTACTTATTATAATTATCCTTTTCCAATTTTTATTTTCTCCTACAAATTTTGCTAAAAATATTTTTACTTTGAATTCTTATGCTTATGAAGTCCAGTTGAAACCATTTTAAGAACTACTTCTATTTCTCCAAAGATTCATAGTTTAAAAAAAATATTTAACTCTTTAGCCCATCTGGTATTTCATTTGCAAAATGCTGTGAGGTGGGGATCTCTTAACATTTTCCTCAAAATCATTACCCAATTTTCTCAACACAATTTGTTGACAGTGCTGCAGTTTCATCTCCTTTTGCATATTTCTCTAAAACACGTATTCACATGGCCAACTCCTTCAGGATCCCCTTCAGATGTTCTATGTTTCAGGATGCCTTTCCTGACACATGCTTCACTAACTATACCCAGGAGGATTATGTCCTCACTGTAGGCTCCCAACCCAACCGGTACAAGCCCATTACACACTGGCTATAATACCTTGTCCCTCCAACTATGCTGAAAGCCCTGAAAGATGAATGTGAATGTATCTTATGCTTTTTGTAGATAATCAATATTTATTTCCTGATAATGAATATGAATATACCTTATCAATTACATAATTACATAAACCTTATTAATTGTATAATTATATAAGTATATATTCAATTTATATATAATTATGTAATTCAAAATCATTTATTTTTGAACTTCCATCTGGCAAGGTGTAGAAAGATAAGTTAAAGTCACCCACAGCTATTATTTTCCCATAAAGGTTTTCTTTTCCTTGTTACTAATGGCCTTTTATGTTGCTGTACTGTGCTAATCAGCATGTAGCCATCAACAGTTATTCCAGCTTCATAGTGAATGGTATCTTTTAAATATAGAATGGTCCTCTATCTCATTTAGTATATGAATAATTTGTTTTTAAGGATACTTTTCATGAAAGTAGCATAGTAATGATAACTTTTCTTCATTTATATTTGCCTGGTAACTTTTTGACCAATATGTTTTTTAAATTATGTTGCTTGTTTTGTATCTATTTATTGCACATGGTATGTCATTAGGTTATTTGCCTTCATCCTTCAATGAGGAGTTTGACCTCTGATTATTTCTATGACTAATACTTTTAATTATAAACAAATAAATTATTTTTAAGCCTGCCTTATTGTTTAGGCATTATATTTCGAGGGCCTTTGTTTTCTTTTGGGTTGCCTTTTGTTATTACATGCTCTGTGTTTGATTTTTTGTTGCCTTCTCACATGGTTATCAACTTGGACTCATGTAGACTCTGGTTCACAAAACTAAAATTTCAGTAACCAGTAACTGGTTCTCTAATTCCCTTCAGTGTTTGGCATCATAAAGGAAACATCTAAGGATATCTGAATGTTGCTTTTTTATCACAGATAGTCTTCATGTGTCTGGATAACTATAGAATTCTTCTTTTTCCATGAACTTAAAATGTTCACCAGGATTTGCCAATATGTTGGTATGTTTAAATTAACTTTATTCCTGGGTTGTGGTAAATATTTTCAATCGATGCCACAATTTCTTTTTTTGCACATTTTTTCTTCTAGTATATCTTATTTCTTCTACCTACTCCCCGACCCTGGCACTGAAATGCCTGTAGTATGGATTTTACTCTGTTTTCCATCTTTGCTGTATTTCCTATTGCTGCTAGTATGCTATTGATTTTCTTTTCTATAGCATATATTATCCAATTTACTGCCTTCAATGTGTATTTTAATTCTTCAAAATGTTTGAATATCTTTAGTTCTTTTCTCATCTTTGGCAAATGTCTTGTCTTCTGATTTCACCTGAGCCAAGTCTCTGCTATAAATCAGACATGGCCCATGTTAGTTTCACAACCCAGACACTACCAAGTGGTCTCTGAAAGCAATAAGTAGTTCAAAGTGCTTTCCATTTTATTCTGTAGACTTTCGCATTGTCTCACAATGGGAAGGCAGAAGGGAAAAGAAATGAGATGACTCATACAAATTTAAACAATGTTTAAGCCCCTTTTAAAGCACCAATATTAATATATCTCTCTCCTAGTAATATCAATTGTATTGCTACACAGTCATCCTTTCCATAAGACTATCCACAAGTACAATTTAAGAATATCTCTCATACTTTGAAAGTAATAAGACTTTTTACATTTAGAGAATGTGATGAGATGCAATCTGGCTTTAGAAATAAGACCGTGACAAAGCTGTTGGCCTTGTGAACCCAGACACAGTAAGTGTCTTCTGCACATATTTTTTCAGGCTCTGCCTATATTTTTGAGCAACACATTGACCATAACTCTACGTATCAAGCCACTGACGTTTATTTCCAAATTGTAACTCTATGAAAAATTTAGGATCATATTTACAACTTACTTCAGATTTTTTGATAATTGCTTAATGGGAAATGGTAGATTTTTCACTTCTTAATGTTGTAAGAACATATCATTTTTATAAATCACTGAATTCCAAATTTGAAATTTCCCGAACAGCTAGTTTAGAATGGTTCATAACGTATCTATCAATAATCTTTTTGAAATGTCTCTCTATATTAATCTGTACATATTCATAATTCTTTATCTGATTGTATAATTTGTAAAATTAGGAGAAGATTCTAGAATGTATTAGTTACATTGACTATTCCTAATGGTTTTCTGTCTCTGACATCTTACCAACTTTAAGGAAGCGCAGGGGGTAGCTATGCAATGCTTTCTGTTACGGACTGCAAATATGTGAATGATTGGTTGAGAAAGGAAGTGTTCTGCCTTATAAATATTGTACTACTGTGTGTTTTTTAAATGTTTTAAACATGGACTCTCCATAGAAAATAAAATTCAGGAAGGCATAATGAATTTTTCTAACCTGGTCAAATTTTATTGATCGATTTAGTTTGTTTCTAAAAACTGCAGAAGAAAAGCATGTTTTGGGCTTGAGAAAAAACATCTCTAGTCACACAATTTCTCATGGTTTAAGAATCTAAAAGTGGGCATAAGTCGGAGCTATCTATAGTATATGACTTTTTCTATTATACTGAAATTACAATGTAAATATTTTTTCTAAGAACCTCAAAACCCTTATAATAGACATTCTTATATTTGATATCTAATAGTTGCCATGATAATAGATTGTATTTTTTAGTGATTCATCTTCTTCCCAAGTGCTTCTCTATGTTTTTTCTGCTTTGTATGATGTATTTTATTACACAAAGACTGAATATTTTGAATAGATTATAAATTATTTTCATATATGTGAATAAATGCATGCTTTCTATATTTAGTGCACAATGAATTCTAAGCCCAGCTACACATTAACTCAAGATTTGGGAGAATTCACTGAACTTCTTTGGATTTTGGATTACTCATCTGTGCAATAAATTACTTCTAAGCCTTAGAGGTGAAAACTTCCAACAAAACGATTTATTGATATTAATATTTACGATGCTTTCTAAGAGTAATAGTCATTTGAAAATTTAAATTTTCCCTTCCTTTTTTTCACAGAGTACTTTAGCTTTTTAGTTTGTTCCTTTCCTGTCTGACTTGCATAATTAGTTTGATCATTCCCTAGATTTTCCACAAGTATTGTATGACAATAAGCCTTATTTGTTCTCTTAAGTCTGCTTTCTCTTTAAATAATACCATAAACCCATTTTATACTGCTCTTCAAACTCAATTGCATCAAGCCTTGTGGAATTGAGTATTATGAGGTCAAGCACCTCATTTTCCTCTGTACCCCCAAGGAAGGGGCTTACTTGTGTACCCTAAAAATTTACATCAGGTGTTATCAGCTATAGGTACACTGCATTATAGTAGACTGTGCAGGAAGTGTCACCTCATTTTTCAGATTAATAAATTGATTGACATTGATTAGAGGGTTAGGAAATAATATGGATACAGCCTAAGGGTCCAAGGTTAATTTTTGTAATCCAACACCCTACCTGAGTATGCAGTCACTGATAGGGGAAAAATAGGCGGGGTGGGAGCAGGAACAAAGAGAGAGTCTTTTCTATGATTATCCGAAATGGCCATGAGCAATGGAACCCAAATATCTCAATACTCAGGACACTGATTTCTTTTTGACAAATGATGTTGGACATTTTGTCATTAAAAAATGTTTAAAATCAAATACTTGAAAGAGAAATACTATTTGTAAATTTTAGCAACAACAAAAACAAAAGCCTGACCTATTAAGATTATGAAAAGAATGGCATCTTTTATGGATAATACAAGGAATAAAATTTATATTTTAATGTGCAAAAACTTTAGGGTGCTGTGTTCAATAAAATCTATTTGACATTCATTCGCAGCAAAGTAAGAACAGCACATTGAATGTAAACTGAATTCATCTGTGCAGATATATAATCTGCAGGGAAAAATAAAGAGCTTTTCCACAGCATGTGAAAGTCTTTCAGTGATTCGTGGGAATCTCTTTATCAGAATCAAGTGGAAGAGTCTTTTGCATGGTTATGAAGTCTTGGATGACAGGAGAATTTCAAAGATAACTACCATTTGTTGTGAACATAATCAATGTTGTACAATCAGCATTCATATAATACAATGTCTTATTCCTTTTAATTTTTATCTTTTTGATAGCATGTTAAGTATTTTTACTATTTTAATTACAATATATGAAAGTGTTTACTGAATAAGAAGTCTCTATGGAAAACTATATACTCCAGGAAGGTGTCAAAATGAAAATGAGTTTTAATTTTTTCTAGGCCACAGAAATTGTTCTCAGCGGCTGTTGTGTACATAAACCTTGAAGACGCTAATAGAAAAACCAAGCAATTCAACAAGATGGTTAAATGCCTGGGCTGAGAGCTGAGGGAAGAGAGAGAAAAATGGGGAAGGGAGGGAACAGCTTGGCTTTTATTTGACGTTATTTGGGCCTTGGTTGATAGTGATTAAATTATACCAACCGAAATAAGAAAGTACTACAAAGAGCTTTACCCTGTAAGCCCCAGAAACTACCAGACCTAAGGGTGAAAGGCAGGAGATGCATGAATGAGTGATGCAGATATGTAAACTCACATACAAAAGCACATATATACATACTAATATCATGCCCTTGAAATAATTTTGGAAACAAAATCATCTAAGACTGAAAAGTAGGCTGGGAGTGTTGGCTCACGCCTGTAATCCCAGCACTTTGGGAGGCTGAGACGGGTGGATCACCTGAGGTCACGAGTTCAAGACCAGACTGGCCAACACGACGAAACCCCATCTCTACTTAAAATACAAAAATTAGCCAGGTGCGGTAGTGCACACCTGTAATCCCAGCTACTCAGGAGGCTGAGGCAGGAGAATTGCTTGAAGTCAGGAGGAGGAGGTTGCAGTGATTCGAGATCATGCCACTGTGCTCCAGCCTGGGCGACAAGAGCAATACTCTGTTTCAAAAAAAAAAAAAAGAGAGTGAATAGTAAACAATCAGGCAGAGGGATGACAACAAAGATCAGTAGATTAAATAAGAAAAACTAGCTTTGAGATCAGTTCTGGCATACATAAGCTAAATAGCCTTGGAGAATCACATAAAAATGGAGGGTCTTTATGTCCCTTTCACATAAGGAAACATTCAGGCATATGTTTTCTTCTGCCTAAAAGGCATTGATTAGATTGGGTTAGATTCCATGGTCTTTAAGATTATTCTGTTTCTAACAACTGTTATTCTGTGATTGTGCAATCAATCTTTCACACCTTTTCCTGATATGTACTTCCTCCTACCCTGCATTTTTGCCAAGTAGATGGCTTAAGTGGGTAAATATTAGGCTCCCTGAAATGGGTGCCTGAAAAAGCTGTTTCTAATGATATTGTTATTTCTTTCTTATGTAATACATGCCTCTATGAAGAAAAGAAAAAGAAATCCACAGCCTATAGTATTCACAGCATTTGCGTATTTTAGCCAGGTATATCTCCTTTAAGGTTGAGGGGTGAGGAGAGAAGCTAGGAGCAATTCTTAGGCTTGTTATTAGAGACTTCGTCAAACCATATTCAAATCTGCCACTTATTAAATGTGTGATCCTTGGAAAGGTTTGTAATAGTCATGACTCTCTATTTTCTTATATAAATTTTAGAAAATAATATTGCCTACCTCACAAAATTATTAGAAAAGTAATTTTGAAAATGCACATAGAATTTAGCATAAATTCAAAATATAGTGCATGAGAAATGTTAATTTTTATTATATATCTGTTACTAAATAACTATTTCTCATCATGGTAATTGCAAGAGTAGGAGAGGGATAATTTTTGTCTGTTTACGTAAGTTTATGCTCTTATACACACATTTTGTAACTTTGCTTGAAATCTTGAAGGAGATGATCATGAGACATTGAAAATATTGTGAAATGCTGCAGTCTATTTTACTGTTTACTAATATCAAATATTTTAGCTGTTTTCTTCTTAAAGCTTAACACATATCTAAGCATGCTCCATTTCCCTTCAGAGACTGTTGGCCCTAATAAACCTGAGCGTGGACTTGCAGAAGACAGTGCTGCTCGGGGTGACAGTGTGTCAGACATCCACGAGGTGGTCTCCCTGAAGGAGCGGATGGCGAGGTACCAGGCAGCTGTTTCCAGGGGTGACTGCCGCAGCTTCTCTGCTAATGTAAGCTACTCCTAATGGTTTTGCATTAGACAATATGCTTACCATCTGTCCAAATTTCCTTTTTATATTTGAATTGTAAGAATACTACTGGACGGGGGCTAAAGTAGAAAGAGTACAAAATTAATATGTGTAATAAATCCAGACGATCTGAATGTAAGCTTCAACTGTGCCGTGGTACTTATTAATTGCGTAAATTTGAACTATCTTTTTTTTTTTTTTTTTGAGGCAGATTCTCACTCTGTCACCAGGCTGGAGTGCAGTGGCACAATCTTGAATCACTGCAACCTCTGCTTCCTGGGTTCAAGCCATTCTCCTGCCTCAGTCTCCTGCGAGCTGGGACTACAGGTGCACACCACCACACCTTACTGATTTTTGTATTTTTAGTAGAGACAGAGTCTCACCATGTTGGCCATGATGGCCCCGATCTCTTGACCTCATGATCTGCTCCCCTCAGCCTCCCAAAGTGCTGGGATTACAGGCACAAACCACACGCAGGGCCCCTAGCTACTCTCTTAACTCCTCTCTGAGCTTCAGTTTCCCTGGCGGAAAAATGGGGATCATCATTTACCACACCGGCTCTTGGTGAGGAATCAAAGAGACAATTTACATGTAAGCCATAAGGCACTGTATAAACGTGTTATTATCACCATTATTACTTAACCTGTAGATGTTCTCCTCAGGAAGGTTGGGAATTAATTTCAAATTTTAATAACGTGGGTTTGCACGCCACCCTCCTTGGTCTCATATATGGCTCATTGAAATTCACTGGCAGTATAATTTCTTCGGCTTTTCTCATTTCTCTGTATGCACTAAATCCATTAGAAAAGGTTTAATCAACATAAAAATGAGAGAGATTAGCAATGTAGACACTCTGCTAAACCAATTATGATTATAGGAAACTGCAGGACACAGTAAGACCACCAATTTTTAGAGCCAATGCATTATAAAGTCATATTCAAAAGAATTTTGGGGCTCTGTATTCTCTGGCCTTCAACTTAATAGAATATAAGAATGTTTTAAATAATTACAACCTGCAAATTAGCCTAGGTGTAGTTGAGAGAGAGAAAGAGAGAGAGACAGAGAGAGACAGAGACAGAGACAGAAACAGAGACAGAGAGGGAGAGAGAGTAGCCAGCCAAAAAGGGTGTTGTATTAAAATAGCTACACTTAACATGCTTCTTTACAAATTATTTAGAGACAAGGCTGACTGTGCCAAACTCATTTAAAAATGCAATTCTAGATGACATTTAAGTTTTCACATAGTCATTAAAATACATTTTAGACACAGTTTAGATTTGGAATGAATGTACAGAAGTGACATAAGTACCTAGATCACTTCCAAAATAAACAGTGGCACTACCGTACCTCCTGCCAGTCTTCTTCGATGGCACCCCCTGCTGGATAATTGAGGAACTTATTCGTGTTCTAAATTAGAGAAATGATTCATGAAGAAACAGTTGATTGTGAAAATACCTAGTTAAAAAGTGGTTATTTAGTAAACAATATTTGATTTAGGAAGATTGATCTTGCCAGGTACTATGAGAATACACATTTAAAAAATGGTATCAGAGCATGAGGTATATTTATAATGTGTTTAAAAAGGGAATGTTTACATTGGACACAGGGAAACTAAATGATGCCATTGTTTAATATAAAATCAAAACGTTTAGGGCTAATCTGAGAATGTCTACATATAAAGAATGTAATAATCCTCTCTTTCCTGCCCATATAGACAAGAAAACCAAAAGAAAGTTACTTACAGGAGATTATAAAATTAGATAGTGAGGAGGCCAAGCTAGATTCCTAGTCTCTTGACTCTTGTATTCTTCTAACTGAATTCAACTTCCTCCTCTTTCTTAAATGAGAAAGTATTTTCGGCCCCCAAAATATATATTATACTATATGGTTTGGCCCTAAGCAAGTACTGTGAGAAAGAAGAGCACATATATTATCTCAGCAGAATCCTGGTAAACATCTAAAGCAAAGCAAAAAAAAATGTTTATTTAATTATGTGCATGAAATGCTTGTTCAATCTACTCCCACCCCCCACACACACACCAAAAAAATCATGGCAACTGCCTGTGACTAAGTCTCTATCTCCACAATTAGCCCAAAATTTTAAATGCAAAATCTGGAAGTCACAGAATCAGACCCAAACTGAATCTACTATATATATTTAGTAAACAATATTTGATTTAGGAAGATTGATTTTGCCAGGTACTATGAGAATATACATTTTAAAAGTGGCATCAGGGCATGATGATATATATTTATAATGTGTTTTTAAAGGGAATGTTGATATTGAACACATAGAGAAACTAAGTGATACCGTTATTTAATACAAAATCTAAACTTTAGGGCTACTCTGAAAATGATTACATGTAAAGAATGCAGTAATCCTTTCTTCCCTGCTCATTTTATAGACAAGAAAACCAAGAGAAAGTTACTCATAGGAGCTTATAAAATTAGGTAGTGAGGAGGCCAATCATATTGACACATGTAAAGACAATTGGTTTTTCCTTGCCTTAGACTCAGATGGCCTTTGGCTGTACCTAAATGAAAGCTATGCTCATGAAACAGTGGTGGTCTGTAGAAGTCCCCTAAAAGAGAGGGAGAAGTAAAACATGTTGAGCAACAAATTAAAATGCCAGATTCATTTTCAGGTCTGTGCAATTTTATTCCCTTTACCTTTTTTAATACCCACAAAAAGTCTGTGAGAAAAATATTGCTATGCCCTGTTTCTAAGAAAGAAACTGAGCTCAAGAGCTGTAGCCCAAGGTTTCAATTGTCAGGGCTGGAATTAGAATCACTGCCCAATTCCCAAAATTATATTATTTCTGTTATGCCCTATAACCCAAGAACAGTTTTTTTGTAAAAAGAACTTGAGGACTATGTAGTATATTTACCTAGATTTAACTGTTAGGTGTTCAAATTAATGTGTTATTATCAGCATATCCATTAGATTCCAAACTTTGTAGCCAAATAATAAGAAACACAGAATTTTCTAACAGTAAGCTTAAAAAGGTTCAACACAAAGAAATTTCACTTATGGGGTCAATGATAACAACATGGATTAGTTGAGGCATTTAGAGCATGACACTAAATAAGGCAAAGTCACAGGACAGGTGCCCAGCTGAGCAAGGAAGCATCACTCCTGGTTATGGCTACAGACTGCTTCTTGAACAGGTCTTGCCATCTCACATGTGTAAACTTTCATCTACACGCTGAGTGGAAGAAGGAAACCTTAGCACCACCACTGAACCGTATCTCAGAAGATTTGTCTCACTTCCATGAATGAGTAGCTGCAATGGTGTAATGATAGTACCAGGAGTGGTAGGGACAGTATTAGCACTACCATTAAAAATAATCCATGGTGGCTCATACCTGTAATCCTAGCACTTTGGGAGGCTGAGGCAGGCAAATCACCTGAGATTGGGAGTTCAAGACCAGCCTGGCAAACATGGTGAAGCCCCGTCTGTACTAAAATAAAATAAATTTTTAAAAAATGACTGGACACGACAGCAGGTGCCTGTAATCCCAGCTACCTGGGAGGCTGAGAAGGGGGAATCGCTTGAACTTGGGAGACGGTGGTTGCAGTGAGCCAAGATCATATCACTGCACTCCAGCCTGAGTGGCTAAGCTGAGTGAGACTCCGTCTCAAAAAAAAAAAAAAAAAAAAAAAATAAGAATATTTGCATGTGTAATGTAGTCTGTTTCTAAAGTTCAGTGCTAAGGGAAAGTAATGAGTATATCCATTTTTTAATCCATTTTGTAGATAAGAGGCAACCTGTCCAGTATAAGAATTGATCTTTTTGTGAAAATGCACTTACCAGGAGAGCATCCAGTGATAAGCATAATACTAAGTCTTGCCAAATTAATTTGCCATGATTTGGACATCATAATGGTTGTTTGAACCAGCAAGGTTCTTCTTAGCAATAATTACCTTAATGTCTATATTTTAATACTTACATATTATCTATCTATAATTTATCCAGCAAAACCATTTATAGAAATTAAATGGCAGAAGGGGTAAAATAAATATTGTGGCCTTAATTCACTCTTCCTCATTTTCACTGTACCTTTAATTTCAAAAGGGTGCTGTACGTTTTTCTGACCTTAACATCCATCAACTAGAAGTAATTGATTAGGATTTATAGTTAAAATTTGTTGCAGAATTTGGCACAATATATACCTAGCTCATTCAAGAATACAATCATCTCTTCTTAGAGAGCCAGCACACATATTCTGAAATATTTGATAGCCCACATAAATGAGGAAACGTTGTTAACTTGGTAAAGCAACTACTTGAGTATTTGCTGGTAATTTAGATAATCCTGAATATTAGTCTATAATATTTTGGCGTATAGGAAACTCAAACCCCAAGATAGGTACTACTTTTTAATATGTATTTGAAAAACTGCATATTTGGGTAAAGATCCAGGACCCCCCGAGTCCCCAGTTCATGGTATAGAATCGTCCCAGCTCCAGGGCCCCCAGTTACTTTCGAGGTCTTAAGGCTTTGAAGGTTATGTCAGGACTGGGTCAGACCTCAGGAGACCTGCTTTGATTTGAAGTGCTGCCAAGTCTCCCAGTTCCAAGCAGACCTAGAATCTTCCTGGAAGAGGGAAGGCTGGCATGGGGCCTGTTTGCTTGAGAGTTATCCCATCTGGGCTTGAGTGCCTGCTGGGCTCTGGAGTGCGCTGAATCATCAAAACCAATGTGCCTGAGCTACTTCTGCTCCTCCCGAGGGGGCATAGTCTCACAAGACTACTCAGGTGCTTTTCAAGTTGCTTCCAATAATATGTATCAAAATTAGTTTTCTCATTTGTGAAATGACAGTGACAGAGTAGAACCCTCCTAATGTTAAAGCCCCCTGATTCTGACATGCCAGTGCTCAGAGCTGATGCCTAGGGTTCGCTAATCCTGAAAGGTGTAGCTGCTGTTTTTCTGTCTGTTCTTTGAGGCCAGTGATGAAGACAGACAGATGTGGAATGAAATTCCGATGCCAGCACTTCTGTTCTAGCTGTGAGAACCTAACAAGCTGTCTTACATGAAGAAGCATTAAATGACAGAATATGTCATTCAATACATACAAAATCACTTAAGTAGTCACATTACTGATATTAATATTTTTACATAAGGAATGTTCTGAGGCTTTTTATTTTGTTCATCATTATGAATTTAAAAAATTTGGAGTGAGTAAAAATGATTTTAATAATTATTCTTAATAACATGTTGCCTACATAGATGTTTGGGATTTTGATAACAACCTTATTGTGGGTTAAAATTGAACCCATTATTCTAATATCCGCTAGTCTGTATGTTACAGGACAAATACTGTGCAATCTAATAGATCTAATCTGCAGACATAAAAATGTATCTGAGATTAGAAGGAATCAGCTCAATACTTTGAAGATTCTTCTGACTTTATATCAAAAAACTGATAAATGAGAAAACAATCTAGAGAGAATATATTTATTAAGATTTTTGTTAAAGACATACTGAAATAATGGTGTATGTGAATGTCTTTCTAAGATACTGCCTACCAATAAGTGTCAACTTTTTAAAAAATAGCTTGAGAATCCTATCCTGCACAGCTGTAAAGCTGAATTTTCCTTTTTCTTAAATCATCCTAGATAATGGAAGAGTCAGAAATGTGCAGAGTGCCTGGTGGTTTGGCCAAGGTGAAGAAACAATTTGAGGATGAAATTACTTCTTCCCGTAATACCTTTGCTCAATACCAATATCAACACCAGGACAGATCTGAGCAGGTAATACTACTGCAGGTGATGGGTTGAAATGCTCTCATTTTGGTGCCAATGTGGAAATCGCCTTTCTTTAGTGATACATTTATTTTCATTACTCATTAACAAGCTCTGTAGCTTTGAAATGTTTTAGAAAATCATCTTTAAAGCATATCTATGTATTTATTTACTTACTTGAAGCGTTTTTGCCAAATTTCTACAGACCACGCTGGAATATTCTACCCCTTGTCTTCTAATGTTTCAGACATAAATGAAAATTAAATAGCCTAGGTTAGTCGTTAGGTAAATAGAACTGTCGAGAACACTGTTTATACTGAGCTTCTGCTTCTAGGTTATAATTCATAATAAGCTAGCTGCTGGTTGTTTGCATAAAGTTTGAAGCATTCTCCAGCTGTTTATTGTGGTGGGGAGTTTTCTGTTTTCTTTAAAATCCTCAAACAGTGAGTAGTAGAGCCTAAATGTTACATAAAACCACATATTATGACCTCTAAATGTAATCTTATATAAAAATTTTTCCCATTTCATCGATTTCATTATTTCATCATTATATATCACAAAATACTTTCAATAGATATAATGATTTTTGAATGTGAGAATCTTAGTAATAAAACTCATCAGACTTTGAAAAATATTAATAACAATTGCACTGCAAGTAGCTGTACTTAGGCCCATGTTTTCCATGAGGAAGGAGGTAACTGAGGTATTTCTTCAATTTTGTAGTGATAAATAGAAGTGGATGTATTTTTTTAAATCCCCAGGACATAGAGAGTTGCCTAAATTTTTTTTTTTAATGAAGTAATTGCATGTTATGTGTGGCAGGGGATGAGGCAGCATATCAGGTAGAATGATTAAAAATCTTATATACGAAATATTATTTGTTTCCTTTTTCTGGCTCTGTTTGCAAAGTTAAAAATGTACGCTATGGGTATCTCAATAAATTTATGGCAAGATTTCTTTTTTTTCTATCCTATGCTATCTCCAGATAATTCATGGCAAGATTTCTTTTTTGTATTGCCTAAAGGAAATTAATGTAAATAAGTAATTAAGATTAGGCATACTGTGATCTAATTTATAACTATTGAAACGTAGGAGTCTTTGAGTGTGGATGTGTGTGTTTACTTTAAACTGGTCAACAACACAAAATATTACTATCATTAATAGTTTAACAAATTCTATGTAGAAATATGAGTAATGTAGTTACAGACCCTTCACTTTGAAGGGAAGCATTGGGGACTATGGGCTATGGGACTTGTGGATCTTGATTTACGCACCACCTCTGTGACTTTTCAGGGTTACACAGACCCAGGGCCACCATCATGGATGAGTGGCCTGTGCTGTTGCATAGTTCCCTTGCTTAGAAATGCCATCCACTTCGTTTAACACTCTTCTGTTTCCATTTTAAAATTCTCAAGAACTTTTGAACAAAGGACCCTACATTTTCATTTTGCACTGGGTCTGGCATATTACGTAACCAATACTGCATCAACCAAATTCATAACCCCCTCAACCTTCAGTTTCTGATGAGTAAGATGGGAAAATGGTTGAGTAACTTGCCTATTTCATGAGGTTACTGTGGAAGTTTAATGTGACAGAGCAATTTATGTGAAAGTATTTCCATATCTGTGAAACTTGATATTAATTAAGACTCTTTAATACTACAAAAGACAGAAAACCCAACAAAAAGTGGCTTAAACCAAAAGAAACATTACAGTTTTACAAAAAATAGTCTTGTGGAAGGGAGATTCGATGCAAGCTCCAGTGGAATAGCAGAACTGGCTTGAATCAACTCTCCAATAATTAAATTTTGGCGACTTTTGGAAACCAAACACTACCTTGCTATCAGCTTGAAATCAGCCATAGTGAGAATATTTACACCAGAGAAATGGGCAAATGCAACAAATCATTGCTTCTTTTATTTTTTTTCCTTCTTTCAATAACTCTGTTAAGTATGTATCCCCTTACCATTGATGTAGGGATTTAAAGTATGGCCCTAGCAAAGTGGCTCAGCGCACAGATATTGGAACCAGATCATTTGGATTCAAATTCCTGCTTCTTTATGTATTAACTGTTTGACATTAGGCAAGTTTCTTAACATCTTAGTCTCTCAGTTTCCTCAATTATAAAGCCAATATTATGACAGTATTCACCTCATGAGTTTTTTAGAGTAATAAAGGAGGTAGTATTTGTAAAGTGCTGAAAACATTGTCTGGTCCATTGTAAGCACCACACAAATGTTTGTTCAAACAATAAACAAAGTATCACCTTAATCAGATTTCTTCTTTTTAACCTCTCAGCATCACTTCCACTGGGTTGGGTCCATTCCCATTCAAATTTCCGCCAGTAGCAAAAGGGATGCAGAGAAAGTAAGAGTCTTTTTCCCAAAAGTCCCAAGAAAAAGCCTTATAGTATCTCTTTGGCTCTGAATGGACTACACATGCTCCTTACATACCTAATTTCTATAGACAGAGGGTGCTGATTAGCTTAAACTTCTGTACCTTGTTTACCTAAGTGGAAGTTCTCAGCATATGATTTTCAATGAAGCATACATACTGGGTAAAAACAAAATCAAACAAAAATATATATCTACTATAAGCTCCCTGCAAATGTAGTTTATTATTATGATACATGTACTCCCTGCTCTGTGAATGTGTATGAAAGTAATAAAAATCATGCACTAGGAGTCTGAATATTTTCATGAGTCTAGAACTGTAGTGACTTCTCTAAACTTCAGTTTCATTATCTACCTTTAGATAATGTCAAATTTGGTTATGGGGGGAAAATGTAGAAAAACTATGTCTTAGATAGTCAAACTTTTAATGCTATCTAAATGCACTCTAAAAATCACTTGTTTTATCAGCAGGGATTGTGGGCAAGATGTTTGCTAGTAAAGACAGGTAGTTAATCCTGTCTGTACCTAAGATGTTATCGACTCTGATAGTGTTTTCAATCCCTTTGATGTTGAAAGTGCTTGAGATTTATTTCCCCGCTATTTGCCCCTGGCCAAAAAAATATTTATTTTTTGACATGCAGTAATTAATATTAATTTGGAAATCAAGTTTAATTAGAGTTGAAAGAATATTTGTTCTGAATTTCTGAAAATATTTAATGCCGCAGTTAGTAATAACTTAATAAGGTATAATAATAAAGTCCCTGTTTGCTTCCTGATGTATTGAAGTCAGGTGTTTCAGGATAATTAGCTGACTCTTTGGTAACAGTTTGTCTGGAAGATCAGCAATTGGCCTACACAAATTTTGATAGTTAAACTATCTCTGAGATTAAAGATCTCTTCTTTTGCTGATAAATTAGACTGTGTTACATCTAATGAAAGGATGATTCTGAAAGAGAAAAAAAGGTGTATACATATAGGAACATTCATTTATACCAGACATTTTAAACTTAGGGTGATGTTCCATTTATGTATTCTAGACTTGCCATGCTTTTATGTTCTGTTTGTTAAACAGTTAGCCATATCCCTCCTAGCCTGCAGAGTATGCTCATGAAAATTAGGAAAATGAGCCACTCTGGGTCTCTGGGGGAGAGCATTAGGTGGTAGGAGGGGTTGAGCTTCTTCAAAGAATAGGCTGGGGAACATTTAATAGGTTCCCTTTGCAATTAATAGTAACCATTTTTAACATTACCCATTTAGATTTTGTTTTTCAAAACAACCATTAATGCTTCCAGTAGATGTAAATTAAAACCAACCCTCTTTAAGGGTTTATAAGTCACTCAGCATATCTCCTGCTTTTGTTTTAGGATTGAGTTATCAGTGTTTTATGCTAGTGAAAATTAGTAGGGCCTTAATGCTAGAATGGAAAGGACGACTTGAGAGAAATGTCTTTCTATCTACTCACTACAACAGTTTCCATTTGGCAAGAATATTTTAAATAATCCATCTACTCAACCTGAAAAGGGTATCTCTAGATATGCTGGAGCATATATTAGAGTAAACGTGCTATTGATGTAAAATTGCCATTGCCTCCCTCCTGAGTTGATTTTCACTTGTGCACTCCATGGTTTCTGTGTGGTTATTTTTAGGACTTTCTTCCTTCTTTTTTTTTTCTTTCTCCTTATTTGGAAGCTTTATTAAGATATAATTTGTATACCACAAATTTCACCCATTTTATGAAAACAGTTCAATGATTGTTTAGAATATTTACAGAATTGTGCAGTATCAACCACAATCAATTTGAAAACATTCTCATCCTTCCAGAAAGAAACTTTGTGCCTATTAGCAGTATAGGACTTTCTTTGTGCCACTTTCTCACACTTAGAGTTAGACTTTCATCTTCTTATGTGAATTTCTTTTTCCTTTTCTTTCCTCCATATTTATGCAGCACTGAGGAGCTCTTTGTGAATTATTTCCTGAAGCCTCAGAAGCTGCTTCTTTCCTCAAGTTGCTTTTTTTTTCTTTCTTAAGTAGTGTAAGTAGGAAAGAGCAGATGCAGCTCAAAAAATTTTGGAAGTAATCAGTGCAATCCAGTGCTAAGGTGTTTGCTTTCATGTGGAATTGCTGCACTGTATCCATATCAAGAAGAAAAAGCATTTGTGACCTTTGCCCTGCCACTAACTTCAATGCGCTGAGTGACAGTATATATCTTTCCTCATATATCTGCTATTGCAAAAATTAAAATGAAAACAATCATGTTCTGTAAGATTATGTGAATTTAGAACAATCTCTAGATAATTTTAGGTCAATAAAACCATTTTTGACAGCTTGTGACAGACATAATCTGACTACTGTGTATTTTAGACTCTTTAAAGGTGACCTATAATTATTTTCTAGCAAACTTAATGTATTTTTATCAGCTAAATGTCCACATTGCAAAGGGTTTCTCATCTAAGTGCTTTAAACCTGCCTTTAGCTTCCTGCCACATACATAGTTGTTCAAGATTGCTATTAACAGCCCCAACCTAACCTAGATCTCTATCAACACACGAGGTTGTGAACAAGAATGTGTCTTGTACTGTCTTTTAATTATGAGCACTATTTTAAAGTGACTATTATAACTTGAAGCAGCAACATTCAAAATGAGGCAATCCGGAGTAATAATTGGGGCTGCTGCCTCTAGAATCAGACAGCCTGGGTTATAATCCCCCAAGTTACCCATCTGTCTTAGTCCACTTTGTGAGGCTATGATAGAATACCACAGACTGGTTAATTTGTTAAAAAGAAATTTATTGGCTTTCATTCCTAGAGGCTGAACAGTCCGATGTCAAGGTGCTGGCATCTTGTTGAGGACCTTCTTGCTATGTCATAATGTGGCAGAAAGTGAGACAGTGAGAAGGAGCAAGAACAAGAAGGAGGAACTCACTCTCACTCTATGATAATGACATTAGTTTATTCATGATGGGGGGGTGCCTTCATGACCTAACTACCTCTTAGAGTTCTCACCTCATGATACTATCATGATGGCAAATCCATTTTTTTGTTTTTTTGAGACAGGGTCTTGCTCTATCATCCACGTGGTAGTGCAGTGGTGCGATCTCAGCTCACTGCAACTTCCACCTCCCAGGCTCATGCAATATTCCCACCTCAGCCTTCTGAGTAGTTGGGATCACAGGCATATGCCACCATGCTCAGCTAATTTTTGTATTTTTTTTTTTTTGAGAGATGGGATTTCACCATTTTCCCCAGACTAGTCTCAAACTCCTGAGCTCAGCTGATTCACGCACTTGGCCTCCGAAAGTGCTGGAATTACACTCATGAGCCACCATGCCCAGTTGGCAATTACATTTCAACATGAATTTTGAAGGTGATAAACATTCAAACCATAGCACCATTTAATTTATTCTAAATAATAACATAACAGGTCATTTTAAGAATAAAATGTCCATGTAAATCTTTTAGTATATTCCCTAACATACATTAACTGATTCACAAACCCTAGTTATTATCATCAGAAATATTGACCCTTAAGCCAAGAGGGGACATCAGTGGCAATTATTCTCAAAATAGCATACGATTCACAAACAACTTATGTATATGTAAAAAGACAAACAAGGACTGTCGTGTTCTGAGCCTCACACCCTGACTTTCTTTTCCGTTCTTTCACCCTGGGAAATAATAATTTTTTAGGAGCTCCATTATCCAAAGATTAGCTTGAAATTGCATACGTGTACATGCTTTGGGCGTATGTTGTTATGGAGTAATCAGTAACTCTAGTGCTTATTTTAAAAATTCTAATAGCAAGTCTCTTTTGAAGAAAAAGCATTTAACTCCAATGGTAAGAAATGAGAAGATAAAGTGGACCGATTAAAGATATGCTTCAAACACTCTATATAGGTACATTGGGTCCCCACAATGAATAAAAATTTGCTTTTTAAGTGGGAACTAATGGAGAGCGTAGCACTGCTTTTGAAGATTGCTTTATTTATAGTATAGTGCCAAGGCACTACGGAGAAGAAAATAATATAGTTAATATACACATGAATTAGGTAGGAAAGGAAAGGCTATGCTGTTAGAATAGAAGAGAGAAAGAGTTGAAGAGGTGTTGGTTTTTTTCTTTTTTTTTCCCATTTATTTTATTGCATTTTAGGTTTTGGGGTACATGTGAAGAACATGCAAAATTGTTGCATAGGTACATACGTGGCAGTGTGATTTGCTGCCTTCATCCCCGTCACCTACATCTGGCATCTCTCCCCTTGCTATCTCTCCCTAGCTCCCCACCCACCACCCTCCCTCCCCTATTTCCCCCCAACTGACCCCAGTGTGTAGTGCTCCCCTCCCTGTGTCCATGTGTTCTCATTGTTCAACACCCACCTATGAGTGAGAACATGTGGTGTTTGATCTTCTGCTCTTCTGTCAGTTTGCTGAGAATGATGGTTTCCACGTTCATCCATGTCCCTACAAAGGACACGAACTCATCATTTTTGATGGCTGCATAATATTCCATGGTGTATATGTGCCACATTTTCCCTATCCAGTCTATCATCGATGGGCATTTGGGTTGGTTCCAGGTCTTTGCTATTGTAAACAGTGCTGCAATGAACATTCGTGTGCACGTGTCCTTATAGTAGAACGATTTATAATCCTTTGGATATATGCCCAGTAATGCGATTGCTGGGTCAAATGGAATTTCTATTTCTAGGTCCTTGAGGAATCGCCACACTGTCTTCCACAATGGTTGAACTAATTGACACTCCCACCAACAGTGTAAAAGTGTTCCTATTTCTCCACATCCTCTCCAGCATCTGTTGTCTCCAGATTTTTTAATGATCACCATTCTAACTGGCGTGAGATGGTATCTCAATGTAGTTTTGATTTGCATTTCTCTGATGACCAGTGATGATGAGCATTTTTTCATATGTTTGTTGGCCTCATGTGTGTCTTCTTTTGTAAAGTATCTGTTCATATCCTTTGCCCACTTTTGAATGGGCTTGTTTGTTTTTTTCTTGTAAATCTGTTTTAGTTCTTTGTAAATTCTGGATATCAGCCCTTTGTCAGGAAGGGAAAGAAAATGTGGAGGAAAAATCTACCTTGTCATATTTTCTGGTTTGTGCAATTGGAATAATGAAGGTAAGTGTATTTCTACAACAGTGTTAATAGAATAAAGCCAGTGTCTGATCAACCTGCTCAGAAAAAAGGACCCATATTTACCAGAGAACTGTTGCTATTTGGCACAGGTGATGGAATTACGAAGACCTTTCTGCAGATAGGCCAGCGAATACTCATAAACCTTCCACAGGCTAAGTGATCATAGTAGGGTCTCAGCTTGATTTCAAAGAAACAAAGAATAGAAACAGCACAAACACTGTTCTCAAGAGGCACACTAATAAGGCTCACAGACAGATTAGATGCAGTAGTCTCACTCTGTTAAAAATTAAAACTCTCATAACAAATCTTCTGCTGAGTTTTTCCTTCCAAATCCAGGCCCTTTAATCTGTTTATCCTCTACAGCTCTTTCTCAGTGGCTGTGACTGAGTGGGCTTTGATGATGAAAAGAACACAATAAGATTAACTTTTTAATGCTGAGGCAGAATTGGAAGACCAAGAGTTTGCTAAATAGAGTACAACAGCCTCAACCGGTTATGATCAGTGCTACTCATGCAGCCAGATTTGCACGAGCTGGTTGATGCAGAATTCAGTTGACTGAAGTTATCTATAATGGAACGTCTCAGTTCCTGACTATGCCATACAGCAAATCAGCTTTGCTCTATATTAGTGACTTGATTTTCCCTTCAATTCTGCAAGAAGTGGAAATGCAAACGCAAATCCAGTTGGGGGTTTAGAGATGCGTATTTCATGAATTGACTTGTTTTCTCTATGCTGCATTCAAAATTATCTTTGCCATGCTCATGATTGCCTATTTTATTACCGCTTTTCAAAACTGTGTCCATGGCACTGCTTCCTTGCCATTTTGCAGCTGGTCTTCTCCTACTACTCAATCTGTGTCTCTTGTCTTCCTACCCACATCCACCTTCCTACAGCTCTGTAGATTGTGGAAAGATCCCATGTTCTTTTTTTAATAGAAATTGAATCAACAGAATTATATTCTGTGAAGAAGAATCTTGCTCAAGTTGTGAAGTAAATTAACTGCATTTAGAACTGCCTATACCAACCATGTGGAAAACAAAAGCAAAAACACAAAGCAACCACATGAGGACTTACATTTCTCAAGATGAAAGATAGAAAAGCCTTTTATTTATGCCCCAACAAACCATAAATTTTTGCCTTGCCCTCATAAAGGCCTGCATGAGACTGATCCCTCTAAAATGCACTCCACACTCTTCACAAAGCCCTACTCTCCACTCTTCCCCCAGACTTCCTTGGGTTATGGTACAGGGATGTAGTGGTCGCAAGTTTCAATGAGTCCTCTGTCTGTGGGTTCCCACATTTCCCTGGGCCCGAAGCAGGGCATCTTTTCCAAGCTTCTGAAGCATCACCTCCTACCCCTACCATGACTCTACAAAGATTTGGAGCCAAACTATCATCCCTGTTCAGCTGGGGCACGGAAACCCAGTGATAACTGGGCATTTAAGCCCTCTTTTTACTGGGTTGTACACTGGAATTCCCCGGGCAGCCCAGGTAATTCTGATTTAATTGGTCTGGAGAATGCTCAAGGAGCAGGAGGATTTGATAGCTCTCTAGGTGATTCTAATGTGCAGCAATGACTATGACACTGCAGATGTGAGGCAGGATTTGCTATCCCAGAGTTGACCCCTCCCTTCTTGATTTCTGATCTGAGGCTTATTGCCTGCCTTCATCATTCTGTTCACACTCTGATAGCAGGTGCCTTCTTATATTGACATTTCTCTTGAGATACCTACTGTAGTCAAAAAATAAAATAGGAGACTGTGAAGAATCCAGAGAAAGCAAAGGCTTAAAGAAATAATGGTGAAAATAATAAATATTAGCCAGCCAAACAACCAATTACTGATACCTAATCCCAGGTAATCCCTTTACTGGTGGTAGGCTATATTGAAATAGTAGTTTTTGCATATGTATGACATATTAGAATATTAAAAATGAACTAGTTTATAATCCCAGCACTTTGGAGGCCAAGGTGGGAGGACTATTTGAGACCAGTGGTTAGAGACCAGCCTGGGCAACATAGCAAAACCCCATCTATACAAAATAAAAAATATTTTTTAATTAGCTGGGCTGGTGGCATGTGCTTGTAGTCCCAGCTACACAGGAGGCTGATGTGGAAGGATGGCTTGAGCCCTGGAGTTCAAAGCCACAGTAAGTCATGATCACCCCACTGCACTCCAGCCAGGAGACAGAGTGAGACCCTGACAAAAAAAAGGTTTCTAATAAAATAAATGATAGAATGATATAAATTAACTAAACGAAAATATGTGAAAACATTAAAAGCAAACAAAACAATCAGAACAAAAATTAAGAAATTAAGGAATTTGTTAATTTATTAGATTGATACACCAATAATTAATTAAAATTAAAACTTTATAATTTTTGCGATCTGTCATTAAAATTTTATTTTCATAGGATGATACAACCTATACATCTGACATGTCTTGGGTTTGTGTCACAAAACAATAATACTGTTTTGTGAAAGACAGCACTTTACTTAATTATAAAGTTAAAAAACCTTATTAAGTAATGTAGTAAAACTGTCTATAGTCTTTTAGATCTTAACATAATTAAACCAATGAGTAGATTTTTCCTGGGATTGAAGGTGTGCTCATAAAATATAATAAGACTGTCTTCCATAATCTACTAATATCAATCACATTACATTATAGCCATACACTATAACTCTCAACCTCTGCTAGTCCCAAATGAAGCCAATGGTAAGTGCTGTCTGCTGAGGCATACAGTGATTGACCATAAAGTTTCAATCACAGTCCCTTTGCAACTTGAAAGAAGCCACTTCAGCTTCTTTCTGCAGAACCTATTGGTATATGAGTTATACTGCTAGTGCATGGAAGAATTCACTCCTCCCTCCCCTGGGAGTACGTGGCAGGCCATTCCAGTACAGCATCATAAAGGGAAACCCGTTCCCAATCCACACTGTGAAGACACAGGCAGAATGTCTGCATGGGTCTTTTGTGGAACATTGTCTTGGGGAAATGATGTAGTCTGTATAGTGTGTCCATTCAGGCTGGGTTCTTTTACTTTGCTGAAAAAAACTAGATAAACTAATCTTCCTGGTGACTGGGAGGGAGGGTGGGGGGGGTGGCTTTAAAAATATTAACATGTAGAGGGTGCCCTGGACCTTTTTCTCAGAAAGTCAGGGCCTCAGTGGATAGTGCAGATATCCATTAGTAAGACAGAGTTGCAAGCACAGATCCAATTGCTTTTTAAAAATCATCACTGTTTGCTTTTCCTTCTACTATTCATTTTACTCATTTTCCAAAATAGGATTTGTAGGAGCAGGATTTACCCCAATTATTCAAATACCAATACCACAACTTTTCTTCTTAATAGTATCATGGGCCTTCTTTTTCTATAAACCTATTTGTTCCTCTAGAACCTATTTTCAATTTCATTTAGAAATGAAATGTGCACTCACAGATATATCCTTTACTCCTTTAAAATAAACTAGGGTTGCTTTGGGGAAAAGGAGTGCTGCTATTCTTATCACAAGTCGCTGAGTTGTTGAGGAAGTGGCACATGGACTCTTTCCCCCAAAGACAAAAGGAGTTTCCTCCATACTAAATTAGGTGATGTCAAAAAATATTTGATGTTGATAAAGATGTAAAATACATATCTGTTAAAATAATGGAATTTTACATTTTCTTTGATGAGAAATAAATACATCTAGGGAAAGTTAAAATAGAAGAAACGTTTTTATATTGCCCCTTCTAAGGCTCACATTAGCTTAACAATATAAAAATGATATTTTTGTAAAATTATATTAAATATAAATCACAAGTATTTAGACAACTAATGTGCTAATTAAATTTACTTTATTTTCAAATTGCTATAATGAAATGGCAAGCCACAAAATTTTAACTGCTTAGATTTTGCTATTTGTCAGGATCAAGGAAAGATATAACAACAAACAAAATCATTAATGTTATAGAATCATTATGCTGTAGAACTTAGTGAAATCTGCAAAATGCTTTTTCCACATAGTTACTTTTATGAAAACCAGTGCATTTTGTCAGAACTTGACAGAACATATTAGCTCTTTCTGCTTCTTTTGGGTCTGCATTTCTCAAAATAAACCCATCTTCGTGGATCTTTGAAAGTGACTGGATTGAGTCAAGCTTCTCTATTCTTTTGATGTTCATTAATTTGCATAATTATAAACAAATTATCATGCTAAAAAAAAACTGGAAGAACATAAGGCCTGAGAAAAGTAAGAGGCATTAAGAAGTTCTGTCCTTAGAGCCATGCTATTGTGGACATATGTTAGGGTAACTTCATTTTTGCCTAACTTCTTCACAGACCTTAACAACACAGAACAAAGAATAAGGTTACATCTTCTTCTAGGAGTCTCTTCTTGGACTTGTTCTTTATCCTTCACTCCTGGGTGATCTATGCAGGCATGGAAAGGAGGAAATTGTTCACCTCTTCAGGAATGAGTGGAGGCCACTTTATTTCTCACTCTTTGAGGAGGACAGTACATGTTACTTACCTACCACTCGGTGGATACCAGAGGGTGAGCTAAGAGCACAAACTTTCTTGCCCTTGGGTGAATACCAGTGTCCTCTAGAGATATTGGTACACCCTTCTGTAGCATTAGAAATTTCTTCCTTTCCTTAGAGTACAAATTACAATAATCCAATAGCCATTCAATGAATAGCAGTGTATAAAAACATTGGGAGAGATTTTTGAGACTTCAATGAAGTCAGTACTTTAGGCTGGGGTTCATTTTGTGAATCTTTGATCATAAACACTTTGTGTCATCATTCTAACACTGTAAACAACCTCCCCCATCATATTTTCATTTTCTTCTTTTGATTTTGGGATCAAGTCTATATGCTAGGTACCTCACAAATGCATGTTGAATGCATCACTTATTGATTTTAGGTGTTAAACATATTGATTCAAAATATCTTGTTGATGGGATTCTAGTTAGTATACTGTATTCACAATATACTTTTGGTATTTTAAAAACTTGCATAGCATTCTCCCTTAAACCATTTTTACTAGTTAAATTCATTTGAAATCAACATGGAAGAGCCTTAAAGAAATGTGACATTATTCAACTGTAAAGGGCCTTGTACTTTTCCTGACGCTTATCAACATTTGATCAATGGTAACCCTTCCAGTCTCCTTCAGTGCTCCCCCAACCTCTGTCCCAGCAGTTTACCAGCAAAACTACTGAGACTGAAATTAGTTATGATTTATTTACATGATTTCTCACTTGAACCAATAATGAATTTTGGCCAAAACCCAACAGTCCTACCACTCCAATCTCTTTTCACTCCCCTAGTTGCTCGTAGATACATTCATCAGTGCTACAAATTATTACCTTTTTAGTTTTCCCCATTTTCCTTATTTTAAAGAAAACACAAGTTATCAGACTAATTCATTTTTTGTTGTAATTAATAATTGCCCTGTGATGCCATGTTTGTGCAGTGATCTTGCAATGTTGAGATCCGAGCCAGATCTGTTTTTTCTTCCTTCTTGTTTGGATTTTAGATAAGGATTTAAAATGCCATCCCTCCAAGTGAAAAGGACTGATGGCCATAAAGACTCAGAGGGACAGTGAAAGAGGGAGGGAGGTCTGTATAATTCAGTATAGCAACAACTCTTTGTGACACTCTTAGCAGAAAAATTTCACTGTCTCAAAGTCTTCCTACATGTTCTTGTGACATCTCATGGAACATACATTACCAAAAATAAGCGCAAATCTGTTCTCTTATAAGATTTGAATAGCACTTTCTGTTATGTTACCCTTACCAAAAATGAGTGGTACTCCTTTTCTTGTGCTTTTAACTGGTTTCCATTTGATTAAGAAGATCTCAGTGTTCATAAATAATATTTCTTAGAGAGGATAATGGACAGTTTTCTTTCTTTCTTTTTTACATCAAAATCATTTTCTATTCTACCACCCAATGAGGCAGAACCAGCCACCACTAAGAGAAGCTGTACGTACCATGCACTCACTCTCCTAGCCGACCTAATGTCTAGGACCCAGGTGTGTGAACTAGACTGTACTGATCATGTCCATCTCAGGCTTTCTATAAGAGTTAGTGACATGAGAAGCAGGGACCATAGAGAATCAATTGTGGTGATGGCTGGTGGCAGGAGATTACTCCCAATTTCAAGAAATTTGTAAGTATTTCAGAAGCAACATCTAGTACACACTACTGATGGCATTGTCAATGAATGTGTCTGGGGCTTGTGGCAGCAACTAGGGTACATTTACCAAACGTCTCACTGCAACTATATTCTATACTGTTACCAGAAGCAAACCCTTCAAGTCTTGTTCTTTGGTTTTCTGGAGAGTTCTTGAGATACACACCCCACCCCTGTCACCCAGTGCCTCTTCAATAAATTCCCTTTTCTGTTTAAATCAGTCATACTCCAATGCTTGAATTTGGGAGCTGTGGCTGATAGAAATATAAATTATCTACAAATCTTAATGTTTTTTATGTCAAAATGGGAATTATACAACAGTAGCTTTTAGGCAAAGGTGAATTGTGGAAAGAATTGTATAATAGTAGATTAAATCATTTGAACTGACTGTTCACTAGGTATCAGTTCATGAAAGAAGAAGTGTAAATGACTTGGATAGGTGATCACAAACCCACTCTTTGGCTATATCTCTCTAGAATATTTCCATGTGTCAGGATCCAGGATGGTTTAGAAGTATCACAATACATATAGGCTCCTCTTTGCTTCTCTCTTTGAGTAACCACGCCCTCCCCCCAAAATCTATTCCTTCTTTGGTGGAGAAAAAATGTACTTATTGGAATTTGCTTCTTCTTTAGGCTCTAGACTTAATTCTACAATGAAATTATCTGGTAAAATTCACTGATATAGCTGAACTCTAGTTTTATTCAGTCTTTTGGAGGACCTTATTTACTACCAAATCCTGAGTTACTAGGAAAATGTCTGACACAAGTAAGTGCACAATAAATATTTGTTAAATAAAGATACCAATCAATTCACTGTTTGTAGCACTTATGAGCCAGTTGTTTTTTTAATTTATTAAATTATTTCTTCCACACAACAACCTTCTGAGATAGGCAGTATTATTATTGGGTTTTTTGAACAAGAAATGGATGCATGGGAGATCTAAGTAACTTTTCCAAGAAAAGTGAGCAAATGTGATACTAACCCAAGAAGACTGCCTCTAGAGCCTCAACATTATATTTATGTACTTTTCTAAGCAGCCGATAATCATTAGGCAACACTATACGTCAGGCAAAAAGATTCAATGATGATTATGGCATTATTTTGCACTCGAGTAGCTGACTCTATTAGAGAGACAGACCGAGAACAAATAGTTACAAGTGTTATCTGACTAATTCTATGATAGAAAACATAAATGAGGCTCATTGGAACCCCAGGAAGTTGTGATAAACTTTAGTTCAGTTGAAAGGTGGTTAAGTAGGACATCTGAGGATGGAGAATGCTTCAGCTGAGACTTGAAATAATTTTTCTTGCATATAGAATGTATTCTAGGCAAAGGGACAATTTGTGTAAAAGGTAAAACAGCATGATATGTTTGTAAGTGTAGTAAGGAATAATTGAGGCATAAAGCTGAAGATGTAGGCAAAGGCCAGATAATATGAATTTTACGTCATGTTAAAGAATTTTTACTTTCTTCTAAGGCAATCAAGAGACATTAAAGAAATTTTAAAAGGAGAGTAAGATGAATAGCTATGCCTTTAACAAAGATTATTCTGGATGTATAAGATTGATATAAAGCAGGTTAAGGTGAGATGAAAGGAGATTAATTAGGAGACTCTGAAATAGTCCATATTAAATGTATGAGGACTTAAATGGGTCAGAAGTTCCAGGGTAAAAAGGGCATTGACTCAAGGGTCATTTAAATAGCAATAGATACCATTGATGGGACCTAGAAATCAGTTGGATACTGGTGAGGATGGTAATCAAGTGGTAGAATTCTGTTTCTTGATTTTGGTTTGTATTAGTTAGCACAGGACACATGTTACCTCTGGTCTCTTTTTCTTTAGAATATTTTATTCTTTTTGTAAACTTTTTATCTGTAATTTCACTTCTCTGTAAGACTCTAAGTTTCAGCCTCTTATTGGACATTTATGTTTATTTATATCCTAGTGCCTCTGGTTGTAACATTCTTTGTGTCTATGTTGGATTGAAATATTATATACATATATATCTTTAATATACATCTACATAAAAATTCTAAAAAGCATTCTTTATTGTGACTTGAATGTCTTTATGTAAGCTGCATTTTTAGTTTGTCATATATTGTTATTTATATGACTAATATGTTTGACGACTCAGTTGAGAGTGCATCTTTTATATGTTCTTTTTATGAATCTTCAGCATTTTGGGCTTCTGGAATATGGCGCTATAAATAATACTTTTAGAGCAGAAGAAGACAGAGTTCTAGCAGCTAAAACTGGCATTGCTTGTTCAAAATCCTCCCTTTTTTTGACAGCAAAATGTTGTACTTCTAAACAAATTATTTTCTTTATTAAAAATGATTGTTTGGTCTTCCTAGGCTAAATATTACCAAAGCATAATTGTTTTGAGTTAATGAAGAGTTAAAATTAATTGAATGATAACACTTCTCGCAGAAATTTATGCAAAAAAATCTGCATAATTCATACTTTGGTATGTGTTTAGCATTCTTGTTTCAAGGGAATTTCAAGTTTACTGAGCCTTTTTATATCGCTAAATATATATATATATATATGTATTTACATATATTGCATACAGATATGATCACAGAAACATATTAAACAACACTGACATTGCCTAGCCCAATGCCATCGAGATAGCCAATGTTCAATAACTGTTGTTTGAATAAATAAATGGATGAGTGAAGCCCTATAAGGTCTTTTATGTTTAAAAATTTAGTGCTTTCAAAGAGAAAAGTCACTACATTAAAATGTTTTGAATGTTTTTACATTATCAGTTTCTTAAAGGCTAATAATCCAACTGGCATACTCCTATAAGTTTTAGACAGAACTACTATTGAACCAAGTAAAATTGGAGACTTAAGTTCTGAGTATATTGAGTCACACAAAGAATTAGTACTTGGAATTGCCTTAATTCTTCTTTTCCCTTAGTGTTATTTTCCTATTTTTATAAATAAAAAATGAGGATAAATCATTGTCTTTTGGTGTCAACATAAATATCTCAACATAGTTTTTCAGTGTCATAGTAATTCTGCCCAATGCATCCTATTGCAATTTCTCCATGATCCTTGACAACATGTCAGATCCATTAACTCAGTGAATAACAACTCACAAAAAAACACACAAACTAGTTTGTTTACCATCATGAATATCTTTTTATTAAAAAGGCAATTTCAAAACATTACTTTTTCCTATTTTGAAAGAATCTTTACCTCTGCGTATGTGTTTGCTGTATACATATTTTTTATTTTAGATTCAGGGTTACATGTGCATGTTGGTTACATGGATATATTGCATAATGGTGGGATTTGGGCTTCTTGTGTATTTACTGCTTTCTCGGTACAGACTTCTCTCTCTGATGATGTCAATAACCCTCTACACTATCACAGCACTGAACTATTTTTCCATAGATGTTCTCATCACATCTATGAACACCTGTGAAGAGAGTTCTCTTTCTGAGTGCATTTTGTAAAATGATTGACATGTTATTGCTAGTGTCAAAGGGATGACCAGCCAAAATAAAAAAAAAAAAAAAAAAAAATCATAGAACTATGTGGGAGAATTTAGAATCTCAGTTTTCAAAGCAGACTAAAAATTATAAAATTTTCACACTACTAAAAAAAGTGACTACTTTATTTGCTCATGCATTCACTCCTTGACATTTTATTGGATATCTACTGTGTGCCTGGAAGCTAATCGTTGGGATTTGAGGATGCATGAGACACAGTTCAGTTAAAGGAGAGGATCATATTAGCAAAGATGACTGTTAAATGTGATAGGCAGATAATACAGATGTGTGCTGATATCACAGAAATAGAAAAAACAAGAATAGTGAACCTGTATGGAAAAGACTGGAAAGGTTTTAAAAAGAAAGTAATTTTGAGCTGAGTCTTCCAGAGGGAAGCATTTACCTAAAGCTCAAACCTTAAAGATGTCAGGTTGTATATTGTAATTTTAAGAGAAAATTAATAAAAATTAAAAGAGAAACTTCAGGGAAAAAGGAGAAAATTCAGTGTTCGAGTTTTAATATATCTAAATACAGACAAACACAATGGTCAACCACAAATTGTTATGTTCCTCACTTAACAGAAAAATAAAACTGATTATTCTTTCAAAGCTTGAATCCATTAACATTTTTGCTAAAATAAACAGCCTGTTTTAGGTATGGTTTTTGTCTGTTTGACAAAGATGCAAATAACTTTATTATATCATAACTTTTTCTAGTTGTATTAAAAATGAGAGTAGTGAAACTGCTGTATTATTGGCATTGAACATGAACTTCTGTTTTTTCCACTCTAGTGAGGCAGTGACCATCTACTATTATGCCAGTCTTTGCTCATATCTTTTTCTATTAGGTCCAATAGTCACAATAATTGTGAGTTGCAAAAATAAATAAATTAATTAAAAAGCCTGTTCTTTTTCCTTATACTTTGCACTAGAATGAGTTTGCAATTTTATTGGGAAATTTACAGTGTCTTTCCCTATAATGGTAATAAGAATGAAAAGTTGAATAGGCAGGATACCGATTGTTTCTTGTGCAGCAGAAATCTCCTTAGAAGATGTGCCTATGAACAATAGATTTTTGTGATATAGTTGGTTAATATATAAGCTGATATCAGACTTATGTGAGCTATGCAAACACCATATTGTCTTGTAATTGCACTGCATTTTCCTGTTTTAGATTTCAAAGTTAGCATATATATTACCTCTTTTTCTTTCCTTTAATGGCTCATGAGATGAAAGACCTGAGTTTAGGTGTGATTTCATGATTTTCCCATGATTACAACATACCTAGCAGAGGAGGGAGTTAGGACTAATATCCCATTCCTGACTACTAGTTAATCCACCTATGAACAAAATAGCATTTGTCTCTTGCAGACTGGTCTGTATTTAAATTTAATTTTCAGCAACCAATTTTATGAATTATTGATGCAAATTTATGCATGGTGATCTGACCAGAGTTCTTTATAACATTTTATTTAATTTGATTTCTGCCTGAGCATTACAATGATTCAGCTTTTTACCTAACCCTATACACTATAGACATCGACAATTAGAAAGAAAGTCAGATTTTAAATAGAAACTAAACTAGTTGCAAAATATGAAACAGTAAATGATAGAAACAAAAGCTTGGGATATTTTTAAAAATATTTTATGTCAGCTACAGCAACCGGGGGGCAGTAGAATTGATGCTAACATACCAAACTAGTGTAGCAATTACAGTTCTATTTGGAAATAGCACATAAATGCTGAAGTAGAAACTTAAGACTTTAAACAAAATATATGTACATTTGTACTGTTTATTTTGTGTCATCTCCTACAAGAAAATATTTTTAGAGATGATAGCCATAGATTGTTTTTACTCAAGTAGATACACATTAACTATAAAGTGTTTGTCCCAGGAAATAACTTTTAAAATATGTTAAAATCACATTTATTTATAGTTTTTCTATTCCAAATATTTTGTATTTTTCTCAACACAGAGATTTATGTCACTAACTCTACTTTTTCAGACTGGTGGCAGGCAGGTATCAGAAAGTCAAATTTACATGGCTACCAAACAAGGTCTTTTTTTTTTTTTCATGTCAACTTGCTGTTAAGTATTAGCAAGTGATGGTGATGGTGGCCAACTAAAAGGTATATGCTCAACTAAAAGCCAGACTCTGTCATGTTAGAATATGAACACAGTGTTACTATGTCTTCAGAGTTTTTAAAACAGAAATAATTTTTGTTTCAATTTTTGTAGATGTTACCTAATTAGAAACTTTAAAATCACTGTGTGGGCCAAATAAAGCATGTCCCCAGGCCACAGCGAGCATGTAGGCCATTAGGCAGAGATATGATTCTATCGAAATGATCACGATGCCCCTCATAGGGACGTTGGTTTTGGTCAGGTGCCCACTCTCCTTTGCTACTTCACTGTCTGTTTAATTGATACTTCCTATTTCTCAATGTGTGCATAAGAAAGCCATAGAATAATCCCATTATATGCCTAATAGATGGAAAGACTTATCACAAATGTAAAGAGCTGTCATTTATGCCCGTGCATTTTTTTATATCTGCAGTTTTCAATGATTGTTATTGCTTTCTCCAGCACAATGCTATTGATAGCCTCAAATAAAACTTGATTATGCAAGGCATCTTGTTATGTGGAATTCTGATTCTTTGAACGTGAAGAAATGAACATGGATTATTTATTTTCTATACTCATTCTCAAGAAACTAAAGTATTTGTTCAATGTTATATCTTCAGTTTTGAGAACATTCCTGAAAAATAGGAGTTTGAATAGAATTAATTGCAATGCATCTTGTTATATGAATTTCTGATTCTTGAAGGAATGAACACAGTTTATTTATTTTCTATACTTGTTCTCGGGAAACTAACACATTTTATTTGTTGTTCTATCTTCAGTTTTGAGAACACTCCTGGGAAATGGGAGTTTGAATAAAATTAATGTATTAATAAAAGTTTGCTATTTTATTCATGCATGCATTCCTCACTTATTCATTATGTGAACTTTTCCTTAGCACAAACTGTGTGTCAAATATATCATCAAATATCATTTGAAATATGTGGATTATTAACTAGGCTTAGGAAGCATTCTGCTTGAAAAAAAATTACAGTGGTCTTCAATTTAATGAGATACAATCTACATTTAAAAGTATAAGTCCACATTTTGCCTTCAGTTTTTTGTAGGACTTCTAGAAAGGCCTTAACTTTTTTTTCTTAATCATCCTTCCTAGAAAAGCATAGTAAGACCAGATTGTACTATAACATCTCTGACTAAATGACTAACTGCTTCTTGGTTGATGAGACTTTAAACACTGTATACCAAATACCCTTGAGGGAAAAAGTCTCATACATCTGCTGGCATTAATTTTATACTTATTATTAGTTTAAGATATTGGGGTTTTTTAGTGTAAAGTTTTTTAACTTACTGCAAGAAACTTTTTGGTAATACTATTTAATTAATAATGATAATATACCCTTGTTCACTTGACTATTTTGTACTAAGACAAAATTTTTAAAGTCAAATCTCAAAAATAGTATTTGTTATTCATTTGGATATCAAGATAAAAATGAAGTCCCAACTTCAGGCACATTCAAAAATATGTTCTTGTAAAGAGTCATCTGTCTGTACCCTTATTTTTGGATGTTAAGACTTTTAGCAGTATGCCAACTGCTTCATTATATCAATCAATCACATACTTGCATCAGAATCATATTCTATAGCAAAATCAGGATTGGATCAGCAAAATTAATAGGAGCTCCAAGTTTCCAATTCATTCAGTGTCAACTGTTGTAACTTAACCAAAAATCAAGAGTAAGTCCACATGTAAAGATAAGGAGGCATAAACTAGCATAATATGGCCTGTTTATATTGGTTACATTTAATGGATATGTTCTTAACTGAACTCTGAATATGTCATCATACTGAATGGCCAATTTGAAGACTAGCATGTCTGTTTGTACCATACAAATGTGGCTTATAAACAACAAAAAATATATACACATATATTTTTTGAGGCTCATCTTTCTCATACTGAGTAATGCATCATTAACATTTATTGCTTACTAGGGGTAGCAGGCAGAATAATGGTCTCCAGATATAACTATGTCCCAATCCCCAGAATTTGTGAATACATTAAATTACACGGCAAAAAAAGAATTAAGATGCAGGTGGAATTAAGGCTGCTAATTACGTAATTTTATGGCAATGAGATAACAGTCGCTTATGTCAGTTGGCTCATTGTAATCGTAAGGGTCCTTAAAAGTGGAGGACAGTATCAGACAGATGGCAGGATGTGAAGGTCTCAGTCTGATAGAGCAAGGGCCATTAGCCCAGGAAAGTAGGCAACCTCTAGAAGCTGCAGAAGGCAAGGGAATGGATTGCCCCCTCCAGCCAGCAGAACAGAATGCATACCTTTTGATACCTGTCAACACCCAGGAAGACTCATTCAGGACTTCTAACCTATAGAAGTGTAGGATCCTAAGATTATGCTGTTTTCGCCACTAAACTTGTGGTTGTTATAGCAGACATGAAAAATAATATACTAAAGAATCTCCATTTGTTTCCAGAAATTGTCACTGAAATTGTATAAATAAAAATGTTAAAATTTTTACTTTTCTTAAGGCATTGTCTGTCTATTTGTTTTCAGGAGGCAATCCGTAGCAGCCAGGTCGACACTTCAAGCAGCCAGGAAATGGCAAGAAATGAACAAGAAGAGTCCAAAGTACAGAAAATGGATGTTCATGGAAGAGAAATGGTAACTATTTAGAAATATAGTACTTTCAAACCATTTCCAGAACTGTATGGAAATTCTGACTTTGTTGTAAGCATTTGCATTTATCGTCACTTATATATCTAGTATCAATATCTATCAGTGTTTCTCCACTTTCAAGTTGGAATTCTTTTAAAAGTAAAATAGGCACCCTCTAAAAATATGATTGCACTTTAGATGTCAATTCAAATATATTCTAAGTGAATCTATGTGTTAAAATAAATCATAGAGTCTTAATTAGCATCTCTCAATGTACACTAAAGTCTTGAGTGAAAGTCACTGTAAAATGAAGAGCATGATTTGTAGTACTAAAATAATTGACTTCTTTAAAAAATTTATTTTCAATTTATCTTTAAATATAGGTTTCTCATCTCGAAAAGCACACCAAGGAAATAAACCAAGCATCTCAGGTTCATCAATATGTTCAAGAAACAGGTAAGAGTCTGGTATTATTCATTCTAATTCTCCTTTCTCCTATTGGTGTGTTTGAGTTTGAATGGAAGACTCCCAAAGCACAATCCTCCCCTCTGAGTAGATTTGGTAACTGTGACTTGTGGTTCTAAAGATTCCTGAGTAGTATTTCTACACATGATTAGATTTTGCCTGGGGTCTATAGGTGCAATAAGTTTCTAAAATAGTTTATCGCCCATCAACCCGATGACACATCCATTCTAAAGCCTAAAGCTAGCCACCTCTGAATTCCTTTTTGTCTCAGGGACCTACAGTAAAACTTGAAGTTTATCAAGCTCCTTGAGAATAGAATTGTTATCCAGACTGAATTAATTTTAATAACAGATTTTAAGCACTATTAACTCCAGTTCTCCAACCTGTAGATATGAGATTAGACTACAGTCGAATTTGCACAAGCTTGCCCAAGACTGAACATGGTTTGTCTTGTCTATAAATATGGAATGAGCTTTTCTACCCCAAAAAGCTAAAAAAATAATAATTAAGCTAACTGTGACTGAAACTTTACTTAATTACATGTCTATATATTTATTTTGATTGTATTGCTTAAGAAAGAAGGTCTTCTACAAATCCTTTTCTTGTTTTATAAATTTTATTATTTTTTCCTGAGCATAAAAGTAGAGCATGGTTATAGAAAATATGGAAAATCCAGAGAAAACCAACATTTTTCTTCCTGTATTGTCTTACTATAGTTCTTTCTATATTCCTAAATTACGTAATGATATAATGCAATATGTATGCTTGTAACTTGAATCTTTTTACTTAGTGTAAATTATGAGAAGTTTCCCATAGCATTATAATTTTATGTTTTTTATTTTTTGTAGAGACAGTGCCTGGCTACGTTGCCCAGACTGGTCTCACACTCCTGGGTTCAAGTAATCCTCCCACCTCAGCCTCCCAAAATATTGGGATTAAAGGCATGATCCCAGCCATAATTTCTTCTTAAACATAATTTTTAGTAATTACATAGTATTCCTGATGTGTTTTCTGTTTATAGTCATTGATACACCTGAGGATGAAGAGACTCCAAAGGTTTCAACAAAGCTGTTAAAAGAGCAATTTGAAAAGTCTGCCCAGGAAAAGATCCTTTATTCTGACAAAGAGATGACAACCCCAGCCAAGCAGATTAAGGTAAAGTCATTTCTTTAAACAGAAACATATTAAGTACAAGACCAAGTTTAAATGCATAAGGTTTTCAAATTATTGAACATTTGAGGTGGCTTTTCAACAACAACAAAAAATATCCTGAACTAGCATTTATTCGGTTCCATAAGGAGAATATTGACCTGCATGCAAAAGGTGGTAGAGTAAAAACTTTTCTCAATAGTAGAAAATAAGAGAAGAAAAAAGTATGTATTTTCTAAAGTCCAATAATTAACAGTAAAGTAATTAAATCAATTTTAAATGTCAGATGCGTACTCTGTGCTGTTTTAAATTCCAAGGAAAACAAAACAACCCTCAAAAGTACTTTAAGACTTTTACTATTTCCCTCTGGATTATTCTGCATACCACATTAAGTAAAGGGGAAAAAATCAAGACTATGTGTAAGTTTTAAACTACTGAATCATCGATAGATTGAATGGCAAATATAACTTTACAAGTGAAAATGTGTTATAGGAACGATAGTGACAAACACTGACTATTATTCCTAAGTAGGTCTTTAAATGAGTATATCACATATTGTTGCCATTGGAGATATCATAGGAGGATCCAGGTTACAGACCAAAGAAGGGCAGGGCCTGGGAAGCCTCTGCCACTACGCTCACCTTTATAAGATTTGATTTTCTCTCCCCTAAAGATTGAAAGTGAATATGAAGAGGCTTTAAAACCATCATCAATTGTGGGTACCTCTTCCACTTCTTGCATTTCAACCAGCCAGAGGAAGGAAACATCAACCACAAGATATACTGATCACAGTGGCACTTCCTCAACTCTGGCACAAATTAATCCTATTTCTTCAGGAATGACAGAAGAATTTCCTCCTCCCCCGCCTGATGTACTTCAAACTTCAACAGATGTGACAGCATTTTCCCAGTCCCCTGAACTGCCCAGTCCTCCTAGAAGACTACCAGTCCCCAAAGATGTATATTCTAAGCAAAGAAATTTGTATGAATTAAACCGTTTATATAAACACATCCATCCTGAGTTAAGAAAAAACTTAGAAAAAGATTATATCAGTGAAGTTTCTGAGATTGTTTCTAGTCAAATGGACTCAGGGAGTTCAGTCTCAGCAGATGTACAACAAGCCCGGTACGTTTTTGAAAATACAAATGACAGTTCTCAAAAAGATCTGAACTCAGAAAGAGAATACTTGGAATGGGATGAAATTCTGAAGGGGGAGGTGCAGTCTATTAGATGGATCTTTGAGAATCAACCATTGGATTCCATCAACAATGTCTCTCCTGATGAAGGTGACATTTCCAGGGACTTTGCTGATCAAGAAATCATTGCTGGTGGCGATGTGAAATATACCACATGGATGTTTGAAACACAACCCATTGACACACTTGGGGCTCATTATCCTGGCACTGCAGAAAATGCAGAGAAAATTCCTGAGCTGGCCAGAGGAGATGTCTGCACAGCTAGGTGGATGTTTGAAACAAGGCCATTGGATTCAATGAATAAAATGCATCAAAGTCAAGAAGAATCAGTGGTAACTATCAGTAAGGACATAACTGGGGGGGACGTCAAGACTGTGAGATACATGTTTGAAACTCAACATCTAGATCAACTTGGACACCTTCATTCAGTCGATGAGGTTCACTTACTGCAGCTTAGGTCTGAGCTCAAAGAAATTAAGGGAAATGTTAAGAGAAGTATAAAATGTTTTGAAACTCAACCATTATATGTTATTAGAGATGGTTCAGGTCAAATACTGGAAATTAAAACTGTTCACAGGGAAGATGTTGAAAAGGGAGATGTAAGAACAGCACGGTGGATGTTTGAAACACAGCCATTGGACACAATTAATAAAGATATCACAGAAATTAAAATTGTCCGAGGAATATCTATGGAAGAAAATGTCAAAGGTGGGGTGAGTAGGGCAAAGTGGTTATTTGAAACTCAACCTTTGGAGAAAATCAAAGAGTCAGAAGAGGTCATCATTGAAAAGGAAACAATAATAGGTACAGACGTCTCCAGAAAGTGTTGGATGTTTGAAACACAGCCATTAGACATTCTGAAAGAAGTTCCTGATGCGGATCCTCTACCACATGAGGAGATAATAGGGGGTGATGTACAAAGTACTAAGCATCTGTTTGAAACACTTCCAATTGAGGCATTAAAAGACAGTTCTGATATAGGAAAGCTTCAAAAAATCACTGCCTCTGAAGAAGAAAAAGGGGATGTTAGGCATCAGAAATGGGTTTTTGAAACCCAACCTCTGGAAGAGATTAGAAAAGATAAAAAGGAGTACACACGAACAGTGAAACTTGAAGAAGTTGACAGAGGAGACGTGAAGAATTACACACACATTTTTGAATCAAACAATTTAATTAAATTTGATGCATCACATAAAATAGAGGTGGAAGGAGTCACAAGAGGTGCTGTAGAGTTAAATAAATCGCTCTTCGAGACAACACCGCTGTATGCCATTCAAGATCACCTTGGAAAATATCATCAAGTAAAGACAGTCCAGCAAGAAGAAATCATAAGAGGCAATGTAAGAAGCTGTAGGTGGCTTTTTGAAACAAGGCCCATTGACCAGTTTGATGAAAGTATTCCTAAATTTCAAATCATTAGAGGAATATCTGCTCAAGAAATACAGACTGGAAATGTGAAATCTGCCAAATGGTTGTTTGAAACCCAACCTCTTGATTCAATTAAATATTTTAGTGATGTGGAAGAAACAGAAAGTAATGCTGAACAAGCTAGAGATATTGTTAAAAGGGATGTCAAAACCTGTAAATGGCTTTTTGAAACCCAGCCAGTGGAGTCTCTTTATGAAAAAGTTTCATTAATGACCAGCAGTGAAGAAATTCATAAGGGTGATGTCAAAACCTGTACTTGGCTCTTTGAAACTCAGCCACTTGATACCATAAAAGATGACTCTGAAACAACAGTCAAATTGCAAACTGTGAAACAGGAGGAGATCCAAGGTGGGGATGTTCGTACAGCATGTTTTCGTTTTGAGACAGAAAATTTGGACAGCATACAAGGAGAAGCAAAGGAAATCAAGCCTGTTGAAATGGATATACAAGCTGGAGATGTTTCCAGCATTAAGTATAAATTTGAAAATCAGTCCTTAGATTCTATAAGTTCCTGTTCAGAGGAAGTTTTGAAAAAGATCAAAACCTTAAAAGCTGAAGATATTCAGAATGGCAATGTTTTAAATTGTAGGTGGCTTTTTGAAAACCAATCAATTGATAAGATAAAAGAAAGCCAAGAAGTTGATGAATGTGTTAAGACGGTGACAGACATACAATGTGGGGATGTAAGAAAGGGGTGCTTTATTTTTGAGACTTTTTCTTTAGATGAGATTAAAGAAGAATCTGACTATATCAGCACCAAGAAAACAATCACTGAAGAAATAACAAAAGGTGATGTAAGAAGCTACAGAATGCTCTTTGAAACCCAGCCACTCTATGCAATTCAAGACCGAGAAGGGCACTATCATGAAGTGACCACAGTTAAAAAAGAAGAGGTAATTCATGGAGATGTGCGGGGAACAAGGTGGCTTTTTGAAACAAAGCCACTAGATGCTATTAATGAATCAGAAACTGTGTATGTTATTAAATCTGTAACACAAGAAGATATTCAGAAGGGAGATGTTAGTTCTGTCAGATACAGATTTGAAACTCAGCCACTGGATCAGATTTCTGAAGAATCACATAATGTTGTGCCCACTGTTGATCATATTCAAGGTGGCAATGTAAAGACAAGTAAACAATTATTTGAGTCTGAAAATGTTGATAAGAATAATTATATACGAACAGTAAGTGTCAATGAAATCCAAAAAGGCAATGTTAAAACATCTACTTGGTTATTTGAAACACACACTATAGATGAACTGAGAGGAGAAGGATTAGAATATGAAAATATCAAGACAGTCAGCCAGGAAGATGTGCAGAAAGGTGATGTTAAACAGGCTGTGTGGCTTTTTGAAAATCAAACTTTGGATTCTATTATGGAAGCACATAAAGGTATCACAAAAATGACCAAGGAAGAAATCCCTCCTTCTGATGTCAAAACAACTACGTGGCTCTTTGAAACAACACCCCTTCATGAATTTAATGAAGCTAGAGTAGAAAAGATAGAAATTGTTGGCAAGAGCATTAAAGAAACCTTAGAAGATCTCTACTCTAAGAAAGTTATCCAGGCTCCTGGAATCATCATTGAAGCTGATGAAGTTGGGGATGTTCGAATGGCAAAATACAAGCTAATGAACCAAGCATCTCCTGAGATACAGAAAGAAGAAATTATCAGGGCTGATCTCAGAAATATAATGGTGAACCTACTTTCCAAAAGAGACTGTACCAAAAGAGAGATTTTGGTTAGTGAAGAAGAGAAGGGAAATGTTCATTTGACTAAAGCTCAGTTATTAAACAGATCAACTGAATTTCATGCTGAAAAAGAAGAGATAGTGAAAGGTGATATACGACAAGCAATAAAAAACCTGTTCTCTGAGGAAAGATCTGTAAAGAAAGGCATCTTAATTCAGGAAGATGAAAGAGGAGATATTAACATGACTATCTATTGTCTTCTTCATGAAAATGATGGTGACACAATTGAGCGTGAAGAAATAATAGGAGGTGATGTCAGACGTACCATTCATAATTTATTGTCTTCCACATCAAACAATAAAATATCTGAAAGAGCTAAAATTGATGCCTCTGAGAGGGGAAATGTTCAGTTTTTCACAACTTGCATAGAAACTGGAGCTTTGGATTATCTCAAACAACTCCAGACAGGGTCAAATGAAACACTAATAGCTAAGAAACAAGACGGAGAGGAAGAAATCATTGGTGGTGATGTTGAAGGCACAAAACTGTTACTAAATAAAAGGCAGTCTGTGGTTGAACGTACTGTTAGTGAAACTGACATCATCCCTGGAGATGTGCGTAATACAGTAAAGGTTTTTATGACGGAGCCTCAGAGTGCATTTGGTAAAATACCCAAAGAAGAGATCATAAAAGGTGACTTGACATCAACCATAAATTCCCTCAGCCAGGCTATAAATCAGAAAATAGCAACGAAAACAGAAGAAACTATAAAAGATAGCATGCTAGCCACACTCAAGTCACTTAAAGAATCAAGCCACCGATGGAAAGAATCTAAACAGCCTGATGCCATTCCTGGTGATATTGAACAGGCTATTGAATGCCTTGAAAAAGCTACAAATACAAGGACAGAAATTCTGAAAAAGGAGCTTCTCCGAGATGAACTGGAAACATCATTAAGGTCTTTGAAAGAAGCACAAAGAAGTTTCAAAGAGGTAGATAAAGAAGGTGTAATCAAAGAAGATGCTCAAGTTGTGATGGTAGGATCCTCAGGAGAACAGAGCACAGATATTCATCAGGTTGCTGTCCAGAAGAACAAAAATAATCTTCTTCAGCCAACGCCAGGACCATTTGAGCCAGCAGCTAGGTGGCAAGGGGGAGCAGATAATCTCAGCCAAACTATGGGAAAATCTTGTCATGGCAATTTAATAGATGAAAGAACTGAGGGTAATTTTTCAAAAGCCCCCAAAGGCACTGTAAAGATTGTCATAGATCGTGAACAAAACAATGATGCTCTTGAAAAAAGCCTTAGAAGACTATCTAATTCACACCATAAATCTATTAAAAATGTATTGGAATCAGAAGATAAAATGGGTGTCTGGACTGACATCACAGGAGAACCGCATCTTAGGGATGAATATATGAGCAGACAATTAACGTCAACTGTGTCAGTTAAGAATGATCTAAAAACTAAAGAATCAGACAGAGCAGTGAGAGAGCTGAAGACGGATGATGTCTTTAATTCCATCCAATCTTTTGATAAAACTGCTGGAAAGCAACAAACATATGAACTGAGAAATGACCACCAGAAAATAGAGGCTTTCCATACAAAGAGTCCTAAAAAGACCAAAAATATTAAAATATTAACAGATACACAAAACTCCAAACCCAGTCTGACCCAGCATCCAGTCAGCATGCCAATTAAAGGAACTTATGACATATCAGGGGACTTTCAAAAGCAAACTTTGTTAAAGCAAGAAACAAAATATTCGAATAAGGATATAAAGAAAAAGAATATAAACCTTCAACCAATGTGGCAGCCTCTGCCTGTAAAGCAAGACATATCCAATGTAACAGAAGTGAAAATCTCTGAAAAAAGTCACAATACATTTAAGGCAACCAACGAAAAGCAGGAGACTGATGTTCACTTGAAAAGCCAGGACTTTCTAATGAAGACAAATACTTCCACAGACTTAAAAATGGCAATGGAAAGGTCCTTGAATCCAATCAACTTTAACCCTGAGAATAATGTAAAAGAAAGTGAGTGCCCTCTTCCACCTCCATCTCCACCTCCTCCACCACCTTCTAATGGATCATCTGAAATTGAATTTCCTCTTCCTCCTCCACCTCCTTTAATGATGTTTCCTGAAAAAAATGGGTTTCTTCCCTCACTGTCCACAGAAAAGATAAAGGCTGAATTTGAAAGCTTTCCAGGTCTCCCTCTTCCTCCACCTCCAGTAGATGAGAAATCTGAAAGAGAAAGTCCATCGATGTTTCTACCGCCTCCTCCTCCTCCGACTCCATCTCAAAAATCAGGACATCTCCTTTCCTCCTCTGCTCCAGAAAAGCACAGTGGAGCCTTCATGCAACAATATTTCCAAAAAGAAGCCTTAAAGTCTCAGAATTCTCAGGCTAAAATCATAGTAGGAAAATCAGGTGAGTTGCCACCTCCCACATTGCCCAAACCCAAACTTCCCAAGCATATAAAAGAAAATAAGAACCATCTTCCCCCCAAGGTTGAATTGGAAAACTCCCTGTCAGATATGGAATGCAAAATTACTACCTCAAAGGATCAGAAAAAAGTAATGATGACAACCAGCAGTGAACACACAGAGACAAAGCAGAACATTATTAGAAAGAGTCTTGATGAAAGAAAACAATTACCTATTGACTCTGCAAATTGTCTCTCACACACAATTCCAGTAACTTCAGCACCCATGAAAAAACAGATTGCACCTGTCGTAAAATCTCATTCATTTCCAGAGAGTTCAGGACAACAAAGTCCAAAACCTTATATGAGAAAATTTAAGACACCTTTAATGATTGCTGAAGAAAAATATAGACAACAAAAAGAAGAACTAGAGAAACAGAAACAGGAAAGTTCTTACTACAACATTGTTAAAACTGAAAGCCAAACTCAACACACATTAGAGGTGGAAAAGGAAATGCCATTACAAAAAAACAATGAGGAGGTTTCCCTATCTGGAATTGATTCAGAGTGCACTGTGGTTCAACCCAATGAAGGCTCTCAAAGTAGTGCTCAGGTACTAGGAGTGTGTACTGATAACCAGCTCTCCACAACATCACCAGTGACAGTCACTGCCAAGAGGCTCCAACATGTTTTAGCAGCTTCAGAAGACAAAGATAAGATGAAAAAGGAAGTTTTACAAAGCCCAAGGGACATTATGCAATCCAAATCAGCTTGTGAAATTAAACAGAGTCACCAAGAATGTAGTACCCAACAAACACAACAGAAGTATTTGGAGCAGTCACACTTGCCCCAAAGCAAACCAATTTCCCCAAATTTCAAAGTTAAAACCATCAAGATTCCAACTCTAGATTATACATTAAATGAAATAGGCCACAGCAATGAAAGTCATAAACAGCAATCTGAAGTTGATGTTCAAACCATTACCAAACAACAATATCTGGAAACCAAGAAAACTGAAGGAAGCACTGATTATAGTCATAAGCAATCTCTGGCTGAAAGACATTATCAATTACCTAAGAAAGAGAAAAGAGTGACAATTAAAGTGCCTACAGAATCCATACAGAAGAACCATGAAGATAAGCTCAAGACAGTTCCTGGGAAGCAAAGAGAATTTGGTGGATCTGAAACAGGAAAATTACCAGGAAGTGAAGAAAAAAATCAGGGACCATCAATAATTGGTCCAAAAGAAGAGAGATTAATAACTGAAAGAAAACAAGAATATTTGAAGAACAAATCAGCACCAAAGGTCATCAAGCAAAAGGTTATTGATGCACATGTTGATTCACAGGCTCAGAATTTTCAGCAAACACAAATAAAGACCTCTGAAAGTAAAGCTGAACATAAAAAATTGCCCCAGTCATATAATAGTCTGCAGGAAGAAAAATGTCTCAAAGTCAAGGACATACAACAGAAACAAGTCTTCTCTAATACTAAAGATTCAAAGCAAGAGATTACACAGAACAAATCTTTCTTTTCTTCTGTGAAAGAGTCCCAGCAGGATGATGAAAAATGTGCCGTAAATATAGTGGAATTCTTGAGAAAACGTGAAGAACTACAACAGATTTTGTCTAGAATAAAACAGTTTGAAGCAGAGCCAAATAAAAGTGGCCTTAAAACACTTCAGACACTGTTAAATACTATCCCAGGATGGCTGATAAGTGAAGAAAAGAGAGAACATGTAGTTCATATTGCCATGGAGAATAATTTAGAAAAAGTAAAAGAAGAAATAACACATATTAAAACTCAAGCAGAAGATATGCTTGTGTCCTATGAAAATATAATTCAGACAGCCATGATATCCTCCAAAACAGGAAAACAGGGAAATAAACCCACTAGTCTTGATGAAACATCATCCAAAGTATCTAATGTTAATGTCAGCAAAAATAAACATAGTGAGCAGAAAGAAAATAAAATTGCCAAAGAGAAAACAGTACAGCACCAAGTAGCAGCTCATCATGAAGCAACTGTGCATAGTCACATGAAAACCCATCATGAAGTTAAAGTCGATGATAGCAAGATTTCTCTTCCCTCGTTAAAAACACGCCCACCATCACCAACTTTTATCACAATAGAATCTACTGCCCGACGAACAGAAACCCCTACTAAGGATAAGCTATCTCAGTCCCCTGAAAAGGACAGTTACATTGAACCCCCACCAAGAAGGCCCATGTCACAAACATCTGAAATTCACAGAACAAACACTTCCCCTTCTTCACCCAGGAGACGCTCTGAACAACTTGTCAGACTGAAAGACGCCACTGCAAAGTTATCCAAAGGGGCCATCCCATGTCCAGCAGTAGCCTCGGTTCCAATTGTAGAGAAGAGATCTGAAATCATCATGTCTCCTGCAACACTTCGTCGTCAAATTAAGATAGAAACTTGTGGTAGGGACTCTTCACCTACAATCACAATACCAGTAAATATAAATCACGCTGCTAGTGGTTCCTTCAGAGAATCTATGGAAGCTCAAGAGGAAGTCAGGAAAGTGGAGAAAAGGGCTACTTATGTTCACAAAGATGGACTAAATTCCACTGATCACATAGTTCCCGATACTGAAAGTTATGATGCAGTTGAAATCATCCACAAGGTCAAAGTGCCTCCCTGTATATCAGAGCACACACAGAGACATGAAGCAGCCAACCGAACTGTTCAAATGGCTGAAAATTTTGTGAATGACCATGAAAATGAAATAAACAGATGGTTCAGAGAATTTGAGTATGGCCCAGTTTCTGAAGCAAATTCAAATAGAAGAGTTTATGCAAATGGCGAAACAAACCATAACATAAAACAAGAAAGTCGTACATTTTGTAAGGAGGAATTTGGATTAACATCTTCAGGAAACACAAGTTTTACAGACTTTTCTTGCACACATCCTAGAGAGCTGCAAGAAAAGATTCCTGTTAAACAGCCCAGGGTCTACTCTGAAACAAGGTCACTAAGTGAACATTTCTCAGGAGTGGATGCATTTGAGAGTCAAATTGTTGAGTCAAAGTTGAAAACCTCTTCATCACATAGCTCAGAAGCTGGCAAATCTGGCTTTGACATCAAGCATGCCCCACCAACCTACGAGGATGTCATTGCTGGACATATTTTAGATATCTCTGATTCACCTGAAGAAGTCAGAAAAAGATTTCAAAAGACGTGGCAGGAGAGTGGAAAAGTTTTTAAAAGCCTGGGATATGCAACCTCAGATGCTTCTTCAACTGAGATGAGAACCACCTTCCAAGAGGAATCTGCATTTATAAGTGGTATATGTGCTTGCAAAGTGTTAAAGATTAACCATTTAAAGGCATGTGTTCCATAGCCAAAATGATGTATAGTTAAAAAGAGCATGTGGAAATAACCAAACAATATAACCTAAAACTAACAGCTTCTCATGTATGCTTATATAATCTTCATATGCTTGCTTTTACAACTTTCTTTTTACAAAAGCATATAGTATTATTCACTTGTACTGTGTGAAAATAACAAATACTTATTAAACAGATTACTGAGACTTATTGTCAAAGTAAATAAGGCTTTGGATAAAGCAACAGGTAGAGCCATAATTTCATTTCATACAGTTATTCTAGACAATAATAAATAATATCCATTGACCTAATACTGACACATTTTTAACTGTCAGGTTTAAATGATCCTTGCATTGAATTCAGTACAGACTGGTAGAAGTCCAAGACACAATTTAAATTCTTCAAATGTGCTTTAGTATTTTTATTACCCTGTATCTGACAAAAGTGTAGGTGTGAAATTAGACCTTTTATATATATTCAACTATTGATATTGAGCTGGATACAGTTAGTTTTCTCTGATGCCATATTTTTTATAACTGATTTTTTTACTTTTCTAAAAATTAGATCACTGCTCACTCGACCTTATTCACAAATGAGCATAAACAATACATTTTTTAAAAAATTGATTATATTTGGAAGGATGGAGATTTAAATCATATGAACTTAGTATATGATTTTTAACAGAGAACAGCTCATTGCCCTACTTCTTACAATTAATGAGGCTTCATGAGAAAAGAATTTTACATAATTAATGTGCATCATTAGTTTAATCCATTCTTTTAGACATATTGAAAGAAATAGCAAGCTTAAAAATAAAAAATGCTGAAACTAGTAATTATGCCTCCATCATATTTGCAACATATGTGTCTAGTTTATCAGGTTAATATGGTTCTTAATGTGCTTGCTTCTGGCATAATTAAGCAAAGCTGTCTAATTAATTTCAAATGCTCAGCTTCTGTTAAGATAGCACAAAAACACATACAACATACAAAAAAACTTGGGATAAACATAAAAATTTGTCCTCTCCTAGAACCAAATAAGCAAAGGAGTTCTCTCAGTGGCCCAGATTCAACATCTGGGCACTAAAGTAGATAAAATTATTTGTATAATGGTCCCTGAGCATATTTGATCTTATAAATAACTAATACCAAAACTTAGTCATTCTCACAGGATCACTGTGAGGACAAAAAGCAATTCTGAAGTGAAATTTCTGTGTTAGTTTTTGTTTTGTTTTATTATGTTTTGTTTTTTTGTTTGTTTGTTTGGAGATGGAGTCTCACTCTGTCACCCAGGCTGGAGTTCAGTGGCCCAATGACGGCTCACTGCAACCTCCACCACCGGGATTCAAGCCTTCTCCTGCCTCAGCTTTCCAAGTAGCTGGGACTACAGGTGCCCACCACCACACCTGGGTAACATTTTGTATTTTTCGTCAAGACAGGGTTTCACTGTGTTACCCAGGAATGGTCTCGATCTCCTGATCTTGTAATTGCCGTCCTTGGTCTCCCAAAGTGCTGGGATTACAGGTGTGAGCCACTGCACCCAGCCAGTTCTGTGTTAGCTTTAAACAGCTATACAGACACTGGTTTGTAATAGAACCACTATTATTCATAGGGGCTAACATTTACATGAAAGCAGCAGGAAGTGAGTGTAGGTGCTTTGGAGGAGCAAGAAAAGACGTAGAAAAACTATATAAAGCAGATGTGAGAATCCAAAAAGCTCCAAAATCTAAAGCCAGTTTGAGGACAAATGACCCTGAGTGTTTTAATGTATTCAGGAGTCTCATACATTACAGTAAGAGTTGATATCTTAAAGTCAACCCTAAGTCATTGAGAAAATATTGAAACAAATACAGTGTCCTTGGCTTAAAAAAACATATGTATATATTTTAGAAAGAGCTATCTAAAATGCTTTAAGAAGTAAAAGCTTTGGACCAGGTTAGGTATAAGCCTTTATATACAGGGAAAAGTCAGTTATCCAGAATGATAAGTTCTCTCAGGGCCCTCCATTGCTGAGTATTATTATTTTATAGATAGATAGATAGATAGATAGATAGATAGATAGATAGATATGATATAGATAGATATGTATATAACATATGTTCATTAGACATATAAGTACATTAAAACATACATCTATAACGAACATATTTTACTCATGCATGTTTTCTTAAACTATAAATGTCTACTTGTACAGTCTATAAATGGTAGAGGTACTAGAGTAATGCAAATCATCCTACCAGACTCTTAAACCTGATGATGGGTTAGCCTCTGTCCAGAGAAGCATCATAAGGACAATAGTCTTAGAGCTTTCCACTTTAACCGCATGGCCAATTAATATGTGGTTGTTTTGCTTTGTTATGTTTTCACAATATGATTGAAGATAACACTACAGAAGTCTTTGTAAATTTTTATTTTTAGAAACTGCTGCTCCAAGACAAGGAAATATGTATACTTTGTCAAAAGACAGTTTATCCAATGGAGTGCCTAGTGGCAGACAAGCAGAATTTTCATAAGTCCTGCTTCCGATGCCACCATTGCAACAGTAAACTGAGGTAACATGCTTTGTTGTTTTTGCCACAAATATTCTAAGAGCCTGCAGTATATGTATAACCTCATATATCTAGGAAGATGCATATTTTTCCAGACCTTGCTGCTGCATCAGTTAATAAACCACTCAGTGGGATTTGCTCACGTTCTGTTATGCATTTCTGTGACATTTTTCCCTTAGGAATTTTACTTTCCTAATCAAATCCAAAAGCATCCCTTTTGTCCAAACACAAAAATCACACAGATGAGAAAAATTAGGAGTTACTTTGCAAATCAAGATTTTTTAAGTTAGTATGTTAGTCTAAAGTTTAGGCTCTAGATCAGGAGGTAGCAAACATTTTTTGTTAAGGGCTATATCATAAGTAATTTTGGCTTTGCAGGCCACACTGCTTCTGACACTACTCAATTTCTATTAGAGTGCGAGGGCAGCCACAGATGACTAAACAAATGGGTGTGGTTGTAAATAAGTGGGCCTGGCTGTGTTTCAATAAAACTTCATATACCAAAACAAGTGGTGAGTAGGTTAGAATATACCTGTCTTTGAACGAGACTAAGTATTTAAAAATGAAATTGAAATTTAGAAAAATATTAGTGACATATAAGAGAAAAACTCTGTTTTTTCTCTGGAGCAAACAGAAACACCCTATCCACACAGTTAAAATACATTCGTTTTCCAAAACTCTTGAAGTAAATGCATTTACTGAATGTGACATTTGGTGTGACTGTAGTCTGAGATGCTAAAATTGATTTTTTTTTTTTTTTTTGCTAAATCTAATGTGCATCTCTCAGGCTATATTTTTTTTCTGACTTTAATTGGCAATGTCAAATACCCCTCATGGCAACATTATTTTCCCTTGGTTTCCATGACAACAGAGTATAATGACTTTCTGCCTACTCTTTGGGTGCTCCTTCTCAGGCACCTGTGTTGGGGGATTCTCTGTCCATTACCAAGATGTAAAAGGTCCTCAGAATTATGTTATGGGAATTTATTCTTCTCAATGTTTTTCTTCTTTGTAGTGAATCACATCCACTCCCATGATTTAAATCATCTATGTGATAATGACACTGAAGTCCTTACTGCTAGGTCAAATCTCCCTGTGTATCAGATGCTTATATCTAAATGGCTGATACACTTCTCCAGTTAGATTTATCATAAGTACAGCAAACTCAATATGCCCCATTTTCTTCTGTCTAAATTCCTTTTTTGACTGTACAGTCTTTATGCTATTGTATCAGTAAATGACATAAACATTAACTCAATGACCAAAGCATAAAGTTGTCTTTGGCTCCTTCCTCTCCTTCATTCCCTACATTCTCCTTCATTCCCTACATTCAAGCCAAGTCCTGCAATTTCTACCCCATAAATACCTTTTAAGCTATATATGTTTCTCCATTCCCATAGCAAGTATTATCTATTAGCACCACTAATTTCATTATCAAAACACTTAAAAATGACATTTGCCCTCCCCATTTTTTAAATTATTATACCACATCTTCAGTTTCAGGTCACATAGCCACTACATTCCATGTTATCTCCCCATGCCCTTATTTCATCTTAGTTTTCAGGTTGCAAGATATTAATGCCCACCACCAATGCTTACATTGATGTTTCTGCAGTTGCTCTGATATTAAAGCTTGGTTTCTAGTAGAGTTTTCAAAAAAAAACTCTCATGGAAACAATATTCCCTGAATTCTTACATGCTGATAACAATTTGTCTGTGACCTTTATAGTGAAAAGTCAGTTTTGCTGAAATTAAAATCTTTGGCTTACACTTCCTTTCATTGTATTTTTTTATGCATTATTTTATTTTCTTCTGGCATAAAGTATTGGAATAGCCTGATAACAATCTAATTTTATTTTCCTTATAAGACGTATATTTTTTCTTAAAGATACCCAGGGGTTTTTAAATTTTTACAGTTTCAAATCTAGCAATTTTATTAGATTAGCTCTTGGCATTGGAAATTATTCATTAGTGTCAATTATCCAATGTGCTCTTTCTATATGTTGATCTTTGCACACCTTTTTTGTATCAAGAAAGTTCATTTTAATTATAGATATTTAATATTTAATCTGCTTCATTATATAGTTTTCGTTTTCAAGATTCCTATTAGCAATACTTTGAATTTTTGCCAATTTTAATATCCATCTCTTTCTCTCAATTTTTTTAAATATTTATTTCTTTCTGATTATTGAAAGGTTATGTTTTCATTCTTCTGTTTCTCTTCTTGTCACTTTTCATTGTCTTTATTTGCTCTTGTATTTCTTTTAGTTTAGTTTTTGTTGCTGAGATTTTTCTTTTTTATTTCTAATTTTACCTGATTTCTGGCACCTCACTTATGAGATTTTAAATTCTGATTCACGATGTTCTTTCAGGTCTTTTGTCATGTTCTTAATGTCTTTTAACTCATTTTGAAATCATAGATTAAATTTTTGATATATTTTTAGAGCATGCTTTTCTGCCATGTTTTCATTACCTGCAGGGATATTATAATGCCCTTTGCTCTTTTATTTTCTTTTAATAACTTTGTATATGATTTACCTTGATACATTTATGTTGCTCATTTTTATATAGCATTAGTTTTCCAAAACCTCAGAAAAAGGAAAATCAGGATGGTTTTTGTAACTTCACAGAGCTACCTCTTTTAGCTTTCACATACTGATCAGAGAAACAAGGCAGCTTGATTTCTAAAATTTCCTGGCTTGGCTCCTCTTCTTCATATTTATCAGAACCTTCTCTTTCATTTCTGTAGTCATTATCCTCCTCAATCTTGATTCCACTCTCCTATTTTTTTTCTCATTTTGGGACTCTGTTTAAAAGGGGAGCCCAGTTTTGAGAGTTCAACCTCATTAGCCTCTTCAAGTCTTCCTTACCACAGGGCCCTTGCACTCATTGTCTATTGGAGAAGACAAAACTCCTCCCAGTTTCAGCTGCTGTTCTCTGATTGGCATGTGATACTTTCCAGGAACTATTAGTTGGTTATTTTGTGGTCTCATATTTTCAGGTCCATCAGATATCTTCTTTGCTGCCTCTGCTATCACCAATACAGATGAGACCATCATGCTGCTTTTGCGTCTGTTGGTGGTTTCTTTGTATTTTGGTGTTGAGGAGGCTACCTTGTTACTTCATTTTGTTGTAAATATTACCCATGGGTTTTAACTTCTGCTATCTAGTTGTTATATCTGTTTTATTTGTGCATTCATAGATATTCAAAAACTGTGCTGCTGCCTCTGACTAGAGTTCATTTTAATTTTAAATCATTCAATGTATTAATCTCTTTAAAGACGCCACATATGCAATTGTTAGGCATGCTTTCCAGCTCATTCAAAATCTAGTTAACAATGATGTTTTGTCCTATCATTCTGCACCAGCTATAACTATATGTCCATTACCCTATAATACCTATTATGCCAATACCTGACACGCATCATGAAATTCTAAACACTGGAAGACGCATATCATACAAAGTATTGGTGGTAATATTATCTAACAGAAATGTTCAACTATTAGGGTTATTCCCATTGCTAGCAACTTGAGGTTACTAGTCTGTAACACATTGAAATAATTTATCCCCAATTCCCTATGAACTTACAGTAAATACAAGTGCTAAGTGTTCTTTTTCTTTTTGGCAGTTTGGGAAATTATGCATCACTTTATGGACAAATATACTGCAAACCTCACTTTAAACAACTTTTCAAATCTAAAGGCAATTATGATGAAGGTTTTGGACGCAAGCAGCATAAAGATCGATGGAACTGCAAAAACCAAAGCAGATCAGTGGAGTTTAATCCTAAGGAAGACCCAAATATGTGTAAAAATACTGCAGAAAACATCCTTGTACCTGGAGATCTTAACGAACATTTAGATGCTGGTAACAGTGAAGGGCAAAGAAATGACTTGAGAAAATTAGGGGAAAGGGGAAAATTAAAAGTCATTTGGCCTCCTTCCAAGGAAATGCCTAAGAAAAACTTTCCATTTGAGGAAGAGATCAAAATGAGTAAACCTAAATGGCCCCCTGAAATGACAACCACTATATCCCCTGAATTTAAAAGTGAATCTCTGCTAGAAAATGTTAGAACTCCAGAAAATAAAGGACAAGAACAAGATCACCTTCCCTTTCTGCAGCCTTATCTGCAGTCCACCCATGTTTCTCAGAAAGAGGATGTTACAGGAATCAAAGAAATGAAAATGCATGAAGGAAGAAAAGATGAAAAGAAGGAAGGAAGGAAGAATGTGCAAGATAGGCTGAGTGAGGCTGAAGATACAAAGAGTAACAGAAAAAGTGAAATGGATCTTAATGACAACAATAATGTGGTTGTGCAGAGTGCCGAAAAGGAGACAAATGAAAAAACAAACCCAACTAATGATGCAGAAGTCTTACAGGTTACTAACACTGATGATGAGGTGATGCCAGAAAATCATAAAAAGAATTTGAATAAGAATAATAATAACAATTATGTAGCAGTGTCATATCTGAATAATTGCAGGCAGAAGACATCTATTTTAGAATTTTCTGATCTATTACCCTTGTCAAGTGAAGCAAATGACACTGCAAGTGAATATCAAGTTGAGAAGTTAGAAAATACATCTAGAATCTCAGAGTTACTTGATATATTTGAATCTGAAAAGACTTATTCGAGGAATGTACTAGCAATGGCTCTGAAGAAACAGACTGTCAGAGCAACTGCTGGCAGTCCTGTGCAGCTTGCTCCAAAACCAAGCCTCAGTGGGGGCCTTATGGTAAAGGGGGAAAGTTCAATCATTTCTCCTGATACAAGCCTCTTAAACATTAAAGGAAATCATTCAAAGAACAAAAATTTACACTTTTTCTTTTCTAACACTGTGAAAATCACTGCATTTTCCAAAAAAAAGGAGAACATTTTTGATTGTGATTTAATAGATTCTATAGATCAAATTAAAGATATGCCATGCTTGGATTTAAGGGAACTTGGAAAGGATGTTAAACATTGGCATGGTGAAACAATAGAAGCTGCTCACAGAAATGGAAATGCAGGTTTTGATGCCCTGAGCCATGAATGTACAGCTAAGCCTTCGTTTCCCAGAGTGGAGGTGCAGTCTGAACAACTCACAGTGGAAGAGCAGATTAAAAGAAATAGGTGCTACAGTGACACTGAGTAAAATATCTCTGGCCACTGGCAGTCACCCTTAGGCACTGAGAAATATTGATGTTTGGAAGTAAGACTTTATGAATTTGGATGCCTTTTTGAGGAACTTGTTGTAAACATAATGTTCAGAAATCTCATGTCTATCTCAATGGGATATTTCTTATATTAAACCTTGTCATTTTTGTCATAATTCATTTACATCTACTTTTGTTTTAAATGGGATGAAGAGATAAAACAATATGGATATGTTCTCCATTCATATGGCACTTCAGCATATTGTTCTGTTTTCCTATATAACATCATGGGTGTGATTTTATATTGCTGATATTTGTCACAATTATTATACCTTCTCTATAATTTCTTCTGAAATAAAATTGAATCACCTAAGGTGCAAACCAAAATACTTCTGTAACTTTTTGTGATATATACTGTCATTCTAAGTACATATACTCTTTATGACTTGGGAAGTATTTGTTTTGAGGCAAGTATTTACCACACACACACTAAAATAATGCTGAAAAAATAAAATACTAAACTGAAGGCACAGTATTATTAGAAAGCATAACATTTTTGTTTTCTCTTTAACTCTACATTTTAAAGATATGAGGGTTATTGCTCTTGAAATAATTACCTATATTAAATTATAGAATGTGTCTATACACATTTAATGAAAAAAGATTTTCCTCCAGAATAATGTGAAGTTAACACTCAGAAATTACTAGAAATGTTTTGGATGTTACTTAAATAAATTATGCACATTGCATTTGTATTGCTTACTCTGGTAATTGATAAGTATAACAGTCATATCACTACAGTTTGTCAGGTTTTCTGATCATATTTGATGAATATTAAGTTTTTCTGTCATGAAAACATATTCTTTTAAAAATTTGGCTTCTAAATTTTCTGCTGTTTGTCTTTTCTCAAATAAATTTGATGATTCTGAAAAAAAATTAACATAAATGAGTGGCTTTGCACATGTATGAAACAGGCCTTATCCCATATTCTCCTACATAAACACAAAACATTGACATTCTGTAAATATGAATCCAAAATGTAGTGCTGAAAATTATTTCTTTTTAGAAAGCCTAACAAATTCCCTCTTGCTAGTATGTTCTCAACAGATATCTGAGACATACATTGCATTACTTCCCTGGGGCTCCCATAATTAAATATCACAGACTGGGTAGCTTAAACAACAAAAATATATTATCTCACTGTTCTGAAAGCTGGAAGTACAGGGTCAAGGTGAAGGTATAGCTGGTTTCTCCTGAGGCTTCTCTCCTTGGCTTTCCAATGATCCCGTTCTTGTTGAGGTCCACATGTAGTCTTTGTGCACTCACACTCCTGGGGCCTCTTTCTCTTCTTATAAGAGTACCAGTTCTTTTGGACTAGGAACCACTCATTGGACTTCATTTAACCTTATCTGCCTTTTTAATGGATGCATTTCCAAATACTGTCATATTGGGGGTTAGGGCTTCAACATATGAGTTTTGTGGAAACACAATTCAGCTCGCCATCAAAAACGATGAGTTTGGGTCCTTTGTAGGGACATGGATGAACCTGGAAACCATCATTCTCAGCAAACTGACACAAGAGCAGAAGATCAAACACCGCATGTTCTCACTCATAGGCGGGTGTTGAACAATGAGAACACATGGACACAGGGAGGGGAGCACTACACACTGGGGTCAGTTGGGAGGAAATAGGGGAGGGACGGTGGGGGGTGGGAAGCTGGGGAGAGATAGCAAGGGGAGAAATGCCAGATGTAGGTGATGGGGAGGAAGGCAGCAAATCACACTGCCACGTGTGTTCCTATGCAACAATTTTGCATGTTCTTCACATGTACCCCAAAACCTAAAATGCAATAAAATAAATAAACGGGAAAAAAATAAAATAAAATAAATAAATAAATACTATGAAAGTCTGGCAAGAAATAGGCCAGAGCTACAGCAGCAAATTTGTTGTTTAAACTGAATTATTGCACTTTGCACTACCCTTCAAATATTCTGAATGACACAGTATTATTTCTATAATCATTTATGCTAAGATAACACAATAGTTTCCAAGGAGAAAGAAACAATTTGTGAAAACTCATGTAATAGTATCTCACTGTATAGTTTCTTAGTGTCAGTGATCTTTTTAAAGAATATGACTCTTGTTTTACAAAAGTCCTGGCTTTGAACTCTTCCCACTTAATGTTGGTAGCCTAGTCCTCTCTTCAATTATGGTAAAATTTAAGATTAAATGTAGCTGATGTGCACACCAGGGAAAAAGCTGAAAATATTGATTGTTCTGTCCTTTCATTTAATCAACAAGCCGGCTGGGCACAGTGGCTCACGCCTGTAATCCCAGCACTTTGGGAGGCCAAGGAGGGTGGATCACATAAGGCCAGGAGTTCAAGACCAGCCTGGCTAGCATGGTGAAATCTTGTTTCTACTAACTATACAAAAAAAAAAAAAAAATTACCCAGGCATGGTGGCACATGCTTGTAATCCTAGCTACTTGGGAAGTTGAGGTAGGAGAATTGTTTGAACCTGGGAGGTGGAGGTGGCAGTGAGCCGAGAGCCGAGATCATGCCATTGGATTCCAGCCTCATCAATAAAAGTGAAACTCCATCTTAAAAAAATCAATCAATCAATCAACAGGAAATTTTGTGCCTTCATCTTTTTCAAAAAATGTGTGGGTACATAGTAGGTATGTATATATTTATGGGGTACCTGAGATGTTTTGATATAGACATGCAATGAGAAATAAACATATCATGAAGAATGGTATAACCATCCCCTCAAGCATTTATCCAATGAGTTTCAAACAATCCAATCATACTTCTTCACTTGATCTTAGCCAAAAGGCCGAGAAGCGATCCAATCATACTTCTTAAATTATTTTAAAATGTACAGTTAAGTTATTACTGACTATAGTCGCCCTGTTGTGCTATCAAGTAGTAGGTTTTATTCATTCTCTCTAATTTTTTGTATTCATTAGCCATCCCCCCTTCCCCCTACTACCCTTCCCAGCCTCTGGTAACTATCTTTCTACTCTTTATGTCAATGAGTTCAATTGTTAGATTTTTAGATCCCACAAATAAGGGAGAACATGTGATGTTTGTCTTTCTGTTCCTGGCTTATTTCACTTAGCATAATGACCTACAGTTCCATCCATGTTGTTGCAAATGACTGGATATCATGCTTTTTTATGACTGAATAGTACTCCATTATGTATATGTACCACATTTTCTTTCAAGAAAACATTTTTTAAAAAATTTAATTAGAAAGAGCATTGTATTATAATCATTGGCTGCATCACCTTTCTTGAATGACATGTAGGAGTTTACAAATTCAAATATCCAAATACAGTTTTATTTAGCAATGGGTTTGCTCTAATTATAAAAAAATCTTCTGGCTAAATAGCAAGCTTTAAAAACTAAAATATAGCTAAACACACAAATCAAAAATTCAGCGAAGTTTTCTTATTGTTGCAGTCAGTGTATTATTTTTCTACAGTTTCCATAACTCAGTGCCATGGACTGAATTATTAAACATAAATTTATTTTCTCACAATTCTGAATGTTAGAAAAGTCTGATATCAAGGTGTCGGCCAGGTTGGTTTCTTCTGAAGCCTCTCTACGTGACTTGTAGATGGTCATTTTCTCCCATGTCTTCACACGGTCTTCCTCTTTAGCTGTCTATGCTCCAATTTCTTCTTATAATGATCCAACTCATATTGGAGTAGGGCCCAGCCTCATGACCTCATTTTATCTTAATTACTTCTTGAAAGATCCTGTCTCCATAAAGAGCTGCATTCTGAGGTGCTATGGCTTAGGATTTCATCATATGAATTTGTGGGGGACACAAGTCAGTCCATAAATATCAATAACCATGTTTAATCTTCAGGGTTTTTTAAATACATAGCTATTAATGTTATGTAATAGCCTCCCATAATCTTTACTTGGAATTTAAATCACAGAACTATGTAATATATAGATTCAGGTTGGAAAAATTAGTATTTTTATGAACAAAATTCTATGATAATGGAATGGAGATGGATCCATGATTGACCAAAAGCTATTCCAGCAATGGCAGGGTAAAGGGTTTTGCATTATTTATTCAAGACTGGACCATCCAATGAATCTTGTCAAAATGTCCTATTTCCCAGAAAATTTTGCTGAATTGCCTTTTTTGCAGCCCCCACACAATCAATCCTTGCAATAGATTTGGAGCTCTGGGCAACACATTCTCTGGATTGGAACAATGGTTTTCTCATGGCAACACATTCTTTGGATTGGGACAATGGTTTTCTCAAATTGCAATAAAACTGATGAATGCAAACTTACCACCCATTCCCTAACACAAACATCTGGAATATTTTCTCCCAAGCTAACAATTTTCTATACACATCTCTAGAATAATTTCTAAAGGCACGTTAATTTTTCAAGAAGCTGAAAAATAGAAAAACAACATTTTCTCTGCTGTGTTTTGATAGTTACTGACTACTGGGTACTATCCAATTGTGAAAAGGAAAATTTTTTCATTGCCAAGAAAATGAACTTATAGAAAGATAAGCACAGATGTTAAAGTAAAAGAGAAGTGCAATACATTTTTGTTCCTCCCTGGAAATGTTACTGAGAAGCAAAAGTGATTTTTTTTATAAATCTAATCTAAAAGTTTTGAAATCTGAAGGTATTAATGATAATATGAAATCTTAGAAAAATCAAATTTAGTGGAGATCAGAAATAGGCAGCAGATATAATATTATATTCAAAATAAGAGCCATGGGAACATATGAGAAATGCTGAAGAGAGCTAAGCCTCAACCTCTAGAAAAATCTAATAGAAAGCATAAAATAGTTTTCGGTAAATATAGTCTAAAAATAATTTAACCTCAACCATAATAGGGTCCTTTAGAAAGTCTAATTTAAGCTACCTGATATTTGCTGTAGATGTTTTTCCCAAAAGATATTATGAGAAATTTTAAAACTTTAGATATGTGTATGCAAACAAAATGGCAGAAAGAAGATAACATAGAATATCCACAGTGTGATCATCATCCTCTAACATAGTACCGATTTATAGAAAATAAAATGGATGGAAAATTGATAGAAAGTCTGACAAATAGATTCTATGACATCACCCAGTCAACAGCCATTCCACAAACTTTTTATGGGACCATTTGAATGCATTGGAAGAGTGATTAAAACAAAAATAGATAAATTATGGTATATTTTGTGTAAAGCCCTCAGACAGGGAAGAGGTATTCAAAAAATAAAATGAAATAACTCAGTACAGTTAATGCTTATGAATGCAGGAAACCCAGGAAAATGGTTAGGCACCAAGTCTTATAACACTGGAAGACAGCAGAATAATAGTAAACAGATGGAAAAGTGTTTTGGGTTTAAATAATCAGTCTTCACTTTGTCATAATTTATTTAGTTGTAATTATGTGCTTGTGGATTCTATGATACACAATCAAGACTTCAGGAATGATTTACTTGCACAAATGCTTGGAGTGCTGGCCCCAAGATGCCATTAACTGTCAGCCCCCTGTCAGGACTGCTTTAGCTAAAATAACTGATTTTCCAAAGTGGACTGTTTTATTTTTGATCGATGGAAGGACAACTCAGCACAACTCTTAAGGATCACTCTCACTCCAGCTCAAAGCTCTCTATAGAATTCACTGAGGCCTCCATGGGTGCTTCTCAGGTTAGCTTTTGTCCAATCATGCTTTTCTCCCTTCCTTTTCTTTCCCTTGACACCAACTGCATGCCCTAATAAACCTCCTACGCATTATTCTCTGGCTTAGAATCTACTTCTTGGAGAACCCAACCTGGACCAACTGGTATTAGGAGTGGCCCAAAAAGCAAACACTGGAATGGTGTCTTGCAGCTGAATTATTTTCTGCCTGGCTGACAATGGGCACAAGGTGGCAGTGCAATTGTTAAAATTCTCAGCAGTGGTACACTAGCATGACTTTACTGGGTGAAGCAAATGCCTAGCTGGTACCGTGTATCATATATCTGAGACATGCAGGGGAAAATGGTGATTATGAAGAAAATGGAACTCGGAAGTCATTGCTAAATGCTGAGAAAAAAATTAATTAAAAAGTGAGTAATTAAATCAACAATTAAAAGTAAGAGTAGCCGAGCTCCATGGAAAGTTAAACTCCCTAACACAGTCAGGGACTTTTTTGGGAAAAAAAAAAAAAATGGGATTTTGAATATGGATGGTTATATTTTGGCTGACACAACCAAAAATATTAAAACAGCAAATTCCTCTGAACCTACAGAAGTGGTCTCTCCCTCTCTTTATTATTGTTGTTGTTGTTGTTGTATTACAGCATTAGCACCTACACTTTTACTTAAAGATGCTAACGATGCATCTCCCCAAATCAGCTGGGTAGTTCCGCTGGTCTTTGTGGGCATCACACAAGCATCAGCATGTCTGCTGGGAACTGTGTTCTAGTCTCTTCCTGGTTGGGGCACCTTACCTGGGACAGCTCTACCCTAGGTAATTTCATCACCTTCCTGTGACATGTAAGCTATTCTGAGCATGCTCTTTTATGGCAATGGAAGAAGTAAAGGAGGAGAGGGGTGACACACTAGGCTCAGAATTGGCACACAGTTTACTGCTGCCTCATTCTAATGGCCAAAGCAAGTCTTATAGTCGAAGAAACAAAGTGAGACAGTGCTGCCAATGTGTGTGAATGTAGAGAGTGGTAAAGAATTAAGGCCATCAGGACAATATGCTACAGAAATTATTTAAAGTCAATGTGTTTTATTACAAATATTAGTTCAATATATGGTTAACTTTTCCTCTGTTTCACTAGGTGGCCAAGTTGTGCTGTAAGATAGAATTTCACATAGGTGCAGCCCGTGTTAAAAGGCAGATAAAGCCCACCCAGGAAGAGACTAGTAAATTATTCAAAGTTGCTGAAAACAGATAACATGCACCCCAAGTTCAGGTGCTAGAGTATTCACTTACAGCAAGAAAGAGAGAGTACACATGATTCAGGCCCTTGCAATGTCAAGGCAAGCAGTTCCACTTTGAAGCTGACACTGGCCCTTTGGCTGCCTGCACCCCACTTCTTGCTGCAGTAGATGGATTCAAACCCTTTTACTGTGGTGTCTGAAATGCAGGATTTGTGGGGAGAGGAGGAAGGTACCAAAGCGACACTGATGAACAGATAGCTAAGCAGTTCTGAGAAAGGTTTTCACACGCCAGATATAGATGGAACAGGGATGTACTGGCTGAGCTATTTGCATGCAATTCAATGTGTGAGTTAGCCAGCATGTCCTGTACGTAAGACTCTTTTGGGAAACACAGCAGAGGTGTTGGGCTATACTTGGACACTTCCCTCACATCGTCATATCAAGTTAATATCACTTCTAATAAATGAAAACTTAAAAGGCTCAAAGACGCAATAATTGGTAATGAGCACTACTGTATTCACCCTGTAATTTGCTGCATGGTTTATAAAATGGTGACAGATAATTTATTTACTAGTCTTCAAGGTAGTCCAATAGCCACTGTTAAATGATTTCCTTCAGGAGGAGGGCAGACTGGTTAAAGAATATTTCTGGTGAAAACACCTTTATACATTGTTGTTATTTGGCCATCCAGAAGTTTCCTTAAACAACAATTAATTTAAAAGCCAATTCCAAAGTAATTCATTATTTTCTGAACTCTAACCTCAAATACTTATTGCTCAGTAAAAACTTCAATGGTTTTGTAATTGAGATGATATATAAAACATAATTAACACTAGAAATATCTAAGAACAAATCATGAAAAAAACTAGTAAGTGCTGTTCCCTAGCTTGTTAGCGGATTGCTTTAAAATCTTAATCTCTGAGTTCAATACTGTGTGTGTTTGTACGTGTGAATGTGAATGTGTATCTGTTCAATAGTTAATGTTCAAATTATAATACCATCAATATCAACAATTTTCAATGCTGTTCAACCTGTTTTTAGCAAGCCAACATGTTCATCTTCATGTTATCAGAATCACCAACTCTGAATACACATTTGTTATAAATTTTAAAACTTAGTTGGATAAATATATATTATCAAGTGAATAACATTTGTGTTATCAGTTGCTATACAAATTATTCAATTTGCTCTCAACTATGTTATTACCTGCATTGATTCGTTGTTGTTAATGTAGTTATTGTGCTTATGAGCACAATACATTAACATAATTAACATCCATTAACATAATTTCCTATAACCACACTATAGTTGCTCAAAACATTTTACTAACCTCTGTTATCAACTGTACTATTCCTAGAAATTTTATTTACGTCCAAGGCTTCAATTATCTCTTTAATACCGGTGGCTCCTAAATGCATATTACCTTCTGGGATCCCTGCTCTAAACTCTAGAATCACATAGACAACTGCCTACTTGATCATTTCTTTTGGTTATTTCAAAGGAACCTTAAATTCAACATGTTCTGATCAGAGCATCACCCACCTCCTACCTCAAATTTAGTTCTCTCCAAGTAGTCTCTCAGACAGTATTCTCCATCTAGTTGCTAAAATCAGAAAACCAAAAGTCGTATTTTATACCCTAATTTCTTTCATTTATTCCCAACTTAAATCTTGTACCAAATCCAGTTGATTTTTACTACTTAAACATCTCTGACTCTCACTTTTCATTTTTATCATATAGTGCATTTATAATTACACATGGTCTTGCAAATTATTTGATTAATTCTAATGACATCCCCTTACCCCCGATATGGTTGGTCTCTGTGTCCCCACCCAAATCTAATCTTGTAGCTCCCATAATTCCCATGTGTTGTGGGAGGGGCATGGTGAGAGATAATTGAATCATGGGGGCAGGTCTTTCCTGTGCTGCTCTCATCATAGTAAATAAGCCTCATGAAATCTGATGGCTTTAAAAAGGGGAATTTTCCTGCACAAGCACTCTTCTCTTGTTTGCCATCCATGTGAGAGATGCCTTTTACTCTGCCGTGATTGTGAGGTATCCCCAGCCACATGGAACTGTAAGTCCAATAAGCCTATTTATTTTGAAAATTGCCCAGTCTTTATCAGCAGTATGAAAAATGGACTGTTACAGTAAACTGGTACCAGTAGAGTGGGGCACTGCTGAAAAGAAACCTGAAAATGTGGAAGTGACTTTGGAACTGAATACCAGGCAGAGGTTGGAACAGTTTGGAGGTCTCAGAAGAAGTCAGGAAAATGTGGGAAAGTTTGGAACTTCCTAGAGACTTGTTGAATGGCTTTGACCAAAATGCTGATAATTATATGGGTAATAAAATCTAAGCTGAGGTACAGGAAAATGTGGGAAAGTTTGGAACTTCCTAGAGACTTGTTGAATGGCTTTGACCAAAATGCTGATAATTATATGGGTAATAAAATCTAAGCTGAGGTGGTCTCAAATGGAGATAAGGAACTTGTTGTGAACTAGAGCAAATGTGACTTTTGCTATGTGTTAGCAGAAAGACTGATGGCATTTTACCCATGTCCTAGAGATCTGTGGAACTTTGAACTTGAGAGAGATGATTTTGGGTATCTGGTGGAAGAAATTTCTAATCAGTAAAATATTTGCCATGTGATTTAGGTGCTCTTAAAAGCCTTCAGTTTTATTCATTTACAAAGATATAGTTTAGAATTGAAACTTATGTTTAAAAGGGAAGCAGAGCATAAAAGTTCAGAAAATTTGCACCTGAGAATGCAACGGAAAATGAAACCCCATTTTCTGAGAAGAAATTCAACCCAGCTGCAGAAATTTGTATAAGTAATGAAGAACCAAATCCCCAAGACAATGGGAAAAATGTCTCCAGGTATGTCAGAGGTCTTCACAGCAGCCCCTTTCATCACAGGCCCAGAGGACTAGGAGGAAAAAATGGTTTCATGGGTAGGGGTCTTGCATGCAGCCAAGGGATTTGTGTCCTGCATCCAAGTCACTTCAGCCCTGGCTGAAAGGGGCCAATGTACAGCTCAGGCCATGGCTCCAGAGGGTGCAAGCCCCAAGCCTTGGCAGCTTCCACATGGTGTTGAGCCTGAGAGTGCACAGAAGTCAAGAATTTGGGTTTGGGAACCTCCATCTAATTTCAGAGGATGTATGGAAATGCCTGGATGTTTGGGCAGAAGTTTGCTGCAGAGAAGGGGCTCTCATGGAAAACCTCTGCTAGAGCAATGCAGAAGGGAAATGTGGGGTGGGAGCCCCCATACATAGTCCCTGCTGGAGCATGGCATAATGGAGCTGTGACAAGAAGGCCACTGTCCTCCAGACCCCAGAAGGGTAGAGCAACCAACTGCTTGCACTGTGTTCCTGGAAAAGCCACAGACACTCTGCACCAGCCCACAAAAGCAGCCAGGAGGGAAGCTATACTCTGCTGAGCCACAAGGGCAGAGCTGCCCAAGACCATAGGAACCTATCTCCTGCATCAGTGTGACCTGTATGTGAGACATGGAATCAAAGGAGATCATTCTGTAGCTTTAAGATTTGACTGCCTTGCTGGATTTTGGACTTGCATGGGACCTTTAGCCCCTTTGTTTTGGCCAATTTCTCCCATTTGTAATGGCTATATTTACCCAATGCTTGTTCCCCCTTTGTTTCTAGGAAGCAACTAACTTGCTTTTGTTTTTACACACTCATAGGTGGAAGGGATTTGCCTTGTCTCAGATGAGACAAGTGGACTTTTGAGTTAATGCTGAAATGAGTTAAGACTTTGGGAAACTGTTGGGAAGGCTTTGAAATGTGAAGACATGAGATTCGGGAGGGGCCGGGGTAGAATGATAGGGTTGGACTCTGTGTCCTCACTCAAATCTCATCTTGTATCTCCAATAATTCCCACATGTTGTGGATGGGACCTGATGGGGATAATTTAATCATGGGAGTGGGTCTTTCCTGTGCTGTTCTTGTGATAGTGAATAAGTCTCACAAGATCTGAAGTTTTTTTAAAAGGAGAATTTCCCTGACCATGCACTCTTCTTTTGTCTGCCACCATATGAGATGTGGCTTTCACCTTCTGCCATGGTTATGAGGCCTCCCCAGCCACGTCGAACAGCCAAGTCCAATAAACCTCTTTCTTTTGCAAATTGCCCAGTCTCAGATATATCTTTATTAGCACCATGAAAACAGACTAATAAACCCCATGCTAACTAGAAGCTTTACAAAGACAGGGAGTGAGTCTGATTTCGCTCTCTAAATGTCCCCAATTATTAGCAAAAAGTTAGGCATGTGGTAGACATTTGATAAATTTTGTTGGAAGAGCCAATCACCATATAAATCTAAAACTTGAGACACAATACACACTGTCTTAGAGTAACATATGGAAATGGATAAGAATATCTTCTGGAATTTTTTTATGTTACTGTATATGCAAAGTGGCACACAGACCATACTGATATGTTAAGCAATAACTCCAAGAGAACTAACTGCAGTTCTACTCCCAGATTGCATATCTAGATGCCAATGGCATCCTTGGACTGATTTCTAGAAGAAAGGCTGGATGAGTAGATTTCATCATTACAAATGAGGATAGGCAGATTTTACAGAAAAATGTTTATCATCATAAAATTGCCAAAATAAATTCATTAAGAATAGACAAATTCATATATATATATGAAATCTATACTAATATTCATTACAATATCCTTTAAAGTATACATTTCCCTCACATATTGGAAGTTAAGACTTTCTGCACATTAACTTGTATATATAGCACATTTAGGATGGAGTCAAAGGTTGTAATGATGGTAAGTTTTGATTTAGAAATCACATTTCAAAAGATATACCTGTATATAAATAAAATGGTATTATAAATAGAATTTTAAAGTATAAGAATGTCTTCCAATTTTTTAAAATGTAAGAACCTGTATTGTAACAACTGTATGGTCAGTAGCTATAGAAGTTTATATTATTCTTTATAGTTTGTATCACATGTTAACATGACTAATGTCACTCAATCTTCACAACAACCCTACATTGTAGGTAGATCTTTACCTCAGTTAAAATATGAGGAGACTGAGGCTCAAGATGGTTTAAATATTTAACCCAAGATAACCCAGTAAATTATATAGAGAAAAGATGTTACTATCTCTAGTTTATATTCAAGAAAAACAAGATTTAGAGATATTGAGTTGTGCAAGATCAAATGTATAATAAGTACTGAGACACGAAGACATGAAAAAGAGCTACTGTTTGAAGTTCCACTGTCTTTCCTCCGATAAAGCAATCTCTGTGGAAAATTGTGTAATTTTCTGTCATGCATTTAATTTTTATTCACAGGCTTTATTTTTATGCTCTTGCATTTATAATTGCATATAGTTGTGCTATATACATATGTGCATATATTTCACTTATAAATGCATGTACATATATGTGTATGTTTGTATACATGTAAATGTATTTACACTAATGTTCTAGAACTGTATGAAGCATCTAATGCTGAATCAAAGTCTTATTTATAATTTAGCTGAAAAATGTCTAATTTATATGTTTTGGGACACATGTAAATACAATCTATTTATAAATGTAGCATATTGATAATTTTAATGAATTTAGAAAACCCACAAAGTCCATAAGTTTGATAATACTTTTAACAATTAAAAATAGGGAAAAAAGAGGTCTGGATACATGTCCATAAATGAGTAGTATGTATTCATCGCTGCTGTGTTCCAAGCTCATAGCAAGGACAAACAATGTGGTCCTTGATCTCACTTAATCCTCACAAATATCCCATGAGTATGGTATTAGATAAGGTTTTATTATTTCTGATTAAGAGTCTGTGGATTAGAGAGATTCAGTTACTTGACTAAGTTTACCTAGTTTGTAAATGCTAAGATATAGACTGAAATTAGTCATAGCTGTCAATAAATTCCATAATAGATGGGATTTTCAACATACATCTCTCTTCTCAATACTTTATCATGTGTGAAAACGGACTATATATACAACATTTTCTCATATATTAAAATTTTGCAGTAGTAGCACGCCTATGAATATATAAATTTATATATTATACTAAATGTATATATATATATATATAATACATACACATTGCATTTTGTGTGTTTGCATGTGTGTGAAAGGGTATTTATGTGCATATTTGTTTGTATATATACACACACACATGTATATTATACCGTGAGTATAACCAAGTACCTATGCCCATATACTCCAAAGATTATTTATAATAAAAAGTAGAGACAAAAAAAAATAAGATCACTTATTGCAAATGTCATCAACTGCCTGGAATGGAATGAAAGAAATACATCAATCCTCCTAACCTTAAAGGCAAGCAGGAAGTAGAACTGCACTTTTCAAATCAATGAAATTAACAAAAGCAATTCAACATGGCAAAGAGAAGATGTCAGGTAAGAATCAGCATATGTGAGAACAGAAGACAGTGAATAACTTAAAGAAAGACATCAATGTTTCTGCTGCTAGTGATGACCTCACTCTCCATGAAACTATAAAACATGGCAGTGGTCATCCCTGTGCCAGGAAATGCCAGGACTTCAAAGGTTCAGCCACGGTTATGTGAAACAGGGCAGGAACTATCTGCCCTAAATACCAAACCTTTTCATTTTAAAAGTTCCGAAATATTTAAGCTACAAATACCTCCAACACTGGATATGTTTAAATGGTTACTTTATAAAGAAAAAAGGAAGAGTGTGTGCCTATTTTTTAATTCATAAGAAAATTATTAAATCACTAGCGTTTCAAAGAACCCATTTTCAATTTCCCAGAGTGAGATTGCCTACAGAAAATGATCAATTCCAGGCAGCGTCTCCAACCTATCCAGAACACTGCCTCCCTTCCACCTTCACCTGTGTCCTCAGGAAATAAGGAACTTCAATATCAGCAGAAGTAAAACATAATGGCCACATTTATAGAATAATTTCCACTGATATTTTTATTTCAAGGCAGAAGGAAAAGAACACATTTGTGCCAGCAAATACGTCTGGCACACCATGGATTTCTGCTGCCCCTGCGGTCAATTGCAATTTTTTCCAAGACCCAGATGAAGGTTTCCTCTGTAGTCCTCCCTTTCAGCTTTCTCCTGCCCTCAGGGCCTGCAACCACCTACTCTCATGCCAGCTTTTCCACTTTTTTCATTAGTTACATCATCTTATCTCCATCTACCTTAACATTAGCATGTGATGGGTACTGAATGAATGAATGCCATAGGTTTCCACGGGCAGCAAATAGCAGCACTATGCAGAAGATTCTTCAATGGTCATGCCCAAATAGAGCTACTAATAGAGAGTAATGGGATAAGGAAGACAGGGGAAGGGAAGATATATTTATGGAATGCCTACATTTTACCAAAGTTCATGCTTTTGAAAATAGTGATCTATTAATAAACACTTTTACTTATGCTAAAATATATAGGATCTATTTTAGTGTCATCATTTTGTAATTGAGGTAACCAATGTTCATTTACTCTTGACAAGACACTTCTGAAATTAGGTGTTATTATCTCTATGCCAAAAAACAAAACAACAACAACAAAAAAAAACACTTGTCTTAAAGAGGTTAAACTACTTTACCAAGGTCACCCACCTAGGAAGTGGTGAGCACAGTAAGATATAAGACCCCAGGGAAACTAGCTAAGGATTAGCACACCTTAACCCAATCTGGGGGATCTGGGAAGTAAAGATGTGTGGAAAATGGTAAAAGAGAAAATTATCCAGCATAAAAGTAGGGTTTTTTTTTTTTTTTTTTTTTTTTCATTTAAATGAGGGTGGTAATGAATAGATGGAGGAAAAGTAAATTGAGTAGCAACACAAATGGGGGGCTCCATCAGTGACAGCAGGTAAAAACAGATAGGTTCAGATTCTCAGACTGAAACCCCAGAAACAAAGAAAGTAAAGAACATGCTAGTTAGAGTCAATAACCTCAGTTGTAACAGATAAACCCTGAAAGTTCAGTAACTTAAGACAACACTATTTTAATTTTTGTTCATATCCTAATCTAGCAAGGTTTGGTTAGGGAGAGGCTCTGCTCCATAAATTCCTTTAGGAACTCAGTCCTTCCAAGAAATGGAAATTCTCTCCTCCTCTGAGGCCCTGGAGTCTTCTCAATTGATAGGCAGAGGGAAAAACCCATGAGGCTCACCCGCGGGAGGCTTCTGTGGGCCAGGCCTGGAAGTAGTGTGCATCACTTTTGCCTGCACTTCATTGCTTGGAAATCAGTGACGTGACCGCACCTACCTGTAGGGAGCCTGGGAAAGGCAGTCAATCTCAGGCCCAGGTAGAAAAGAAAAACATCCACATAAGTGAACCTCTGCCACAAAGAGAAAAAAGGAAGCTCAGGTTTGATATCTTTTAAATGAATATTATTCTTTAAAATTTGTTAATTGTCTGGCTTATAGTCTTTCATTTAGTAAGCCTCTATAGATACTTTCATATGTACGAATGAATCTAAGTGAAAGCAAACATGTGGACAACAACTGCAAGGTTGAACAGTAAGCACCAGAAGGATATTCTAGAAGAGCAGCCGTACACAGCTTAAGGAGTTTCAGAGTTAGCGACAGGTAAAGTCAAAACCAGGCAGGCAGGTACTTTATGTTACAGAACTGAAAGCAGATCAGGCAGCGGAGTTTCAATCAAACCTAAGTCTGTAGAGGATCTAGGAGTTTAAAGCAGCCCCCAGCTGTAGAAGGGTTGGGAGCTGCTCAGTAGGATATGTATGGCAAGAGACAGGCTCCAATAAGGACTCAGTTATGCAGTTTTGCGAGCAAACATTCAAAGCACAGTATTGCTCCCTCAGAACAAGTCAGGATCCTGGGTGTGAGACCTGAAGATATGACTGACTTAGTTTCTCTTATCGCCTTATGTTCAGGAGTTTTTCAAAATACCCTGCCAGAAACTAGAGAATTCCTGCTAAACCTACAAGAATGGGGAAAGCAGAAAAATGATGAGAATAAAAATTAGTACTGGGTTGGCAAAAATATGGCTCCAGCCTCAAATTCTAAGGGGAAAAAGGACAAAAGTTGCAAAGTCGATAATTAGTGTTTTTAGATAAATATGCTGGGGGGAAAAGCATTCTAAATTCAATTGCAAATGGGTTTAGCATTGGCATTTTCTACTGCTTTGCATTAGCTATGAAATCTGTCTCTTTGCTGGAGCGGAATATGGGAAATTCCACATTTTTGGAGCCAGGCAATGGCATGCAACAGACTCATGGATCACATAGCATTATAGCTGCCATTGTTACCACCACTGCTCCTATGCTGTCCCTTCTCCCGCTGCAGGGACAACTCTTGGTGTATGGCCATCTAAACAATTTAGTTTTCTCCATATTTTGCATATTCTCTTATGTTCTTCCTGGCAATGATTCAAATTGAGTGCTGATTTAAGCTTCAAAGATGCAAAACTTTGGGAATACTTTGGCAGTTGTGGTCTTTACTTTCAATCTATGTCTTTGTATGTATCAAAAGATGCATATTGTGTTCTTGTTAAGAGAACAGAAAAGTGGTCTTTAGGGCTTGGATGCATGGAGTGGAATACAGATGTTGTTACTATACAAATGGGTATGTAATTTTTTCTTTCAAGTATTATAATGCTATTTATAGAGATACCTAGCTTTGATGTTTAATCAGACACAGATGTTTTCTAAAGCCTGTTTGAATTCTAATTGTTGAAATACACTTCAAACATATTAACTAACAAGTTAATTAACTAACAAGTTATTATTACTAGTACCTACAATGAATAGTATGTTGAATGATTAGGGAAAACAGAAATGGTTTCTAACTGTGGAAGACAAACTGGAGGTTTGTTTATTTTCCCTATAGAGTAAGTGGTTTATTATGCACTAACCAGGAATATAATTAATAGATTCCTGTGTCACCTTATTAGAGTTGACTTTTTCAGTATTAATTTAAAAAATACACTGTTGATCTGTTATACAAAATGAGCTCATACTTTTGAACATTTTGTTCGACTGTATCTAGAGGTATAAATGTGTTGGCATAAACCCCTCTAAATAGTACAGTAAGGGTCTCGTACTATGCTTTTAAATTTTACTTCATTTTATCATTATTCTGGGCAAAATATAGGGGTCTCAGAAGCTTGTGGCTAAATTTGTGTCATCTTTTCTGATTTCCATCCTTCTGCTTTCTTTTTTATTTATTTGTTTATTTTTTTATTACATTTTAGGTTTTGCGGTACATGTGAAGTCCATGCAAGATTGTTGCATAGATACACACACGGCAGTGTGATTTGCTGCCTTCCTCCCCTTCACCTATATCTGGCATTTCTCCCCATGCTATCTCTCCCCAACTCCCCACCCCCTGCTGTCCCTCCCCTATTTCCCCCCGACAGACCCCAGTGTGTGATGCTCCCCTCCCTCTGTCCATGTGTTCTCATTGTTCAACACCCGCCTATGAGTGAGAGCATGCGGTGTTTGATTTTCTGTTCTTGTGTCAGTTTGCTGAGAATGATGGTTTCCAGGTTCATCCATGTCCCTACAAAGGACACAAACTCTTAGTTTTTGATAGCTGCATAATATTCCATGTTGTATATGTGCCACATTTTCCCTGTCCAGCCTATCATCGATGGGCATTTGGGTTGGTTCCAGGTCTTTGCTATTGTAAACAGTGCTGCAGTGAACATTTGTGTGCATGTGTCCTTATAGTAGAATGATTTATAATCCTTTGGATATATACCCAGTAATTGGATTGCTGGGTCAAGTGGAATTTCTATTTCTAGGTCCTGGAATCGCCACACTGTCTTCCACAATGGTTGAAGTAATTGACACTCCCACCAACAGTGTAAAAGTGTTCCTATTTCTCCACATCCTCTCTGGCATCTGTTGTCTCCAGATTTTTTAATGATTGCCATTCTAACTGGCGTGAGGTGGTATCTCCATGTAGTTTTGATTTTCATTTCTCTAATGACCAGTGATGATGAGCATTTTTTCATATGTTTGTTGGCCTCATGTATGTCTTCTTAAGAACCTTGTTCATCAATTATGCTTCTTGTCTCCTGGAACTTCCACCCATTCCTTTTATCATTCTTGTTCCCCTCACTTCTATGTTAAAGGAAAACAAATCATCTCTAAAGTCTCCTCCTTTAGCTACACTGTGTCTCTTCTCTTTCCGAAGGAAGCAGCCTGAAAATATTTTTTGTTGCAATTGATTCCTCCTCATTTTTCATATACAACTCCACCAACTATAAACTAGAATAGCCCAACCTTTATCAGTGGCATCCTATTTATTGAACCCAGCAATCACTTTTCAATCTATTTGTCTCTGGCCCTTTAAGCTTCCTTCAATACCACTTTGTTTCCAGGCCCTGTGAGTATTTCCCCTTGGTCTTTTGACTCTAAATTGAATTTTCACACACTCTACTGACCTCCCCAGCTTGGTGATCTTTGTCAATGTCCTCTTGGGATTTGGAACTTCTGCGGTCCTTAATAGTACCTCCCCTTTTGTCTTGGTGATCTTGGGCATCTTCCTGCATACAGAATCCCTCAAACTGGAGACTCTTCTTAAAATTGGTCACCTGGAAGTAGCCCCAGAAATGGGAGGACTGATTCATTTGACTCCTATTTTCTGCCATGTCTGATACCACTGACTACTCCCACCATGAAACCATCTTCTGCCTTAGTTTATGTGATACACACCTCTCCTGGTTCTCTTCCATTTTTCTAGTTGCTCATCCTTTGCCTTTCCTGTGTACCACCTCTTCTCTATCCCTCCCTGAAATGTCTATTCTCCAAACGTTTCTTTTCAACCATCTCTCATTCAGTCATTACACATTCTACCTAGGCAATTTTGTCCACATGCATACTCAGTTTGTATAAAGAAATCCTACTATCATGTAACTGACTCTCAAGGCTGGACTCTGGAACTCTGGCTCTGTTTTCCAATTGTTTAACTCTTCCAAACACACACACATACACACAAAACAACATCAAACACAGTATGTTGAAGTGTTCTCCACAAACATTCCTCGTGTGTGTGTGTGTGTGTGTGTGTGTGTGTGTGTGTGTGTGTGTGTGTTCTTTCTCCCTAGAGGCTTTGTCTTTTGACAAGGTTAACTCATATATCATATGTGTCTCTCAACATCAATTAAAGCATCACTTTATTTTGAAAATATTTTCTTACCATCATAGACTGACTTAGGTACATATCCTCTATACTTCCTAACAAATTGTCAAACATCTTGAGGTTGTAAAATGTGTCTTTATCATGTCTGTAACCTCATTTACAGGAATAAAGAAAGACAAGATAGAAAGCTAGAGGCGTGGACTTGAGATTCAGTCATACAAATGGATGTGGATGTGAATGAAGTTTTCTAGACAGAATATATAAGGACTGATGGATTGAAAGCAATGGAATTATACATGAGCATGACAATATGTTAGGTTTGTAAAATACATTATTGACTTTGTATATGGTACCAATGAGCTTTGGATTTAAGACAGAAAATATATGATGCTGACAAACTAATAAACAATACAACAAATAAAAAAGAGAAACAGGAAAAAAATGCTCAATGGGTAACATAAGTCAAAAAAAGTAAGAGGAGCCAAAGAGGCTTTCAGAGATTACTACTCTGGTTTCACACTGATAAAATAAGCAGCAGAATTTGAGGAACTATTTAAATATCAACAACAAAAAAGAATTGGGTAGAATACCGGAGAGGAGATGTAATGCCAAGAAGAGGATGGTACTTATGGAAATTGGAGTAGGATAATCAGGTAAAGAATAAATGTGCTCAAGTAAATGTGCCAGAGGCATGTGGGACTGGGATTAAGACGGGAGGAAGAATCAAATATCTGAATAATAAAGAAAAGATATTGCTTATGGCATATTTCCCTTTTGCCTTTCATGTTTAGACTCTGAATGACTTATGAGGATCTATCAGTATCCTATTGCTGTTGTAACAACTTACCACAAACTTAGTGGCTTAAAGCAACACAAATTTATAATCTTACATTTCTGAGAGTCAAAACACCTGAAATCCAGATCTCCACAGGACAGTGTTCCTTGTGGTGGCCCTAGGAAAGAATCAGTTCCCTTGCCTTTTCCAGCTTCTCTATACCTCCTGCAATCCTTGGCTTCTGTGTGCTAGCAAAGTAGGAATCCAGGATAGTCACACTATTTCACCATGTTTAACTTAACACACCTGCAAAGTTCCTTCAACTGTGTTAAGTATTAATAGTATATTCACAGGTTCTGGGGATGAGAACTTACATATCTTTGGGGAGGACATTTTTCTGTCTACCATAGAGAGTCAGAAGGTAATAAAAATTACACAAATATATGAATTTCTTTAATTCATTTGTTTACCATTTGAAAGAGTCTTGTACATTTAAAAACCATTCTTTATATGAAGAGATTCATGCTTTCTAAGATTTTCCACTCCTAATCATACTGGAGTCTTAACCCTGTGAAAGAGAGAGAAGATATATCCATTTTATAGTTGTTTACACATGTGTTTATAAGTTATAGCCTTATAACCAAAGTTGCAAGCCTAGTGAGTACTGTATCTAAAACAAAGCCATGTCTTCTAACTACAAATCAGGTGTTCTTGCTACAACTGTAAAACATTTCCTTGTGATTAAAAAAGACACTTAAAAATTGGATTCACCAGAAGTGTCACAGCAGAAAGAAATGAAAAGGTAATTTTGATATTAATACATCATTATATCTTTCCTAAATACATTCTTCATGTTGAATGAAAGTGAAAAAGTTGAATACGTTTCCATTTGTTTCAAATTCTGGATTTAAGACAGATGTTCAAAATGGTCTAGCAAGCAGAGGACATAGAAACTGCTACGGTCTTAGTTCGCTGCTTGTCTCTCCCCTTCAGGTTTGAAAATACATATTACAAGATAGCAAGCACAAACGCCCAGAAAGTCAAGCAGGGTTTCTAAATGAGATAAGCAGATTGGATATTAGAAAGCAAGCTCAATCATAAATAGTAGCTAATATTCATCTTCCAGAACAGAGAACAAAGTAGGGTGCAAGCCTGTTGCAAACTAGATTGTGCTTAGCTGATCACGAGGGAATAGCTTTCCCTGGGCACTAGATGCAATCTTGTTGCTTTGTAGAATGTGGACACAGTGTTGGCAGATAACCACCTTTTTTTTTAAAGGGATAAGCCAGAAATATAAATTTTTATATTGAAGCACTCAAATTTTAATGGTTAGTATTTTAAATTGTTTTAAAATACTAAATGGCCAGAAAAAAACATATATGAAGACCAGAGTCCACCGTGTGTTGCAAATTTATAATTTCTAGCATAAGAGCATTGATTGTACTAGACTTATCCATCCAAAAACGTATTGAAAAAAAGAATGAGAAGCCATTGAGAGGTGCCAGTGAGAGGTTGACAATAAAATACTGTCTATACTGTCCTTTCAACATTCCAAAAAATGACATCTGCTCCTTTAATATCCTTTTGAAAATTTATTTATAGCAGTATTGATGGTAATAATTATTTCAAAAGAAAGCAAACAAATAAAAAACAGAGTGAGGAATAGATGCAGCAATAAGTGAATCAAGTGAATCCTGTGTCCTGTAAGCCAAGCTAAAACGACATGTAGGATTAAGTGAGGATACTCTGTGCCAAAAGCTGTTGGGCATTCAGGGCAGATCAGGTTGGGGAAATGTCCAGCAGCTCTGGCTCCAGTGAAAGCTTGGATGACCTTGGCAACAGCAATTTGCTACTGTGCAGCAGAAGAAGCTGGGATCCTGATAAGAATTACTTACTAGGCTGGAGGAAGTGACAATGGTTTCAGTGAGGGAGAGTTGACCACAGATGGAGGAAGATCATTGCATTAGTCCATTCTCACGCTGCTACAAAGAACTGCTCAAGACTGGGTAATTTATAGAGGAAAGGAATTTAATTGAATCACAGTCCAGCATGGCTGGAGAGGCCTCAGAAAACTTTCAGTCTTGGTGGAAGGGGAAGCAAACACAGCCTTCTTCACATGGCAGTAGAAAGAAGTGCCCAGCAAAAGGGGAATAATTCCTTTATAAAACCATCAGATCTCCTGAGAACTCATTCACTATCATGAGAACAGCATGTAGGTAACCACCTCCATAATTTAATTACCTCCCACTGGGTCCCTCTCATGACACACAGGGATTATGGGAACTACAAGATGAGATTTGTGTGTTGACACTGCCAAACCACATCAACCATTTCCTGTTTTGTAACTTCTGATGATATAGACAGAAATGAGTGAAGTGTGCAGTGGAAAATCATTTTGAGTTTCTTAGTGAGGAAGGTGACACTGAGTGGTCAAAGGCTTGGATGTTCTTGGAGTTGGGGGTACTCTCCATCAGCCAGAATTTTCAGTGACAGAAGTTGTGTCATTCAAGAAGTGCTTCAAGTATGATCTGGAATTTATAATAGTGCCCATTCCTCCTATTTTAATAAAATTTAAATAACTTTCATAGAAAATCTACATAATACCATCATCAAGAGATAATCATGGCTACTTACAGAATATATATATATATATATTATATGCATACATACTGTAAATCTTATATATAATATATGTTTTATTTGAAATGTGTAATATATGTGTAGTTTTATTTATATAAAACATCTATAAGTATATATGAATAAAACTTTCATATACATTTTTCATATATATAAGATATATTACATATCCTATCATATATTATATATAATTTATATAAATAAACCTTTCATTCTGAGATCTGCTGAAATCTTACATGATTTCTTTTTAGTTTACATATATTGTTTTACTCTTTCAGCTGTAAATTTTATAGATTTGAGAAATGCATTATGTCATATAACCACCACTATAGTATCATATAGAATGTTTTCGCTGCTCTAAAAAATCCACTATGCTTCAGCCATTCAGTTACTTCAACCTGAACTCCTGGCAACCACTGTTTATTATCTCTGTAGTTTTGTGTTGTCATGAATGTCATACAAATGGAATAGCACAGTATATAACTTTTGCAGACTGGCTTCTTTCACTTAGCAATATGTATTTTAAGATTCATCCATGTCTTTGCATAGTTTGTTAGCTTATTACTTCCACTTCTCATTGTTGAATGTTATCCCACTGTATGAATATACTATGGTTTGTTTATTGATTTGCCTATTGAAAGACATCTTGGTTACTTTCAGTTTTTGTCATTATGAATAAAGTTACTATAAACATTTGCATGAAGGCATAAACATTTTGGGCAAACATAACCTTTCAGATCAGTTGGGTTGATCCTAAGGAGCATAACTGTTAAATCATATGGTGAGACTATGTTTAACTATATAAGAAACTGCCAGACTGCCTTCCAATGTGACTTACTATTTTGCATTCCCACCAGTAATGAATGAGAGTTCCTGTTGCCCTGAACATTCACCAGCAGTCACTATTGTCAGTATTTTGGATTTAACACGTATGTCATGGCATATCGTAGTTGTGTTAATTTGAATTCCCTAATGACATAAGATGTTGAACATATTTTCATGTGCTTGTTTGCCATATGTATAGCTTCTTTGGTGAGATCCTTTGTTTCTTTATCTTTTGCTCACTTCAATTTTTTTAATTGTTGAGTTTTAAGAGCTTTTTGCATATTTGGGATACAAGCCCTTTATCATATATGTGTGCAGCATATATTTTCTCCCAGTTTATGCCTTGTTCTTAAATTATTTTTACTGGGTGTTTCACAAAGCAGGGTTTTTAATTTCAATAAAGTTCAACTTATCAATTTTTCACTGTCATGGAACAAGTTTTCAACCTGCTGTTTCCACCTAACAATATGTTTTAGTATATTTCTTGCTAATAAATATACATTTTTAGTATCAAAAATAAAAAAATACTTTCAGATACAGAGAAAAACAAGAGATGTTTTCTACGTTTATTAAGCATAAGAGTACAAAAAACATTTTTTATTTTATGAGTGAATAAATGTGTTAAAATTCAACCTATATTATATTCTCTATATATTTTTTATTATCTCTATTTATTTTTTGTTCTGCTATCAGTGTTGCAATGTCAAGGTGAATGTTGAAAACTAATCGGAATGTCAACATGTCTTTGGTTATGCTATTTAAAGTATAGCCTAGTTCTTTGTAATATAAAATAAAAACCTTTAAAACCTAAGAATGGACTTCAGAGACAAAATGTGTGGCATGGGAGTGAATTTGAATCATAGAATCCCTAAATTTAAGAGCAAGTTCAAGACTCTGGGTTGTTTTAGTCCTTTGGATTACCCTTGATTGATAATAATCAAGACGTGGAGGTGTATTACTAATAAAAAACTTGTATTCAGTATTCTATTCTAGAATTTGTACACAAACTTCCTTTCATTTGCAGTAATGTTAATCAAGTAAATTAGTATGTAATATGTACTGGACAAAAAAGATACCTTGCCTTATGCCATTATCTCTTTAATCTTCTCAGTTTCCCTTCAAAGGAACTATTAGTAACCTGATTTTATAAATGAGAAGACTAATGCTCTGGGAAGTTAAGTAATCCAACATCACACAGCTAATAGGTGATGGAGCTGGGCTTTTAACCAAGGACTGATTTATTAAAGAGCTTGAGCTTTCTCAGCTACTCATACACAAATAATTACCATGCAAACCAAATGTGTCACATATTTGACATAAACACTTCTCATTTGGGTGGGAGATAAGGCAGAATAGACACAAATATGGTGCCTGGCATGTGATTAAAAAAACCCTCATATGATACGATAATGAGTATAATGAGAAATCAGTAAGAACTGAAATAAATTGGTGAGACAGAACTAGCAAGCTGATCAACAAGCCAACTTCCCTTTCCTTCTGGACAGCTGGACTTCATTTTTCAGCATACTTTCTAGTTATTCTGGCCATTATTATATATCATTTCCAGGCCCGGCCCACAAGAATCACCTATATAATCTTTATTTCCTGTGCTTCCATCATCCTGTATCCTTGAATGATTGAGTACAGTGAAAACTACCTACCCTCAATTAGATGTTATGAGTTCAAGAAATAAACTTCCACTATATTGAACAAATGCTATTTCAAAGTTTGCTGGTCACAATCAGTTAGTATTATCTTGATTAACACATGAGAAGTATTTGGTACCAGGAGTGGTACTAAATCTAACATAGGTAGCACTGCTTAGAAAATGGGTAGCAGGCTGCAAGCAAATTAATCTTATGAGTTGGAAAAATACAGAATAATAATACCATGCACAGGCAAAATAATTTGAAAAAATGATCTGCAATGAGATTTCGGTGCCCACTGAGCATTTAGAATTAGGAGAAAAAGTTTAAAAACACAATCATAATGCTGTTCATTATTTGTTAATAGCTAAAGTTAAAAAGATATTTCTTAAAAGAGAGAGGAGGTCTATTAAGAATTGGTCAGTTTATAAGCAGTAATGAAAGATAATAGTGATAGTCCCAAAAAACAGGAGGCTAAACTGTTAAAAAATCATACTGGTTCTAGTCTTCACATGGACTACAATTTAAAAACAGAATGAGCAACTTGGTCCACTAAGTTGCTTTAAATGTGTGTTTATCCCCTCATTTATGTTGACCTCAAGGAACCCACTGGGTTGAAAGCTGAGGGCAGAAGAGTAAGGATAAAAACACATAAATAAGGCTTGAGAATTATGTCCAAGAAGAAAACTTCAAGTGTGATACTAACACAACTGTTTGAAAACACCAGCACAAAAGCCTATTACATCTTTGATAAGTTGTATCATCAAAGAAATCAGAAGCTCACACTTCTGAAACAACTACAACAACAAAACCTTGACTCTTTAGATTTTAAACAACCATAAAGCTCCAAACCTGCATCAGCAAGAAGCAGGCTGCAAAAACAGGACAGACATATGCAGCATCACCAGCTTCAAATGGGATCATAGAGAATAATTTACAAGGAAGAACCTCCTGCAGGTGGAAGCAAGGCCATAGAGAAATATGCACAAGAGAGTTCCTCCCGGAAAGTGGAATCAGGGCCTCATTAAGGAACTTCCCCTTCTCCAGGATCAGGAATTTCACAAGGCCCACAATAAAGTTTTCTTGGTCAGTATCTCCTTAGTATATCCCATTATTCCCATTTCTAAAAAGATAGTTTTTAATTCCTACTTTATATGCCTTTGTCCATTGAGTATTCATGTCAGATAACTTGTTTTTTGGTTTATAGTTAATGAGGAGGCGCATTAGATTCTGGTAGAGAATAATGTGTACATCTTGATTTTGAGGCAGATGCAGTGTCTAGTTGGGAACTGGTTTGTTTCTGACCATAGAGGGCTTGAGTGAAATTAAAAAGGACAGTGGAAACTGAGGAAGTGTTTACTGAAAGTGTCTCTCTTTCTTCCTGGGAACATAGCTAGTCTGCCACCCCCAAATTCTTTTGCAGTTGATGTGGCCATGTCTATGAGTTCTGGCCAATAAAATGTCAGTGTAAATGAGACATACCACACCTAAATGTTCCTTCTTGCTCTTGCACACCATTTTTCATCACGATGTTGATTCCCAAAACGTTTGAAAATTTTATGTTGAAGATAAAAGTGCCTACAGGACTGTGTGGAGCAAACCCCTTTGTCCTTCCTCCTCACATTAATGGAACAAGAATGAGTTAAAACAAAAATCCTATTGTGTTACACCATTGATATATTATACTTTATGTGTTGCAAGATAGCTACACTAATGAATACTTTAGAAAATACTTTTTGAAAAAAAGAAGGTGGTGAAATGAGCCATGAAATTTACTTGCAATGAAGAAAGATAGCTACTTTAGTGAGAAACACATGAACAAAGTCTGAGACTCCATTGAGCTTTGAAAGGCTATATGGAGGTTGAGGCAAGTTAGCCACCTCAACTTCATAATTGCTGTTACTCTAATAATTAATAATAATGATTATCTACAAAGCTAATGTATACTAAACATTAATCTTCCAGATACTGAACTAAGCACTTCATACATACTATCTCATTTAAATTCCAAAGTACCTCGAAGAACTAGATATTATTATCTTTATTTTTGCAATTGAGGAAACTGAGACATGAAGATATTAGGAACTTGAATTTAGATATTAGATCTCACATTTCGTAAGAGGTAGACCGAGTATTTTAACTCGGGTTGGTCTGTCTGCAGAACCTACATTCTCAATTAATCTATTTCCTAGAAACCAAAACACTTTAAAACTTCTCTGCCAATACTCATTTGATATAAATAAAAATGTTCATGAAATGGTTGAGATTTTGAGGTTGAGTATTCCAAATGGTCTAAATCATGCTTCTGTTAAACGTATTTTTGGTTTATCATCAAAACCAGATTCACCTTATTGTAGGCCTACCACGTGTTTATTATTGTCTAGAAAAACCCCCAAAATACATAGCTCACCTGTGTTTGTATCAATTTAGACTAAGCATTCCACTTAAGTACATATAGACATAATACATTAATGACCCAATGGTTAATTTTCATTAATTTCTCATTAAAAGTCAAGCACAAAACAACTATACTTTCATTTATTTTAGTTATTTTATTTCCTTCTTTTGACTACTCTGAAATTGTGCCTATTTCAACTACTCTGTTACTTTCTAGAAAGTTGTGATGTTCTTGCCTCCAAAAGCTAAAGCCCAACAAAGAGGATATATGGTCCAGTACCAATATCAGCTGTTGGAAATTATCTTCTAGCTCAAACGGAAATATTTCTTCTAGATTTCAAAGATTCCCATTCATTTGCCAGAAATAAAATCTTTTAAGGCTAAAAAGACATTAATTAGTTACATTAAAGTACCTGATTCAATGTACTGTTAAGAGATTTCCAAGTTGCTACAAACACTTAAGATTTTCTATAACATCTAATGGATGGTCCTGTTATAACATATTTGGTAAACTTCACTGTGGGATGTAAACCTGGGGGTGCTGTTGGCTTAGCACTAAATTTATTCAAGATAATTACACAAAAGACTTAAAAAATCACAGGGTAGTGGCTCTCTTGAGAGCTGATCAAGCAGGCTGGAGGAGATAAATACAAGCAAAGTAAAATACACTGTCATCTTTCTTATATAAAATAACATTAATTCTAATATAACATATTTCTAGCACCTAAAGCCTAATAGAGATGTTAAAAATGTATCATGCTGGGAATCTAACTTATCTTACCCTCTACAGCCATGTTTTGCAATGTCCTTTTTATAAATATTTATAATTAATGTCTCAATCGAACAGTGCTTGATAATAATCAGAATTGCTTTTCTAAGAATGAAGTACTCAAGTCAAGTACTATTTAGGTTTAACTGGTGAGTGTAATTTTAAAAAACTGCTATGGTATATACAAACAAAAAAGTCGAGACCAAATCATTGAATAATACAAAAATAGAAGTCAATATTACAAAATTTTTAAAAATTAAATAAAATAATGGTTTTTGTATTTGGATACTCACATAAAACTGTTAAGAATTCACAGCTCTTGGAAGATAAAAATAATATATAAAGGAATAGAATTGTAAGTAATTTCATAAAGGATTGCAGACCTTGGACATAAAGATGTGGACTGTAAGATTTTTAATGTTATAGTTCACATAATCTGGATTTTAAAAATAATTTGAAGTGTTAAACTGTATTTTCACTTTATAATTAAATGAATATTAATAAGGAAATTAAATTTTTCTACCACCTAAAAATATATCCACTTTTTATTTCTAATCATTGCTAAAAGTCCTTTCTGTTAGCAGATAAAGGCAATTTAGGCATGTTTGAGTCTACATGCAAAACACAACTGGTACATTATATGGTATTAAGCTCATAAACATATACCATCAACTTTCTGGTTTATTTAAAGGGTCAAAAATTCTTGACATAGCAAGTGTATAAAATATTTTTTGAGCATTTTACCTTAAAGACTTCAACAGGAGATGTTCAAGTCTGTCACATTTTTCCTTGTGAATGTGAAAGTGTTCTGTGGTGCTCACTGGGTCTCTGTGTAGCCAGCAGGCAATAAAACAGAAGCAACAATGGACTTGCATGCTTCACTTACCAACTAAACCACATAGTCTGCCTCCTCCCCTAGCATCACCAGGTCAACAGCCAGTATTAACTGACTACATCAGAGGTATTGAAATATTCTTGGAGACTTGATATTACAGACATTTAGAGAAGTGCATTTAAAATATCAATCCTGCTATAAAATATGATCCACTGTTAAATAGACACCAAAGGTTACTGAATATAAAATATGCTTGCAGCCAACCTCCATAATAAGACAAACAACAAAGAAAGCAATTGCTAAGGGAAAACACTATAGGTTTATCTTCCATACTGTACAAAGACTAAGGCAGACTTTCAGAGCAGATAATATTTTTTTAAGAAAAAAAAGCTTGACAAACTTAATTTCTAGAAAGTAATTATCAAGCTGCACGGGAGCATAAAGTCCTATTGATCCAAATTTCTCTTTCTGTATGGACTTCACAGACTTGCATGACTTGGCATCAGTAACAGCTAATGATGATTCATGCTATTAGCTTCAGTAGCCCCAGTCCCTATGAACTCAGCTTTCACCTTTTATTAGCACTTTTCTCCCAAGGCAAGTAGGATTATTCTTTAGGCTCACTTCCTAATCACCCTAAAACATCTGGAGAATTTGTTAAAAGCCAGATTGAGTGAGGGTCTGGGATGCTAAAGGAAAGTCAAAATTCAGTCTTAAGGGAAGAATGTACTTGCCTGTGTAATCTGGACAGCAATCTTGGGAAACCATGGAAAATTAAATTACTGTTAGAATTTAATTTATGTAAAGTTAAAATAGTCATAATTGCAAAAATTCATGTTAAATATTGTGGTTTGGTTTCAACTTTTAACATAATTTCTCCCTGCTCTTCCCCACAAAACCCCATGTAACATTTATACATTCGTTTTTCCTTGATCAAACATTTATTGAGCTTCTATCACTATACTAGACACTTAAATGGCATTGTTATGGTAATACAGAGTCATTAATTTTCTAAAATTAATTTTTTAGTCTCCTATGCTTTAAGTGACTTCAGAACCAAGAATTAGCTAATGAAGCCATAGAGAATGCTGCACAAATAACTTGAACATTCTGCCCCTTTTCTCCTTCCTTCCGTCTTCTTGCCTCCCACTTCTTCCTCATACCCTCTGCCCTGACACAAACACACACACACAAGCACACATCTTCTTTCTACTTTTCCATGTCATGCTGCACCAATGTAATATGCAGCTGCTCTTAAGTGATCACAGCTTAAAGAAAAAAAATCATTATTAATAGAAGTTGGATTCTCTTCCTCAAGCACATAACTGAATTGTAAGTTATAAAAACTGAAAATGGAATCTGATGAGATAAAGAAGTATCTTTTCTGCAATTTTGGTAATGGCTTGATTTCTGTAACATTATAAACAAACACTCATATGAAGGATTGCATATGTTCAAACTTGATTTTGTTTTAAAAATAACAGTAATGAAGACTGTCAATAATTTAACTCTATGAAACGATGTCAAGTTTTTATACAGCCTTCTGCATAAATCATGACTCTACTTTCATTTTAAAATATTGAATGTAAGAAAACTGTTTTCTAATGTAAGTAACACACTTGAATTATCCTTTCCTCATTCTGCGTGAATCAAATGGTTGTCACCCTAATCACACTACCACAATTATTTTTAAAGGAAACCAAAAATCTTCTCACAGGCGACAAGAGTTGATTTTCATATCCAATTTTGCACCTTCTTCCAAAATAAATACTATCCTTACTTTTTCCTAATTATAAATGATCTTCTAGTCTTGTTGCCCTGCTATACTCTGTCCTTTGAAATATTTTACATTATCTTAGTTTCAAAGACTTTCTCTTTATTGATAACTCTCAAATCTCAGTAGAAAGAGTACGCTGTGGTGCTAAGAGCACAGGGCTAGAAATTTGAACACTTGCCTATTTGGAGTGCTGTTTCATATAAAATTCTGATGAACGACTTTCGTCTTTTATATTTGTGTGTGTATGTGGTGTGTGTGTACACACAAGTCCTAGTATAAAGTATGTTTTTAAAAGTGCTAGTTATGATTATCTCAGTAGAATCTAATCCATTCTGTTTTCATTGTTGCCTTCTTGTTTTGATTTTGTTTCAATCTTTCAATGCGAAGAAAACCTAATGTAGCAATCTTTTAATGTGAGCACAAATAATATTCATTTTACAGATGTTTTATAGTTTTAAGTATGATAATGGAGGTGTTCTGTGTTTGAAATTATCTAATGAGTTATTTAGGGAAATAGGTTTTATTTCAGGTGTAATTTACATCCAATAATAAAACATAAAAGTCTGTCCATTTAAATTAAGATGCCAACCTTTAAACTTGCATTTTTTAATCATTTTGGAAGTTGCATAGTGAAGGAGCTGGAGGAAGAACACTCTAGCTGGGCAACATCAACAAATAAAGTGTGCCTGATAAATTTATCCTAAAATTGGTAAAGAACTTCTTTGAAACTTAATACGTTCATCTTTAGAAATAGATATTATATATCCATGAGGGTTATTGTAATAATTAAAAGAATTCGCATTTGAGAGAGGGTAGTATTTATTATTAGATTGCAGTTCTTTACCTTTTTAGAAGGACTTTTCTTCAAGAGTCCATTGTGGCTTGCAGTTTCAATTATAAGTTAATCCTCATCTCTAAGAAAGGCAGCTATAGGTTTTATTTTGTTTTTAATCTCTATCTTACAGATAAGAAATACTGGGAAAGTTTAAGTGACTGACCTGTGATTACTCACACAGACATCACCAGAGCTGGAACTAGACTGATTTCTCTCATTTCTTATTTGGTTTCTGCCTGCTAGATGTAACTTTTGTCATAATGGATCCCAAGAAACTATTCAGTCCCTATTTCTAATAAATATAGATTTTCTACTTCAATTAATGTGAAGTTATTTTACATACTTTTGGGATTAGGTCAATCATTATGGACCATTATTGCTAGTAGTGACAAAGCCAATTTCTTTCTCTATTAACAAGTGGAATGAATTATCTCATTGCACAGGGAGAAAAACAGATATATCTGTAGGCCAAAAAAGTTATTACATTAGCTTATTAGTCATATAACTAAATAACACAGGACTATCTGTCCAATACATCCCATGAAATTCATAATAATGCATGAAAACCTATCATTAACATGCAGCATTTTCAGATACTTTAAAAATTTTGTCTTGGGTTTTCATCTTTACTGACTTTAAATATTTCATGGTTTTCACCGTCAGTAGGTTGTTAATTATGAAGATTTTTCTTTTCTTTTTTCTCAGAGCTGCTTATACAGCAATACTGATATGATAGCAATAGTGACATGAGATATTAGTGTTTTATCTGTTTGCAGAATGTGGATTTTATTTAGCTTTTTTGCTTCTGTAAGATAGTAAGTAGAACCCATGTATTTTCAAGGATAACTGTTGCAAAATACTGAATAACATGGGAAGAGATTATAAAATACTGAAAAACAGCATAATTGGCAAGGTATGAGAGAATTATTAGAAAAAATATATCAATATTTGTGCATGCATATTTCTGCAAGTTTCTACATAGCTTACAACATTCTGAAGTCAAGATTAGCTTTTAATGGAAAATCATTCAAAACTTCCCTTTAATCAGGCATATTTCTAAATTGTCATTGCCTTTTAATTTTCTGATTCTGAGATTTAAATTTTAAGGTTTCTGCATTTTTTAAATACAAGCTCTTCCCGATGAATAAAATATATTTTTTAACAAATGTATTTACCTTTCTGTCCTAGATTTCAACTTCACTCTTTTATTCCTCTATTATTAATTTCTCCCTTGATTACCTCATTTAGTTAATGAAGGTGCTGATTTTATTCCATTACACAATAATGAAGAATTACATATATAATTTCTAAAAACAAAACAATAAAAACCCCTCTCTAGATTAAAAATCTAGTGTGGTGTGGTCCATATCTGTTTTTAGCCTTAAAACAATGAACTTATCTATTTGCACAGTCGGTTCTTTTAAGAAGAGATAATCTGGCTCCCAAACTACATTGGTAAAGTGACTAAAGGGGAGGAAGGCAAAAGAGAATTGGAGAGAACAGTGATGATATGCACATACTTTCTATAGTACTAATAGATGGCAACACACAAGTCTATTTTACAATCAAATTTTCCTTATAGTGCTTATAAAATTTAGACAAGTTTTGTTTTGGTAATCACAGGATATACGGAGTTTGTAAAAAGGAAGGTAAGTGAAGAAAAGGGTGACTATTATAAACAAAAAGGATCACTTAAAAATACAATTTACAAGAAGAGCTGCAGCGTCATAGCTAAGATATATTGAATTCCAGCAATTTGTCAACTATCTAGCTGATATACACACTTGATTTTTGATCCTCACAACAACCTTGTGAGGGGGTATGACTATTTCCATCAGAGAGGGTCACTTTGGGAAGGTCCCATGCTTATGAAAACCTTCATGCATAACTTTTTTTTTTTTTTTACTAGAACTGTGTATATAAACTTATTAGTAGAACTCTGAGCCATTCAGACATATTTGCACTAAAGAAACTTAAAATCTTCCGTAAGGATTGATAATTACAATTTAGGGGAGAGTGGTGCAGAGAAACATTTTGTCGCTTTTTTCCTATTCTTTTCTTGGTAAATAACACTACTTGGTAGTGTTTGAGTCAAACACACACATTAAAACAAACAAACAAACAAACAAAAAAACTATTAGAACATTCAGACTTGATTATCCAAAGAAAATGAAAAAAGAAAGCAAACCAATTAGGTTGGCTGCTTAAATTATCTTTCCCCATTCTCAAGGTTTGTTGTTACGTTCGAGGTGGGGAGGGGAAGGGCGTTTATTTGGACAGAAGACAGCGAAGGTCCACTCTACCTACAACTTCGACATTTCTCCGTGTGCTTCTGTGCCAGCTAGGGACACTTCGGGCTGATTACTATGAGGGGTGGTTCGGAGCCTAAGAAGTACTACTCTTTTCAGCTGCCAAAGGGAGAAGGACGGGGGCGCTGTCTGGTGACTGTTCGCATGATTCCTCCAAGGCGGCGACCACCTCCTGGGATTCGCTCTCCAGCCGCGCGGTTCATACTCGGGTCCCGCGACCCCTCCCCGCCTCCTTTACCCCACCCCAGCGATGCCAAGACGTTGAACCGCAGGGACGAGGCTCTGGGGAAAGAGTCACCCCGGGGCGCCCTTTCCTGCCAAGCCGCGGGCTCCTGGCGGTCAGAAAGAGCCCCAGGCCCACCCCTGCGGGCCCGGCTTTCTCTCCTCACCTAAGGCTCTCAGGCCACGAGTCCCCTACCCGGCGCCCCTCCCGCGCCTCCCCCATCCCAAACCACAGCAGCATCCCCGCCTCTCCCGGAAACAAGCCCGCTGAGCAAAGGCGGAGGAAAACCTTGGGCCTTCCGCTCTGATTGGTCTCCCCCCGCCGCGCGGGGCGAGGCAGCGATTGGCTGCCGGGCGTTGTCAGTCGCCGAGGCCAGAGCCATCGCCGGGGAAGCGCAGCCGGGCTCGGGTGCTCCGGCTGCCGCCGCGGCTGCTCTACTAGTGCAGCTGGGCGAGCTCGCGCGGGCGCAGCAGCCGCCTCCGCTGCTGCCCACCCCGCCGCGCCGCTGGCGCCGCCGGTTTTGTAGGCGGCCGCCGTGGAGGGGCGGCCAAGAGAGCGGAGCACGAGGAGGCGGGGGCGGCAGAGAAGTGATGCTGGCGCCGGGGATCGGGGCAGCGGCAGCGAAGCAGCATCATCTTCGGGACCCTGGCTGCAGCATCCCTGTGGCCCGCGCGCCAGCCCAACGGCCGGAGACCAAGCGTCCCGCGGGTAAGGTCCTGTCCGGCAGCGCCCGCGAGACACCCGGGACGGCTGGCGTGGTCTTTGGGGGTTACGAGGCGCGTGGTGGCCGGGGCACCCCGACAAAGGTGTTGGGACTGGTACTGCGAGTCCCGACGCTGGGCTGGGCTGCTGCCCGCGCCCGTGCGGCTCCAGCTGGTGCGTTCTCCCTTCCGCGCTGACAGACTTTGACAGCGCGGGGATGGCATTGTGTGAGTGTGGATGTGGATGTGTGTGCGCGCGCGCGGCTTGGGGCACTTTGCAGCGAGAGCAGTGGGTCCCCTCTGCGTGGCCCGACGTCCTTCAAGGACCCAGGCTGGGCTGGAGTGAGTAGGATGCTGTTGGCTCGGCGGGAGGGAGAACGCACGGAGCGCACGGGGAAGTCCACCGTGGCTCGTAAAGAGCCGAGCAAATTGAACTTTATTGCGTTGATGAAAAGGAACTGTGGACCTGGCGCGCCAGGGGAGAGGCCGGTTCACCTAGGCTTCCCGAAGTCCTACTTTGTCCTGGGGACTTCGGAGCGGAAGGGAGGAGAGGGGAAAGTAACTGTTGGTCTGCATCGCTGAAGAAAAGGAGGAAAGAGAAGTTGGGGGTGGAGGGTGGAGGTTACTCTTGGGGAAGTGACGACTTTTAGGTATCTGAAGCCCCGCGTGGGAGGCTTGGTACACTCTTCTGGAGCGCAGACTTGAGGATGGAGAGTCCCATTCTGAGGTTCTGTCAGCGGCTCCTCCTGCCTGGTGGCGGCGTAGGGCGCAGCGGGACAGCTCGGTGGAGGCCGAGCGGGGCTTGGACGCCCGACGGCTAGGCGTCCGGGTGGGGCCACTGCCTACCCAGGCCGCCTTGGCACGCGTGACCTCCCCGATTGAGACCCGGCCTGGTGCCGAGAAAGTTCAGGCCCGCTGCTCTCTGGGCCATCAAACACAGGGCACGTTAACCACGCAGGGTAACCAGGTTAGGGTACCCAGCTGCCTTCAGAGCATTGTTTGCTATTAGATTATCTTATTTGATAAAGCTGTTGAGAGTTCCACCTGTGCTGCAAAGCCTTGCGCAGAAGGCGAGTTCTGTGCGCCGCTGCAAATGGATGGTGCTACTGGGCTAAATCCGAATCTCCGCAGCTCAGTGCAGTGGCTTCTCCATCCCTCTTCAGGACGCACAAAGTTACTCTTGGCGATTGTTTTCTTTGTGGCTTCTTGTCTCCGTGGGAGTATCTGCTTAGGAAAGTTCCTGAAATACCTCAGTACTAAGGAGCTCTCCTCACTCTGTCTCAGATGGGGAGAGGCTCCGGTCCTTGACTGGCTATGGGGTTGCAGCGGGGAATGGAGGTGAACATCAGCTCCCTGCCTGCCAGCTTTGGTAAAACAAAAATTGGCTCAATACAAGGAGGCGGATCTTGAACTGGGGACAGCATTTTTCATGTTATGTAGCTCCGTAATCTCTTTCACTAGAGGAATCTTTTGACCCAAACAAAACGAATCACAACACAACAAAAATACCCAAAACCAAACCACAGAAACCACTTTGATTGGGCTCATTTCTGATTTGGTAAAACAGAGAAAATGAAAGTAAGGCACCTAATAAAAAATACTGTAGAAAATCAGGAGGGAGCTGTCCAAAAATGTCAGACATTTTTCAATAGTTATTTTTCATTGTAAATATTCTATTTTCTCCCAATTTAGTAACTAAGTTATTTTAAAGCAAATTAATAACTTATGATAAAGTGGTGATATTAGTTTTGTGTCCAAGGATGGTCTCATGGTTTTCATCACTTAATTGTTGTAATGTAAATGGATTTTTTAAATGATTTTAGTCACATATACTGCATTTGGACTACTAAAAAATTGGTGCTATTTTCTTTTTGGCATTCATCACGTCTGGCTTAAAAGTGTGGCTTTCTGATGTGATTAAATAAAGTATATAGTTTGTGGTTGCTGTTTCTATACAAATTTGCCTACTTCCAGGTGATTATTTTAATATTACAATGTTGTAGTTATTGAAACCTTCAGGACTTTGATAAGGTTATTAAACTGGCCAAGCAGTGTATTTTAGTTTTGTGTTTCATTTATGCAATACGATGGACTGGTAAAACTTTTTGTTTTTCTCATAGGTTGATATGAGGGAAATAGGATTAAAGTGTATGATACTTATTAACAATTTTAAAATAAAACTAAGCTATCAGTAACAGCCAATACTAAAAATGGAACATCTAAGGAAAATTTTAACAACTTGGCTAAGAAAGTGCTTTTTCGCCTTGATATCAAGTAACATAAATCCATGACATTATGTATTGGAGTAAGCCACAAGTCTTAAAATGGAATTGGGAGCCTTTGTGCTCATTTTAGCGTTGTGTGTGCACGTGTGTGTGTGTGTGTGTGTGTGTGTGTGTGTAGCTTTTATTTGGAGAAAATATTTTTTCAGATAATTTTTTAAACGAGTAGGACAAATATAATCAATGCAGAGAAATGTGTCAGTGGTCTTAAATATTAAGATAAAGCCATAGGAAATACATTTAAGCGTAAGCATAAATGATGCAGTGTCAGCGTTGGAGGTGGGCACAGGCTTATGGGAGCTAATGGGTAGTGCCAGCCACTTAGTTTATACAAGCAATTCAAATTCTACCACTTCTGCAAATGCACTTCAGCTTTAACTTGTTTTGCTTCAGGGCAGCCCATGAGCTTAGACTGCCATATATTCTAGATGAATTTTTGTAATGCAAGTAATGTCAACTTGTCAAGACCCTGGGCCACTAAATTCACTTTTTGACTTGTACAAGATCTTAATTTTAATACTCATCAGATAACTTTTCTAAAATATTCACATCGATATGAATAGCAATGCCCATAGATACAAATATTTTATGAAATATAACTTATTTGTCAAATAGTCACGATTAGTGTTTTACATGAATAGGTAAGAAAGTGAGGTTTATAATAATTTGTTTTTATTAATAGTGAAATCATTCTTTTCATAAAACTAAAAATTTTAGGGAAATTAGTAACTTCAGCTTGTTAGAAAATGAGAAGTTCATTCTCATTTTTTCTCTGTCTCTTTCTGTCTGGCCGTCTCTTTCTCTCTCTCTCTCTCTCTCTCACCACACAAGACATGTGCATACTGGAAAGGTTCTCAGAGAGAATGTCACCATGCTGCATTTGAAACAAATTCACGAATCCATTCTGAATGTTGAATGTGCTTCATAAAGGAATATTCTCATTCTCTTTAGTAATCTGTCATGATACTGGTTTATTCAAGTGACATTTAACAAATTGTACTATGTTCCTACTATTTGTAAAATACTGTTTTGTTTTCTTGGACCATGTGAATGAATATATACAGTAGTATATGAACTCAATGAATACATGTATGAATAAATCACACAAAAATCCCTACCCTTTTGCAGTTTATATTTTATTGGTGTGCAATAGATCATAAAAATATAGATAACTTATATATTTATCTCCTACCAAGCTACTTATTCTAAGTCCTCTATCCCATGGACCAATCTCTTTCCATCTCATTTCCTCTTCAATCTCTTTCCCACTCATATAGACCTTCACAAATTAATGTAAGAACTGAAAAATAATACACATTGCTCCTGAAGCTATGTATGAGAACAATAACATTACATAAGATGCGAGGATTGAAGGCAAAAAAGAGAGATCTAAAGATGATTATTCAGCAATAATATATCTGTCCTTTAAATATCTTTAAAATTAAGTTATATTTTTCAGAGGAACTAGAGGACAACATTATCCTTTAGCATAATGGTTCCAAATTAACAACATTTAAAACAAAATAACAGCATTTATGACTGTCCAAAGTCAAATCTACAGAATTGATTCAAAGGGGATGAGTGAATTTTAGTAGTAAGGAAAGATTCAAAAGCATATTTGTAATGAGAATTCTTCTTTCTCTTCCACATTGAAAGTATCACATTTATGTACCTCTGGAAAAACCGATTTAAAAAAAAAAAACCCCACTAGGGTTTGAGGTCAAAAGTTTCCTTAAAGTTTATGCATGAAAAAAAAAAAATAACTCATGATCTGATCTTCTAGTAAGAAATGCTGAAACAACAATTTTCAAGTAAGCTTGTCTTTAATTAAAAATAGATTTGGTGATACAGTCAGTCCAATTACAGATCAAACTTTGCAAAACTTTACCTAGATCCTAGCTTCTATTGTTTTATGCACAAAACTGTACAATTATGTTTCCCGTTTTGCTTTCTATGCTTCTGTTTTATTGCTTTCTTTAGGGTCTTTAGCTTACGTCTCAGAATTATTACTTACTCTCATAGGAAGAATGGAACCTAGCTTGACTTTCAAAAACTGGTTTGCAAACATTATTTTCATATTAGAAGTCGAAATTGCACTCTGAAGAAACTATAGCACATAATGAATTAATGCCATTTTATTCACAGGTTCTATGATTACAGGAGAATAGTGCAGGGTACATCGTATGTATGAAAAGTCTTCAGGCTGGGTACAGTGACTTACTCCTGTAATCCCAGCTCTTTGGGAGGCCGAGGCGGGTGGATCACCAAGTCAGTAGTTCAAGACCAGCCTGGTCAATATGGTGAAACCCCGTCTCTACTAAAAATACAAAAATTAACTCTGCATGGTGGCAGGCACCTGTAGTCCCAGCTACTTGGGAGGCTGAGGCAGGAGAATTGCTTGAACCTGAGAGGCGGAGGTTGCAGTGAGCCAAGATCATGCCACTGCCCCCCCCCAACCCCGCCGCCTGAGTGACAGAGTGAGACTCTGTCTCATAAACAACAACAACAAAAACAACAAAAAAGTCTTGAAGGTTGCTTCTACCCACCCTGGTTTTAGAAGATGGAGGAAGACTTTCTGATATTGTTATCTCAATATTTTATTTCTCCAGATTCAAGAATGCATTCACCACTTATTTAAGCCTTTATCTTTTTTGCCCTAGTTTTTATTTCTGCTAAAATGCAAAACTTTTGGAAAACAATGTTTTAAAACCACAAGTAAATCAACAAATGGCTACCGTATCTAGTATGCTCCAGCTGATTATGAAAATGTTTATGAGAGCTACGCAGGATTCAGATATTTAGAGCTGGGAAGAACCCAGGTGATTAGTGCAACTTCTATAAGGAAGAACTTATTCCAGGAAGATGCTATTTATTGCCAGTTCAGATGAAGTTGATTTTTATTGCCAGTTCAGTTGAAGTGGAAGATCTAGAAACACTATTAACGATGAAACATACAAGTTAAATCTTTGCAGTTGCTCATTAAACAGTACTACATTTCGTAAAATGAGGAGAAATGACTGCATCTACTAGCTTGTGCATGTTATTGTTTTAATATCTAACATACATTGTATTAATATTATGCTTGGACCAAGAAAATGAGAAATTAGGATACATTTAGGGATGTCATCTAAGATTTATAAGGCTGGAGGTAACTTTGCAAGTAAAACATTTACGTTCCTTTTTTTTTTTTTTTTTTTTGAGATGAAGTCTCGATCTGTCGCCCAGGCTGAGGTGAGGTGCAGTGGTGTGATCTTGGCACACTGCAACCTCCACCTCCTGGGTTCAAGTGATTCTCCTGCCTCAGCCTCCCAAGTAGCTGGGGCTACAGGCATGTGCCACCACACCCAGCTAATTTTTGTATTTTAAGTAGAGTTGGGGTTTCACCATGTTGGCCAGGATGGTCTCAAACTTTTGGCCTCATGATCCACCTGCATCTGTCTCCCAAGTGTGTGAACCACCACACCCAGCCTGTATTTAATTCATGCTTTATGTCTATAGCATATAGATGTATATACGCTCTTATACATATTTATAGACTCTATGGAATTTAGTCTAAAGACTACAATCTACAAAATAGAATCTCTAAAATGGGATTTCTTATTTCTGTCTTCTTACGGGACCTTTTATTTCCCAACATCAGTCACTTGGGACTTCAGTGTGATTGACAGATGAACTTCAGGGACTCCAGGAAATATCAAAACTGTGTGCAGTGTTTGTTATTGTTTTCCTTGAATGTTCTAGAATAAGAAAAAAATGCTTAAGAAAATTTAAAAGCTACTGCTGTAAGTTAGTTTTTTGTTTGTTTTAGAACAAAACAAGAAAACTAGATACGGGTAACTTGCATCGAAAATGAGAGGATTTTAAAAAATTAAAAACCTATTTCTTGGTTCTCAAAGAAAGGAAAAAACAAAGTTATTGATAGATTCTGTCAGGAAACACCTCCCACAGGGGCTTGAAAACACGTTTAAATCTCCTAAAATGCTAATTTGAAACTGATGGTTTATAACTGATATATTGCGCTTAGTTGTGAGTAATTGTAGTTAGCATTTTGATTAGTCTTCGGCTATGAGAGGTTTCCTTGATATATATATATATATGACATCAGGGCTGAATCAATTCCTCACTGAACAGAAAGACATGTGGGTAACTTTTCTTAGGACCCTAGTACTCAGGCAAAAACAACTGCCAGAAGTAGAGGTTGTTTGCATACAATTAGTTGTAAATTTAGATGCTACTAGACAGGAATAATTGTGCTAAATGCTCACAAATGCACTGTGGCTTCCTGAATAGGGCATATGAACTAATAGGCCTCCTCAATTCTGTGTCTGTCTATGCCAGTCATGGGGCTGATAGGTATATATCATAGTTCATCACTACTTTAGTTTTTATTTTTATAAAATAGTGATAGCATCACCGATGGCTTGAATTCCGATTTTTGAGGAGTTAGATGAAAAATATGAGTAATGCATGTCAGTTTCTTTGAGTGAACTCAGCTAATTATAAACAGGAGAGGTGCTGTATTTTAAAATAAACAACAACTAACAAATAATAGATGGCATTGATAAAATTTGTCATTATTTTGGCCTAATTTATTTTATGTGAAGAAATAAAAGATAATCTTCAGTTTCTAGTTCTGCTGACAAAAATACAAATAGGCCGATCCTGAATTATTTAAGGCAGCTAAAATAGTCATTTTTTTCCCTCTGTTGGTTCTTTCTTTCTCTCTTGGTTTCTCTCTTCATATACATATTATTTATACAACATATATATATAATTTATATAACATATATACATTTTTTTCAACTTTGTATTTTGTTTAGTTTTGAGACAGAGTTTTGTTCTTATCGCCCAGATTGGAGTGCAGTGGTGTGATCTCTGCTCACTGCAACCTCCGCCTCCTGGGTTCAAGCAATTCTTCTGCCTCAGCCTCCTGAGTAGACGGGATTACAGGCACCTATTGCCATACCCGACTAATTTTTTTGTATTTTCGAGACAGGGTTTTGCCATGTTGGCCAAGCTGGTCTCGATTTCCTGACCTCAGGTGGTCCACCAGTCTCGGCCTCCCAAAGTGCTGGGATTACAGGCATGAGCTACCATGCCCAGCCAAACTTTATATTTTAAATGTTATAAAGAGTTATTTCAATGCTGCCTGAAATTTTCTTCTGATTTTATGTTATTGTAAGCCAACAATCAGAAGCTATTAAATTCAAAAGCTTCCTAAGGGAAATTTATAATAAATGTAAATCAGTAGAGAAAAACAGTAATATTGAATGTGTATGTATATACACATATATACATATAGACAATCCCAGCGAAATTCCAACGAGATTGTTGTAAAATTTACAGAGATTTTAAAGTTCATCTAGAATAACAAGTAGGTTATAACAGCCAAGGATTTTAACATAAAAAATGAATTAAGAGAAGTTTCACTTTCAAGTATTTTAAGATATTATAAGTGATGATTAACATGCAAACAAACATGCAGAAGAGAATAAATAACCTCAGATGCAAACTCTAAAATATGCAAAAATAAAGCACTATATGAAATAATCACAAATATGTGGGGAAGTACAAAGTGATTTATATATGGTTCTGGGAAAAGTGAATAATTATTTGTGAAAAATGTAAACTCCCTACCTAACATTGTATTTTAAAATAAGTATCAGATGAAGAGAGAGTAAACATAAAGAAACTCTGAAACAAGCTAGGAGAAAATAAAGTCTTCATAAACAGAAACATAATGTGGAAAAGATTTTACCTTACAAAAGTTAACAACTTTAAGTTAAAAATACCATAATTACAAATAAATGGAAAATAGAGGAAGTACATTCAACATTGGTATCTTCTCCTATTAAAAGACTTCTCTCAATATAAAGACTGCTCGTTTATGTTCATCCTCTTTAGTGGACTGAAAACTTCTTGAAGAAGGAGGCTCATATTTATCACTTTATTCTAAGTGCAATGCATATAATTTGGGCACAGTAAGCATTATCACTGACTACCAAAATTTATAAGTATCCCATCTAAAGGTTGATCAAAACAATGAAAACAAGGTGGACTACAGATACCCCTAAACTTCCGGTGAGATTCTTCATTGGTGTTTACAGAATTCTTCAGTTGCATGCTATAGAAATCAGTCATGACTAATTTAAGGAGTAAGATCCACAACAAAAGGAAAATGTTTTGAAGCTTATGGAATCAAAAGAAAATGAGAGAAAACAGAATGGCTGCAGAGAACATAAGAGGAAATGATGTAATCCTTTCCGGGTACCGTCACTGATGGGCTGAATCAACATCAGTACTTTTCTGTTCTTGTGTCTGTGTGCTACAGGCTCGAATTCCTAGAATGGAAAGTGTTACTTTACTAGCTTTGGTTTCATGATCGTGACTTAGTCAGTGGATCATTGGGCACTTTGATTACCAATCCTACCAAGACCATATTCTTTATTTTTATTTATTTATTTTTTGAGACCGAGTCTATCTCTGTCACCCAGGCTGGAGTGCATTGGTGCCATCTCAACTCATTGCAACTTTCGACTCCTGGGTTCAAGCCATTCTCTTGCCTCAGCCTCCCTAGTAGCTGAGATTATAGGTGCCCACCACCACGCCTGGCTAATTTTTGTATGTTTTAGTAGAGATGGGGTTTCACCATGTTGGCCAGGCTGGTGATGAACTCCTGACCTCAAGTGATCCACCTGCCTGGGCCTCCCAAAGTGCTGGGATTATAGGTGTGAGCCACTATGTCCAGCCAAAATCATATTTCAAAGAAAATCAAGGGACGGTTACTAGCGGTATGGAAAAATATTCCCTGAATGGGTATAAACAGAAGACATCCACTGGGTTTATCAAGAAACTTAAAAATATTTTATTTGTTTCAGTAATAACTCTTTTAGGAATTAATTCCATGTAATTAATCAGAGACATACACAGTTTCATTAAAGTGCAATTTGTAGTAATGTGATGCTAGAAATAAACTATTTGGCTAACAAAAGGGGAATAATTAAATTATGGCATACACTATTAAATCATTGATTTTGAAATGTTGATAATAGCATTGGAAAATAGAGATGAAATAGTAGTGAAAAAAGCAGAGTACAAAATTTAGTATGAAGAAGGACTTCTGATTTACATGCATAAAAAGGGTTAAATAAAATATTAACATTTGTTATCGTTGCCTAGTAGGACGATACAAATTTCATTTTTAAGTATATAAAAATATTTTTTGCTAGGAACAGGCACTGCTTTAATAATCATTTTTGAAAAATCTATACTAAAACAGTGTAAAAATGGGAGAAATGGCTTAGAGCACCAATCAGGTGTATTGGAAATAAGACATTGGAACGATACACTTAATTTTGGAAGGATAGGACCGAATTGTACAATTTTCTCTTTTCTGCATTAAGTTACTATGTATCCAGTGATATCTGGCTTATTTCCTAGTTGGTAACTTTTCAGGGGTAATTTTAGACTTTGCTTTTCACATCTTTATCTTAATGTAATTGAACTTAAGATGTATTTGCACATTTTAATTCAAATAAAAAAATTTTATTGGCATATCAGGTTAAAAAAGAATAAAAATAATTTTATCTATTTGTATGTACTTTTATCAGTTGTCATGCTAATTCATATTAACTCAGCTGTTCTAGGCTAGCCCAGTTATTTATTAAATACAATTAAAGATCCTGTTAAGTTTGATTATAATAAAGCTAAAAATCGTGCTTCCTTACATTAATCACAAAACACGTATCATGGAAAGTTTTGACATTTTTTTCTCTTGGCTCATATCTGTAGCTCATAAATTATAACTTTGAAAGAAGAACAAAGGGTCTGAGCAAGGGAATAGATATAATTTTTCAGAAAGCATGAATACGTTATCTTGTAATATATTTTTGAGTAGCACTTTGGTATATTGACTGAGCTTTGCACAGAATGATTTTGATGATCTCGTGAACTATATTTGAGCAAATAATAAAATATTGGAAAAGAATAAAATAAGAAAAAGAAAATTGGTTGATCACTGGTTCCCTCGTAGTCATTGCCCTCTTTTGGTTTGTGGGAATGTACAATCTGACAGCTGGCTTCTTTCCAGAGTATAAGGTAGGGGCAACTTTGTTGTTGTTGTTTTCTTTTTGTTAAATTGATGTGTTTAATTTTATAATAGATAATATATTATACAACTGGTTCCAAAACACATACAGTAAAAATTCTGTCTCTTATCCTTCCCCATACACTTAGTTTTCATTCCTCAAATAGGTAACTACTCTAATTTATTAGTTTCATGGTATCTGTAATGGTTAACTTTATATGTCAACCATATAAAGTTGCCTAGGTAGCTGGTAAAACATTATTTATGGGTGTGTCTGGAAGCATGCCTCTGGAAGAGATTAGCGTTTGAATCATTAGACCAACTAAAGAAGACTGTCTTCATCTGTGTGAATGGGAATCATCCTGAAGAGAGCAAGAGGAAGGGCACATAGCTCTTTCTGCTTGAGTTGAGGACTTCCGTTTTCTCCTGCTCTTGGAAACACACACACACACACACACACACACACACACACACACACACACACACACACAGAGAGAGAGAGAGAGAGAGAGAGAGAGAGAGAGAGAGAGAGAGAGAGAGAGAGACCCTGTTGCTTCCATTTTATCTTGCATGGTAGTGGCATCAGGTGAAGTCATTATTGTTTCCGTGAGCAATTCAGGGTTAATCCTCTCAGACTGAGCTGGAAAGGCCATTGCCACCATGGGTGGGGAGGCTGCTACCACTAGGAGTGGGAGGCTGCCTCTGCTGGAGAAGGAGGGGATACTTTCACTGGATTGGGGAGACCTCTTCCCGGACAAAGAAGACTCATCAGAATTTATAAGCTTAATGTTCCAGCTTCATCAAGGTCTTCTACCTACACTTTCCCATCTCAATTTACAATATTCCATTCTTCCCTAATTAATACCCTTACTTTATCAGTCTATACTCTGAAAGGCTAGAAGTTGAACTTGTGTTGTAATTCAGCCAATCTTAAGATAAAGTTCTGTGTTTGATTTTCAGCATTTTCAGCCCTGCAGCTACAGGACATAAGGCTCTCCTACAGGGCACACTCAGAAACTCTTAAGTCATTTATGCAGCACTTGAGCTGGGAATTCAAATCCCAGAGCTCACTTTGTCCAGCAATATGATTATATCCTTTAGTTTTCTAAAATGTTTGAAAGTATATACAGAGTCCCTTAGCTCTTTGTTTCTTATAAGCGGTTGACTGGAAGTATCCAATGCAGTATTTTATGTATCGTTATAATCAGTGTGGAAATAAACTAGTGGAATTAAAGCCATTAAATTAGCATCAATAAATCTAATCAGATCAGAAAGCTAAATCCAGAGATTCCAGATCCAATTCAGAAAACTTATCCTTAAAATACTGTTTCTTTAGAACCATTCTTGGCACCAAATCCTGTTATTCAGGGGTATCTACAGAAACAGAACCAACAGAATATGTGTATGTGAGTAGAGAGAGAGGGAAGGAGAAAGAGAAAAAGAATGAGTGAGAGAGAGAGATTGTTTGATTAAGTGTAGATATTGGCTCATGTGTTTAGGGGACCAGGAATTATCATAATCTGCCAAGCCAGAGAATTAGGAAAGCTGGTAGCATAACTCAGTCTCAGTCTGAAGGCCTGAGAATATGGGGAATCAATAGTGTAAATCCATGTTGAGTCTGAAAGCTCAAGAACTGAGGACACCAATATCCAAGGGTGTGAGAAGATAGCTGTCTCATCTCAAGCCGGCAACAAATTCACTCTTCCTCTGACATTTTGTTTTGTTGACACCCTGGAAGGATTGGATAATACCCATCTACCTTAGAGAAGATGATCTTGGTTAGTCTACAGATTCAAATGCTCATCTCATCCATCCTCACAGACATACCTAGACATGTTTTACCAGCCACCTAGGCATCCTGGAGCTCAGTCAAGTTGGCAGATGAAATTAACCTTGCACGTACAAACACTAAATATTTTCTCCCCAATTTTTAGACAGTTTTTGATATATTATATACATATTTTGCTTCCTGATTTTTAAATTCAGCAATCTTGGAGGACTGTCAGGGTTTACACATAAAGAACTTCCTCATTTATTTTCTTAACTCTATCATGTTACCTTTGTTGAAAGTACCATAATTTATTAATTATGAGACAGTTTCCACCTGAATAACAATATTTTTTTTCTGATATTTTGGTTAACACAACCATGCTGTAATACTCTTGTGCGTGTTATTTCACATGAGTATAAGAAACTAGAGGACCCAGAAGTAGAGTTGCTAATTTAAAATGTGTGTGCTTGTTTGCTGTGAAAATGTATGTGTATTTATTTTCACATTTGATGATCTTACCTTCCTTTCTTCAATTGTGTCATTAATAATACTGAATAAGACTGGACCAAAGACCTGGTTTCATGGCATTTTTCTAGAGACCCCCCTACCCAGGTTTGCACTTATCTATTACCATGCTTTGTGTGTATACAAATTTATTGTGAACAATTCTCATTTGGTGATCTTTTAGCATCTGTTTAATTATCTTGACCACAAAGATAGCGAGGAGAGTAAATAATTTCTGTTAAATTGTTTCTTAATTTTGGATTTTCTCCTTTGCCACCCTGCAGCCTACTAGACTAAATTATATGAAGAATGTGAGGACTAGTTATTCACCTACTAAATAACAGCGTTAAAAATAGTCATGTTCTGTATTGGCAAGTATGTTGTGAATCTGGTGCTTTCAGATACTCTTTGGTGCAGTTAAAATTGGTACGGCGCTTTTGGAAAGCAGTTTGGCAGTATGTGGGAAAAATAACTAAAAAAATTCTTACTGTCTAATCCCCATTAATACTACTTCTGGGAATCTATCCTAAGTAAATAGTACAAAGTATGGGAAAGGTCATATGTTTGAAGATGTTGATGAATGTATTATGTATAATAAAAAATCAGAAGTAGCTCAAGTGACCAACAATAGATTTATGCACACATATTTGAGAATAATATACAACCATTAACGGTAAATGTGATTATAATAAAATATAAAAATACACAGGCTAAAATGTTTTTTGAGGGAAATGTACAAAATTATATACAAGTCCTACTTTAAATAGGCAAAATATATACACATGAACACCAAAATTATAAGTATGTTTTAAAATGGTGAACACACAGATGATTTTCTCTTTATTTTTGTCTCCAGTTTTCTAGAATATTTTATAACTTTAAAAAATTTTTAAATGAAAGAACAGAACTATATTTTCCCTTTTGTCTTTACTATTTTGCACTGAATATTAGCCATAGTATTTGATAGTTTTAACTTTTTGTCGCAATTCAGTCACGTGAGTTTTTTTCATCTTTTCCTTATACCGGTGAGTTTATCACAGAGTTTGCATGCCATGCAATGCATGTTGTCTTTAAAACTCTTCTCTCCATTCTGTGTAACAAAGTGCATCTTAATCATTGAACTTCCTTTCAGTCTCTTTTATCATGATATTCTTTCTCTTTTAGAAGAACAAATTCAGACATTTTAGGCAGTTCTCAACTAGCTTCCTGCCTACTTCTCAAACGTCTAACACATTTTTCCCTGCTAAGTAAGCTCTTATGCTGGTCTTTCTCTTTCTTAAACCCTTAGGCTTCATGGTTACTTTTTAAACTTTTTAAAGGGATATTATGTCTCATAATTAGTATTCTCTTTTAGAATAATTAGTTAGAAAAAAGGCAATTATGAACATATTTTGTAAAAGTTCACCCAGTTGGACCATCTCCTAATCTTTTTTAAAGTTCTGCATATTTCATTGAGATAAATCCTGGAAAAGTTAATAAGATAGCAAAGATATTATATTTACCCCACAGATTTGATATATCCTAGAAAAGATTACCCATAGTAGAGGTATATCTTCAAGAAAAGAAGCAAATAGCTAAAATATAGTGGAAAGGTACCTTTTATACATGAGTTAATTTGAAGTGAAATAGGTAGAAACAATGTGAAGTATATATGTTTCTTCATTAATTCTTTAGGGAATTTACATGGTAACATTATCTCTCTTTATTGAAATACATTTTATATCATAGTTCTCTTTGCCTAGTTGATTATCACATTTATCTTCAAAGTATTAAGCTCATAGCTAATTTCAGAGAGACTACAGTAAGAATATGAATGTCATCTTATGCTGAAGCATTACATTTTATAGTTCTATGTAGTTATTTTTCCTATCAAGTGAACTAATTTTGGATTTCTCCATAATAAAAATGTTATTTTCTAAGACAGTGCACCAATATGTAGATGGAATCATTTTGAAGTTATGGTGGACAATGAATGGTGGGGCGGTTGCCAAAAGGACTTGCTTCTGCCACAGCCCCTGTTCATGGTTTGCCAGGACTGTCACCAGAAAACATTAATGATGGAATGTTAAGGAACCTATTCTATTTTGCTTTTATGGTGCTAAGTCTCTTTCTTTTTCCTCTGCTGTACCCTTTAGAGATGTTCCTTCCAAGATCTTCCCTTCCGTTTTCCTATTCAAATTCAGAGATTTCACTCTCTGCTACCCTAAATTCACCACCAACACCACTTGATAGTTAAAATAGTTGTGAGTCTCTTCATTAAAAAGACCTTCAAAAGCTTTCCAAGTTAGAAAATCGTATTCATTTAAAATTGCCTTTATGGTTCAATGATCAGTCCATGATTAGGAATATGTATGACAAAACTTGAAAATAAAGTTAAACTATTATTTTAGTAAATGGGAAAATAGTTGCTATCCCATTTAACATTTTATGGAGAATAATATTAGTAACAGTAAATAATTATTGGAGCGTTACAAATAAAATTGTGTTAGAAATAGTATTGTTCTATGTGTTAGAAATATAATTGTTAATCTTTTTATAAGCATTATATTATTGAATACTTAATAAAACTTTAGGCAGTAGATGTTATACTAATATCTCTATAGCTTTTGGGATTGAGAAAAAGATATATAGGTTATATAATATTTACAAGGCTCAAAACTGAGTTTTTGATAGAGTCAAGAATTTAATACAAGAGCCTCAAAGCATGTACTTTTTTGGTTTATTAGTTTTTGAAGTAGAATTATATCTGTTACTAGAAAGGAGATGTCAAGTGAACAGACCTAAGGTATTCTAATAAAGGAAAAAACTGTCCTGTCTTTCTTGGACATTGACTATATTTTCTGTCTGTATTATTAATATCTTCTGTCATATACTTTATGCGATTTTATTATTTCCCATTTCAATATAAAATTGAGAAATGAAATAACTGATACTTTAAAATTGAATGTGAAAATCCCTCCAGTAAGGTTCTCTGTATGTAGTCAGTTGAAAAATGAAATGAAGAAATTTGGCTACTACTATCTAAAGGTTTCTGAGGGGAGCTGTGGGTAGAGAGTAAGGAGTTGAATACATATCTTTTAAGATTTTCTTTAAAGGCTCATTTTCTGTTAGCTTTCCTCCCTCTTCTTTAGTTGGCTTTAGGAAATGGCATCCTGTACCTAATGCTTCTCTTTAAATCAGACAGGATGTGTGAACTATATAATGCCATTGGTGGCCTGGAAAATAACTTGATGGCTGATCCTTTTCGTCTGTACCAAATCCTGAAAATAACCAAAAATATCTAAAGCAATGATGTCAGTATTCAGAATCTCAGTGCTAAACTCCTGTTTGGACCAGGGTCTTATACTTGGACCCTTGTTTCCTAGATGTTTTTAGTCATATTCCTTGTCATAGTGAATTCTGCCACCTCACCAGTTGCAAATGTAACTTGTTCAGTAATACCTGGCTTAATAACTGAGGTGCCACAAGTCTCAAACGAGTTATTTCCTGTTTTTTAATTTTTTTAAATTAAACCTATTAATGTTTTATTTCAAGAAATTGATTTATCATAGCTCATAATTGAAGGAAATCATAGCAGAGACTGTTAAAAGTAACCTGGCCTGTATTTGGTATTAGATGCTCTAGAGCAGAAAGGTTAGATTTGGCATTAATCATTATTCCTCAATTTTTCTTTTCTCACATTTGTTTTGCTTTCTTTTCAGTTACTTTTTATACATTCAGGTCTAGTTCTAAGCTAAATTAATGTACTGTAAAATTTCAAATAAATACCAAGAGTTGAGAATTTCTGAGAATGAAGAAATATATAATATAGGAAAGATGGAAACTTAGAGTTTATGTACCTTAAAATTACATACCTACTTCTTTGGTATTATTCTATATTTATGAACCACTTTTTGTGTATGTGGCAGAATCACCATATATTGCTTACATAATTTCATGCCCTAGTTGGACTCTATAGCTGATCTCCACTGATCTACCTCTTAAAAATGATTTAGGCTGTTTACTTACTTCAATCATCTAATGATTTAGAACATACTTAGCATCAATATTCTTTTTTGCTTTTGAAATCACATTATAACTGTAAGAACTCAGTTCATTAACAATGAAGGGTAAAATAATTTGCAGAAAAGTTGATAGTTTTGACAAATTTCATTAGGCAAATACACATTTGGCAAAGTTAATAATATGGCAGTTTCATTTTGATTTTTTAAATAGGTATTCCACAATTTGGAAAAATATTTAGATAATTCTTATTGATTATTTTTTTTCAAATATTGGTTTTCAGTAAATGATATTGTCCAAAATGGGCAAAAGCTACAACTCAACTAATAATAAATAGGATACATGAATATTTGGATACTGCATGCATGCAATACATATTAGTTTTAGCAGCAATGTCATGTACATACTGCAAAAGCAATAGACAAGAATATATGAAAAGTTTTCTGAGTAGAGATCATAAGGAAACTGTTTTCATTTAGTTATAATTAGTAATTTTTTTTTTCAACAGGATACATTATTTTCACTGATTAACTTACATTTGTACTGGTGAGCCAGTATCTCCCTTGTACAGTGTTTATTTACTTTTTGGCCTAGCTTAAAAGAAAATAATTCCAAACTATTTAGCCTTAATTACAATTATATATTCAATTATGTATATTTTTTGTGCCTACTAGTTACCAGGTATTGCTCTAGCAAGTGAGAATGGCGCAGTGAGTAAAACAAAGCCCCTGCTTTCATGGAGCTTACAGTGAGAGAGAGGAGAGAGAGAGAGAGAGAGAGAGAGAGAGAGAGAGAGAGAGAGAGAAAGAGAAAAAGAGAGGGGAGAGGGGAGAGAATAACCGTAAACAGTGTTACACCTCAGGGCAAAAACACTGATGGAAGAGTGGGAAGTGTATTTTAGAAGGGGTAGTTAAGAAAGATTATTTGCAAGATGTGCTATTTGATCAGAGACCTGGGTTGAATGAGGGCCAGCCCATGGTAATATTTAAAGAATAATTATCTTTCTTATTATTCTTTAATAATAATAATAAAGTTGTTGGGGAAAGAATCAAACCAGTATCCTAGAGGCACCTCAGGCAGTTTGGCTCCTGGAATGGTCTAAGTGGGGAACAGTGAGTTCCCTAAGTGGGGAATAGTGTGATTGGGGAGGTAGCCAGAGCCTGCTAATGAGCCCTTTGTAGAATGTAGAAAGGATTTTAGTGTTTGTTCTATTTAAGGGTTTGAATGGGAAGGTGGGGTAATGTGTCCTCTAGCTGATATGTGTAGAATTGATAACAAGAAAAAAGAAAAAAAAGCCAGCTGGAAGATGAGTTAAAGGCCATTTCAGAGACCATGGAGGCTTGGACTAGAAATTCTTCAGTTGTGTTCAAGGATTTGTGTGTAGATGTCTCACTTTTGATTCAATATTTTATGTGAGGACAGTGGCAGAAACTAAGGTGCTGTGGACTGATTTGGGAGCAGTTTTGTGCATTTATCATGGATGTGCATTTTATTTTTCCTAGGGCAACTTATCAATAATTAGGACATTAAAATATTTGACTACATAAAAACTAAATGTGCTAATTAACATTTTCGTCTTCTCTTTAGATTTAAGTCCTACTGTAGCATTTATTATTTTATATGCCTTTTCTTCATTTGGTTATTGCCTGCTAACATGCAAGTATTGAGAGGAGATATATGCTATAGTTATACGCAGAAAGTTACTGTGTATATAGATTTTAGAAGTTTTGAGTCAGTTCAGAATTTGAGTTACAAAAGTTAAAAATAGCTTAGAAGAATTTATTGGCTTGCAAAGCTGCATAATCCAAGGGGTAAATTCAGGCATATCCGGATAAAGAGTTTGAACTAAGGTAAATGAGATAACTGTCTTGCCTTGAATCTTTGTATTCTGCTTACTAATACTTCATGATCAGATATAAAATATCCATACTATAATATCTCTCTCTATATAATATCTGTTATATAACTATCTATGGGTAAAATGGTAAAGCAAAGAGGGAAATGTAAATATTTGAATCAAGGAAAGGTTATATGGATATTTTATGTTTTGTTTTTATTTTTGCAACTCTTTTGTAATTTTGAAATTTTTTCAAAGTGAAAAATTTAAAAAACTAGATGCACCAGGACTTAAAATACTTAAATGATCAGATGTAAACTGTAATATAGCTCTATAAAAATAAATATGTACTTGCTATTTTTATTGAGATCAAAACTCAAACTTGAAAATATCTGTAAAGGTGACATAGTATACTTGAAAAATAATCATATTAAGATTATGAATTGAAAATGCAATAATTGAAACTCATTGAATGAGTTTAACAGCCAATTGGATGCAGTAGCAGAGAGACCAATGAGCTGTAAGTGGGGGCAGATCAAACAGTAAATATTATAGCAGAAAGGTATAAAAGGAGTATAAGAGAAGAAATAGTGGAAGGACTTCATACTTGCATTTGATTGTAGTTCCAGAAAAACAGAAAAGAGGCAGAAGCAGTATTTGATGAGATAATCCCTGAAAATTTTCCAGAACCGTTTTTAAAAAGTCAGTTCAAAGAGAAAAGAAAAGTAAAGTAAACCACACTTAGGTACATCATAATGAAATTTCAAAAACAAAAATAAAAGAGAAGAAGACAAATTTATGTTGATGGATTTGGAAATGTTCTTAAAGCAAAAAAAGGAATAATGCCAATTTCAAACAAAACAAAACAAGAGTCTTGAGTTTACTACTAGCAAACCTGCATTAAAAGAGTTACTTTAGGTAGTAGGAAAATTATCTCAGAGATGTAGGAAGCAATAAAGAGCAAAGAGGGTGGTAAATATATGGATAAATCTAAATGAAATTTGGTTTCATAAAATACTGAAATTTAATGGTTTGAAATAATATGAATCAAGGGGAAATTAAGTGAAGTTAAATTGGTTCTTTGGCCCTTGTGTTATCTGAAGATGGAGATAATACTTTGATAAGTTAAAGATGCATGCTGCAATTTTTAGAGTAAATCTAAGAGAGCACAAAAGTGTATAAAAATAGACAAAGAAGTAAAATGCTAAGTACAAAGAACACTTAGTCTAAAGGAGACAAAAAAATAAGAGAAACTGTAACATAGAACAAGAGGCACAAATAGAAAATGTAAGATGGTGAAGTCACATCAAAATATTTTGATAATTACATAAAATGTAGATTGATTACATGATCTTGTTTAAGGATGTAGACTGTCAGATTGTATTTTTAAGATTATATCCTGTTTTCAAAGGAACATGTAAAACATTAGGTTATGGACATTTTGAAAGAAGGTGGGAAAAACTATCACTGCTCAGTTTGATTCTAAGTAGTGACACTCCTTTTCAAGATAGCACAACAATTTAGGCATGGCTAGTTGTAAATCAGGGAGAAATTTTATGGTAGTGTTAATATTTTGTAAATTACTTTGATAAACCATAAGATTCAATTCACAAAATACACATAAAGAGAGTAATTAAAAATACAAAGAAGGGGTATAAAAATATCATTCCATTACTACAGTTGTAGTAATTTTATTCTGTTTATCTGGAATTTATTTTTCCCTCTCAGTTCTTCCAAGTATACTCAATAAGCAGTTTTCCAATGAAATAATCTGGTAGAGTGATTTGCCACGTGCTACAACATCTTGGATTTAACAAGTTACGATTTTCCTCTTGTTCATGGAAAAGCTAGAGTACCACCACTTTTGCCATCTTCTGTGGAGATCTGCCTAACTCTCCTCTTGAAGTAACTTGTACATTTTTGCCTGGCTGTTCCCTACTTTTTATAGAGGAAGGCAGAGGGGTTATTTAAAGGTCCACATCCCAATCCCTAAGCTATCATTGAGTAAATGACTAAGGGTTGATTTCAATAGCCTTACCTAAAAATTTGACAGACTATTCTTGAATATGATCAATGTGTTAAATGAATAATGGAATAGTTTTAATTTAAACATAGATACCTGTATATAGAAAAATTAAGGGTATTTTCAGTATCTTAAGTCCAGCTGGACCTCCCAGTCCAAGGGGATTCTACAGACCCTCATCCTTTGAAGATCCTAGTCTAAGAGGTCAGATAAAGTGTCCCTCTAATACAGATCATCCCATTTGTTTCTTGAACTTGTTAAGGCAGAAAGAAAAACCAGTTCTCAGCCCAGTGTTTGGAAGCTGTCACATGGCTTCTCTTGGTTTGATACTATCAGTGCAGGGTGGTCTCTGGTCCTATTTCTGTCACTCAGTTATTTTCTCCATCACTATGATCCTGATAAATGCACAACAAGCTAGTTTTCCAACAGAAAATATCCTTCCTTCGTAGACCTCTCAAAGCTCAGGTCACTGACAGTCACTTAGATTTTTTGTTACCATTGTTTTCCCTTGGCCGAAGAAAAGTGCAGCTTGTCTCTTGATGGCATTTCTTAAATCCTGTAGTATGTTAAGCATATGGCTTCTCACTCTGCACCCAGTAGTAGTAATGTGGTTTTGTCACTAGTCTAACATCCTCAGCAAGATCATATTGTGTTATGAGCATCACTGGATGGGAGATTGGAGGGTCTTAATACTTCACACACAAAAGGATTTGTCAATAATGTTAGCATGATGTGCTTTTAAACTGAGTTTAGCAGTGAGCATTTTCAAATGCTCTCTACTCATGTATATATAAATGCTGCTAGGCACAGGTTTCCAGAATTGAAATGTTGAAGAATAAAATAATAAAAAAAAAAAAATTGGGGAAATTTAGCTGCTGAGGAATGGAAGAATCTCCTAGAATGGGAAAGAAAATTGCTCAAAGCATGTCTTTGCCCTTTGATAATTTAACCTGTTTTCCTGTCAACACTGGACGGAGTCTGTCACTGTGACTAGCATATACAATATTACTTTGACTTATATAACATTATGAGCTAATTGGTGTGTGCCAGTGTTTTCTTTAACAAGTGTTTCTCTGCTCACATATGTTTGCCAGCTCCTCTAATCAAAACCTAATTTGTTCCAGGAGTTGATGTACCATTTATGGTTTTACCAAATTAATTATTGGTTTGGAATCATACCATGGATTTACTTTGCTGTTTTCAAAGGCCAAAATATTCAAAACTATGAATTGTCATTTATTTGCCATTTTAAATTTGTCATTAAGAATTAATATTTTATCTTAGCTTGCATGCAAATGGGACGCATTTTATGTGGATGCATTTTTTTCTGAGTGTGGTAAGGCTGTTAAATTGGATGTAGAAATGTTTTGGTACATTTATATTGACTAAAATAGTGACTCCATTTTGTATTTTAAAGCCCTTTGAGATTCTGAACTTCCTTCTTCTCACAAATAGAGGTCATAGAAAAGATATTTTGCATAAATTATATGGATGTATAACCTCCTAGCTTAATAAAACTCTCTTAAATCTACATAAATGGGTTGTTACATATTGACTATCCATTTCTAATTAGAGAGCTGTTTCATGGCTCAGTTCAATGTGTCCATTAGATTACTAAGCATCTCTAGACCAGGAATGTTTAATAAATTATCTCTTAGGAATTATTAAAATAAATCATACATATTTAGTAAGAACTCTTTTATAATAGTGTGATATGTATTCACTGATTCTTGCAACCTAATTGAAATATTAGTTAAACCTTTGAAAAAACGAAGAGCTTGTTTGACATAATATAAGCCAGAGAATAACAAGCTTTTTTTTTTTTTTTTTTTGCTCTAGGTCAGCCCATATTTAAAATCTCTTTTTAATATGTCATAAGTATAAATCCACCTCTTATGAAGAAGCTCCTGGAAAAGTTGTTAATCTATACCCAAAATAAATTGAGAATTATTTTCATATTTACTTTTTTTTTCTGTTTATATGTCACCAGAAAACACTGAATTTTTTTTTTAGCTTGGATTGGACTTCTTCAGAGTGTATTAACCTGTGGCCTGTGACTTGTTAGGTTTACTGTGACAAATGTAGGATAAGCAATAGTGGTTGTCACCAATTTTATTGTCCTCCACTTGATAATTCCTGCTTTTCAGGGCTGGCAGGGAGATCGTCACTGCTCATCACAGTTCTATCTGGAAAATGGAAGTGGCTTCTTACCTAGCTAAGAAAAGTTGAAGATCAAATGAGATATTTATACCTTGAATATAATTATTATGAAATTCAAAATGTCTTTTCTCCCTCCTCTTATCCCTCCTATACCAAACACAATGCCATTTAACTCAGTAAGTCGAGCAGAATTAACTCCATCTCACAAACCTGATGACTTCACAGTCTTCATGTTTACTTCCAAGGAAACAAGTTTATGCTGGGAGTTCTTTTGAAAATGTAATGATAGTTTTATTTCCACACAGGTAGAAAAAATGTTCCACTTGGCTTGATATAATAGGATATGTTTTGAAGCATTTCTATTCATTATATTTCAAAGTATATTTTGTATATTTGACCTATTAATAAAATGCAGATGTTTTTCAACACCCAGTCCTTTATATATTTATGTAGTTTTTCATAATGTAGTATAAGGAGAAATGTACTGACCAGATTTTTCTTTCACGATTAGGCAAGGCTTGGAAATAAAAATAAAAAATCCTGCTGAATTTTTAGCAGTTATGTTTTTTACCACTACTGTGAAAACTGAGATGGAGTGGAAGATGGGAGAACTAGGGTATTTGGTGCGAAAGGTGCCATTCTAACCTCATTAGAATGTTTTCTTTTTCCTTGGGAGGAGATGGTGAGGAATGCTTTATGCACACCTAAGAGATAAAAATGGCATGTATAGAAAGAATAATAAAAACTACATCGTGGTGTATATTCAATTAACAAAAACCTTTACCATAGGATTTTTGCATAGTACAGCATTTCTTAGTCTGTAGTACCAATTGAAAACTAATTTTTGTGTAACTATCAGTCTTGCTAATTTTATTAAATTACAACCTAAGATATTTTGCCATCACACCTGCTGTATGAAGAAGAGTGGTATCTACCCTTCCAAAAAAATTTCTACTCATAACCCACTCAGCGTCAGCCATGCTGTCACATGTCATTGCTGCAAGTCTTGTTACCTTGCAACTGAGGGCTTTCCCTCAGTGCCCATGCAGGGCAGGTTGGATGTGCCCAGAGGTTATGACTTAGCTAATAACATATTGAAGTTGGAGGTAAATATCCTGCTCCCTTGTCCCCACGATGCAGTACGTCTGAGGCATGTTCTTTGTTGTCTGCCAGCATTCCCTAGCTCAACAGTTGCCCAAAGTAACAAACTACTCATCAACACACACTTGATTGGCTTCCACTTTCTTCTGCATTTCTTATTGGTGTTCCTGAATTTGGCTCCCAGACAAACTACTTGCAGTCAGTCCTTGTCACAGGGTCTGATTCTGAGAGAATTCAAACTAAGATATACGCCTTCCACAAAATTTGGAGGGCACTAGCAAAGGGAATATCATAGCAGAGACACTGAAAGGATAAACTGGTTTTGTTTGTTGTGTGTGTGTGTGTGTGTGTTTAACAGTTTTCAGTGTCTGTCAATCCTTTGAGACTTGGCAATGTAACGATTCCATTTTCCTAAGCCACTAAGGATTGAGTGTGATGGATATTCTAGGTTGAGAGGTGTAAACAGTAAAGCGAGCAGCTCTAATTATTTCACAGTGAAGCACTATAGGCATTTAGATGGCTATTTAAATAATGTGTTTATGTCAGAGGACAGACTGGAACATGTGGTTTATTTCAGCATTGGTCGAAACATAAATGAACATTGCAGACAATGTTAGAGAATCTAGATAATCAGCTTAGCCACTAGCATGGCAGTTGAATAGACAAATGAGTGGACAAATCAGGCTTTGAGGGAATCATGTGCAAATGGGGCTCAGTCAGCCTCTTGTGGGCTCCAAGTATGGAAAAGGAAAAGCCAGGCTCTTTAGCTCTGCCAATATAGCACAGTCCCATTGTTCTTGGTGGTACTTTCAGAAAACACTTAAAAACATGTGAACTTCCTGAGCCACCCACACCAAGGTGGCCTGGTGAGCTTCCTACAGCCATCATTAAGAAGCCTAGTCACTTACTTGATTTCCAGAAGACACTTTTACGTTCTCCTTGAGTAAGGTCTTTACAGGTCTTTACAATTTTGTATGGGTATATATTCCACATTTACAATGTATTACATACATATACAGTGTATATTCTTCCTTACAAAATCAAAAGACAGATAATTAAGAATAACTTTCATCACAGCAGTTATAGAAAAGGAATCATTGCATCATATGATTTTCATACAAAAGGTCGCTGCTTCTTGTCCATAAAGGGAATGATAGTTTTTTTTTTTTTTTTTTCCTGACACATTGCAGAATTTAATCTTGAGACTATTTCATTTAAATGTTGGAAATCTTATTTTTGGAATTTTTGGAATGTGAGTTTTCACATTGCAAGTAGATAAATTCCAACATGAGGGCCTAATATTTGTCATTAGAAGCTAAATATAACTTGATAAAAGTTCTGTGAGTATACTCAAGATCATTTGATTAGTTATATCCAAATACCAAAATAATTATCCTGTATGACTGATTTTTGCACTTTTAATATTCTGATCCTTACATTAACAAAGGGCTGGGCACGGTGGCTCATACCTGTAATCCCAGCACTTTGGGAGGCCAAGGCGGGTGGATCACGAGGTCAGGAGTTCAAGACTAGCCTGGCCAAGATGGTGAAACCCCACTCTACTAAAAATACAAAAATTAGCCAAGCCTGGTGGCGGACGCCTGTAATCTCAGTTACTCGAGAGGCTGAGGCAGAAAATTGCTTAAACCCAGGAGGCGGAGCGTGCAGTGAGCCAAAGTCATGCCACCTCACTCCAGCCTGGGTGACAAAGTGAGACTCCATCTCAAATAAATAAAATAAAATACTACTGAAGCCCAAATAATAGCAAATGTTTACTGAAGTTCCATTTCCTAAACAAGTTTAGATTAAAATAGGATTTCTTATTTTTATGAGTACGTCCTATTCCTACCTTCCCTAAAACTTTCTGCAATCAGGCCCTTATCTTATTTAGAAATTTGTTTTTTCTGAAGGGAAGGAAAATCACTTATCTTTTATATAAGATTATAAGTTATTCTTTAAAAACAAGTTCATTAAGATTTCCTAATTACTTAAGCTTAACATTTGCCAATCTTAATTATCCTTTTTAGGTTCAGGAATGTGAGCCAACTTCATTCCTTGGCTAAGCAGAGGAAAAAAAAAATCCTTCTCTAACATCCTGGGTTCCCTGAGGTGCCTGGGCTTTTGGCCAGCCTCCCTTGGAGAAATGTTCCACTGTCATGGCCTATAGATTCCTGTCTATACAGAAGCCCAGATAGGCTTCTGTCACAAGTTGAGAATCAGCCACAGAAAGCCAGCTGTTTACAAGATATTAGGGTCCCAACAACCCGGAGGATCCAGCCCATCAGAGCCTGCAGGGGCACATTCCCTGAGAAGAACACCTTTTTATTACCTTTGCTCTCAGAGGAGCTCCAGCCACTTCTATTTATGTTGTGAAGGAAGCTGACTTCCAGTGGAGCCTCAGACAGGTCAAATGGACTTTAGAGAACTTCAGCATTAGATGCCATTGTCTTGCTCTGTGGTGGTGTTTAGGACTCTTTGTGAGGAATAGTAATGGCCAGGGCACACAGAAGGTTGACCTCCTTTTGCTCATGATGGCTGAGCACATTAACGGCAAAGCCAACTTTAATCTCCATGTCCTTGACATTGTTTCTACAATAGGCAGACCTGTATGCAAGTATCTCTAAGTGTTTAGGGAGCTTTTCTAAATGTTTCCTCCTTTCCTCACTCTAGTTTACATTTTGTGATTTTCTTCCCCAATAGCGGAAATTCCTTTCTAGGAAGCCTGATTGAGTATTCCCCTTTACTAGTCTAGACACAATAATCACGCACAAATGCAGCAAAAGCTTGATATGGTTTTAAGTTATCACATACCTATGGAAAGCTGCAAGGGATAATAAAATTTCTATAAGCAATGGCCACTGTAATAAGACAGAAAATAGAAAAGTATAAAGAAACTTCTACAAGCCGCATATCAGATTTTCTAAGAGTTATCTGATGGGAATGACACTACTGGCCTAATTAATTTTTGACATGAAAAACAAGCAAAAAAGCAAAACACATTGTCCATAGTTGTAACTCAAAAGAAGAAACGTTTTATTATTTTTTAAAAGAGGGGTTTAAAAAGATATATATGATGTTTCTTCCTCAGATATAGGTACTTACATACAAAAACATCCCATTAATGATTTATAAGCATGACTAACGCCTCTAAGTGTTTACTGCATGCCAAGGTCCTGTTCTAAGCCTTTTGTTACGGTTACCACCATTGGATCCTCCAGTAAGCTAGTGTGTTAGTTCCAATTTCAGGTGAGAGCACAGATTCAGTCGTTAAGTGATGTGGTTATTACTTACATACCTTAGCTTCCATATGCTAAAAGTGATCAAGCCATGATTTGGACCCAGATTAGTGAGAATCCTCTGTTGGCATAATCAGTCACTGTCTTACATTGCTTGACTTCTTTTTGAAATATAATAAAACCTGCCTTCGCCGGTTAAGTCGAAAAATACTGATACTATGAATCTATTAAATGTTTCTCCCTTTATGCAGTTCAACATCCTGAGCTCCTTAGCATTTTTTTTTTTTCTTAAGATGGAATCTCACTCTATCACCCAGGTTGGAATGCAGAGGCATGATCTAGGCTCCCTGCAACCTCCACCTCCCCGGTTCAAGTGATTCTCCTGCGTCAGCCTCCTGAGTGTCTGGGACCACAGGAGCACACCACTGCACCTGGCTAATTTATATATATTTTTGGTAGAGACCGGGTTTCACTATATTGCCCACGCTGGTTTTGAACTCCTGACCTCAGGTGATCCACCCTCCTCAGCCTCCCAAAGGCTAGGATTATAGGTGTGAGCCACTGCATCACTCTGAGCTGTCATCTAAGACTCTGCCTCTGGTGATCTAAATCTAGGCTTCCAGATTCATTATAGAGCTGGACATTGCCATGTTTCTGTTAAAAAGTAAAAGCCACTGTTCATCATTACTTCTTTGCTCTTTCTCTTTTCACAGCGCCCTCACCTCAATTCATATAAGCATAAAAACCTTTTTAAGGCACTTTAAGTAATGTTTCCTGTATAGATTACAAACTGGTATCATTTGGCTATATTTTTAGAAAACAACATGTTTTTAAGAAATCAATTGGAAACATTTACCTGGATAAATGAAAATTAAGCAATCAGGAGTAGTTATTGTCACTGTTTAATGGCTGTTTACGAAAAATGGTTTACCTAATGTCTGCTTTTTAGGTTAAAAGGAAAATTTCTAGGTTTAAACCTATTAAGCACCGTGAAACAGCACCTCTCCCCTCAAATATCCTACAAATGAAAAAATACATAAAGTCACTTTTTTTAAAAAAAGGAATTCTGGTAATTGGGGCAGAATTGAAATCATTAAGAAGACATGAAAGAAAAATGAACTTTGTTTGAAAAGTTAGTATGTGTTAGAAATGGGAAAAAAAATCTAAAATACGAGAATGAAATTAAACCAAGACCTTCATAGCATTATCTTTTAATATGAGCTTTTCTGTGTTAGTTAATATCTGATAATGTGACTTCCCCAATCTATTAATATTTATTATGCTCATAAAATTAAAATAAGGAAGGATATATATTGATGTGGAATGAATAAATGCAAAAAAATGTTGTACTTATAACATTTTGAAGAAAATAAATCTTTAAAAATGTTTGCACAGAAAATTATCTTAGAAAAAAGTTCCAGCATATATAAAATTATTGGTTTTAGTATACCAACTGTTAGACTAATTGTTTTAAACCATGAAGTTAAATATTTGCTATATATAATGTCTGTTTTTTCAATTGTACCACCTACTTAAACAGCTTTAAATTCCACCCCCTTACCATTCTCAGCTTATAGCATCTCCTGTCAATGCATAGAGAAAATCAAACCAGAGAACAGAGGATCTCGCTGAATATGCAAACACCACATCTGGATAGACATCTGCATTCCCAGCAATCTGTTGATTCTTTAACCAGGTCAAGGTGAAGAAAACATCTCTCTACTTGTGCTCCTAAAATTTTTCTTACATTATTTTCTCAGGAATTTTACCTTCTTCTCTATTCATACCTCCCCACATGCATTTAAAATATTTACTTTCTGTCTTAAAACAATCACAAAAGCAAAAGTGACTTCATATCCCATTTTAACTGCCACTCTTTCAGCTCCTGTTTCACTTATAAACTTTCCAGTGTGGTCTGAACTTCGAGCTGTTTTCCCACCTCCCATTCACTCCTCAGCCAATCGTATTCAAACTTCCATAGCTATCACTCAGGTGAAATGGGTTCAGCGAGATTGCCAGTAACATTTAAGGGGCTAAATATACAGGAAGTTTGTTGGCCCAATTCTTGCTTGAAATGTCAGCAGCATCCAGTAACTTTGGCCACTTGTTCTCTACTTGGGAACTCTTTCTTAGTGTGTAAAACACTGTACTATCCTAGGATTTGGTTGCTCAATCTCAGTCTCTTTGGTGGCTTCTCTTCTACTGTAGACTTTAAATGGCCCATGTGATATTGTCATTTGTTCATTCATTCATTCTACTAATATTTAAGTGCCCAGCTCACTTTTCTGTGACTATGTGTTCCGTAAATTCCTTGAAGTATGGGAACATCTTTCTTTTTTAAAAACCCATGTCCTAACTAGAGTACCCAACACAAAAATCTAGTATTCAACATGATTGAAATGCATTATTGTGCTATATTTTTTCTGTAACATGAGACATAATTTCACTGTATTTTTATACACATTACTATTGACTAGGTGGCAAAAGATTGAAGAAATAACCCATCAAAAGTGGAAAAACTAAAATTGAATCCTTGTACATGGCAATTTTTTTCTCCTTTCATATTTTTATGGCAAGCATTTATATTGTTAAAGGATATTAAAATGCCATTTTATAAGATTGCATTTTATTGTAATGGACTTGAAAACAATAAAAGAAACACTTTTAGAATGAGATATCAAGGAAATTGTTCTCTTTGTGATATTTCAAAAATTAGATTGCATTGATTCAAACTTAACTTTTGTTGCATAAACAAAAAAAAATCTATTTAAGTGTCATTATTAGTTATTTCTACACCCTACATCCCAAGAAGTTTGCTATTAAAAAATACAGGGTTATCTGAAACATTCTGTAAAGAACTGGGCGTGTCTTTCAAAGACTCCAATGTAATGAAGACTTGTAATAAATTCCATTATATTGAGCTGCCTGAGGACAACTTAAGACATTAACAAGCTTAAAAATATGCGCTATCTAACATTTGTAAACTTTTTAATAAAAACGATATCAGTATTGAGCAAATAATCATAGAAACATTTCATTTGAGGAATGAACCATCTCTTAGTAGAATCTAATTTTTAATGTTAAGATATTGATTGACTCCAAAAATCCAGGTAGTGATATAGTTGATCCTAGTGAGGTACTAAAGGTGAGACCTTCTCCTCTTCACATTTCCTCAAGAAATTTAGGATCTGTTTATTTTGAACATATAAACAAGTTAATTTTATGGTTCAAATGTATTCTCAATTTCTGTGAAGAAATATTTCAGAAATATTATTCTCTAACATTATTTTTAAATAATTTTATTAAAAACAGCTTTATTGTGGTATAAATGGCATAACATAAACTACACATATTTAAAGTGACTAATTTGAGAAATTTGACATATGTATTCACCTGTGAAACCATTACCGTAATCAAGAAAGTGAACATATCCCTTGCATCCTGAAGTTTTCTCACATCCCTTCGAAATCCTCCCTCCTACTCCAGACAACCACAGATTTCCTTCTCACTAGAGATAACTTTGTGTTTTATAGAATTTTATAGTATATTTACATTTATAGAACTTTATGTATGTGGAATCATATAGTATTTACTCCTTTTCTTTTTGTTCATCTTTTTTTTCACTCAGCACAGTTTTTCGATTCATCCATGTTTTGGTTATCAAAGTTTTGTTCACTGTTTTGTGTATCAGAGTTTTGTTCAAAGGTTTGTTTTCTTACTGATTTTTTTTTTCCCATTAAGAGAGACGGGGTCTTGCCATGTTGACCATGCCGATTTTGAACTCCTGGTCTCAAGTGATTCTCCTGCCTCAGCCTTTCAAAATACTGGGATTACAGATATGAGCCACCATGCCTGGCCTTCCTTACTTAGTTTTGAGAGTTCTTTATGTATTCTGGATTTAAACCGTTTTCATATTTATACTTTGCAAGTATTTTCTCTTATTCTGTGGCTTGTCTCTCTTTTCTTAAATGACACTGTCTTTTAAAAAGCTCATGTTTTAAATTTTAGCAAAGATCTGATTTATCAGTTTTGCTTTTGGTGTCATAGCTAATAAATACTTGCATAATCTAATGTTACAATTTTTTTTTTTTTTGAGACGGACTCTCGCCCTGTTGCCCAGGCTGGAGAAACTGTCATCAGTGAACAGGCAATCTGCAGAATGGGGGAAATTTTTTGCAATTTATCCATCTGCCAAAGGGCTAATAATCAGAATCTACAAGGAACTTAAACAAATCTACAGGATAAAAACAACCCATCAAAAAGTGGGCAAAGGATATGAACAGACATTTCTCAAAAGAAGACATTTATGTGGCCAAGAAACATGGAAAAAAGCTTATCATCACTGGCTTTGATTTGCATTTCTGCATTTAGAGAAATGCAAATCAAAACCATAGTGTGATACTGCCTCATACCAGTTAGAATGGCAATCATTAAAAAGTCAGGAAACAACAGGTGCTGGAGAGGATGTGGAGAAACAGGAATGCTTTTACACTGTTCTTGGGAGTGTAAATTAGTTCAGCCATTGTGGAAGATAGTGTGGCAATTCCTCAAGGTACTACAACCAGAAATACCATTTGACCCTGCAATCATATTACTGGGTATATACCCAAAGAATTATGAATTATTCTGCCGTAAAGACACATATACATGTGTGTTTATTGCAGCACCGTTCACGAAAGCAAAGACCTGGAACCAACCCGAAATGCCCATCAGTGATAGACTGGATAAAGAAAATGTTGCATAAATACACCACAGAATACTATGCAGCCATAAAAAAGGATGAGTTCATGTCCTTTTCAGGGACATGGATGAAGTTGGAAACCATCAGCGAACTAACAGAGGAACAGAAAACCAGACAGGGCATGTTCTCACTCCTATGTGAGAGCTGAACAATGAAAACATATGGACTTAAGGAGGAGAACATCACACACTGGGGCCTGTTGGGGCCTGGCAGGCTAGGGGAGGGATAACATTAGAAGAAATACCTAATGTAGGTGACAGGTTGATGGGTGCCACAAATGTCCAACATGTTTTTAAAGGGATTGTTCTGATAAAATTGTCCCGTAATTTCCAGTTAAAATGCTCTAAAAAGATATTTGAGTGTCTGAAAAAAAAAAATAGAGCAGTATCAAAAATGGGATTCATCTCTCAAAGAGAAAATAACATTCATAATTATTTTATAATGAAAAATTTTGAAGTATAGTTTGTAACATTTTAAAATATTGAAACTGGATTCAACATTAAATATAGAGAAATTCATGTATAAAATAGTAGTTTACCTGATCTACTTCTCTGAACACATGAATATGCTATATTTTTCTTGTAATAGACTAAATAATTTTTCAGTTTATTTGAATAACATTTTGTAAAATTAAAACAAATGATTTGGATATTGAAAAGTACTTGGTAGTGATTTTGCAAGGGAATTAATAAGAGATTCTGATGCTCACTTTGGTGGATTCTTATAAATTCCCTTGAACAATTTGTCAAAAGAAGTGTGAACTCTTAAGTTTTTTTCTCTTGGTAAAGGAGGCTGTAGTAATTGTGTAACTACAACCCTAGAACTGTGAAGTCCTCTCTGAATCTGAATTGCTGGTGAGTTTTTAATATTGATTTTAAACTTATAATTTAAAATGCTTGTTTGTTTTATTCATCACTAAACGGGGGCTTTTAGACAAAATCTTCAATGATGAAAATCTGTCAGTTCTTTTTAATATTTGGACTATACTATTTTTCCTCATAATTGAAAACAGAGCCAGGCAGCTTAGAATTCATCACTTTTGGCATGACTAGCCATTTCTATGTTGTCCCAATTGTATTATCTCTAAAACAATGCCGATATTTTCCATTTTCTGGCCTTGTAAAAAAATAAAAGCAAAGCATAATAAAACATTATTATGATTGCTCAAATATTCATTGCTGCATAGACAAAAATGTACTTGATATGAGAGCATAGCCTTGCAAATCAGGCAGACAAGTAGTCTCACTGTTTAATAGCAGCTGTTAGTGTAAATGTCATAATTTAGCAAAGAAAAGAAAATTTAAGAGTGTGAGTATATAAGATGTGGCATGCATACTGGATATATGAAAGATTCATTTGAGATTTATGCACCAGGCATGGTGGTACATGCCTGTAATCCCAGCTATTCAGAAGGCTGAGGCAGGAGAATCACTTGAACCCAGGAGGCAGAGGTTGCAGTGAGCCGAGATCATACCACTGCACTCCAGGCTGGGCAACAGAGTGTGACTCCATCTCAAAAAAAGAAGAAAGAAAAAGAAAAAGAAAAGGAAGGAAGGAAGGAAGATTGATTCATTTTAGGTGGTATCCTGAATGCATGTCTGTATCTGTATTATGAAATCCTTGGTTGAGATGTGTAATGATCAAGTCAGAGTATTTAGGGTCTCTGTATTCTTGTTTCTACACACAGGAATGCATTTAAAGATCACCTTGAGTAGGCTGGTATTGAGAAAATATTTGACATATTTATTATTAAATGAATAAATGAATGATTGTCTTTTTGAAATGTCTGCTTGTTAGGAACCTCAATAACTGACCAAGACAGGCAGCAAATATTAAACTTAGAAAACACAGTGGGGATACTAAGAGTGAGTATGTATAGTCAGAATTTGAAAGAGTGATAGAGCTCTTTTAGGAGACAATGTGTTGCAGCAGAAAAAGTACACTTTGTAGTTCTGTACACCTGTGATCAGATTCTGCTTATGACATTTCAAGCACTGAGAATTTCAGTATATTACTTATATTCCATTTTCTCCATTCATAAAACTCAGCCTTAATTTTTTGCATTACTAAAATGAGAATTATTATATTTATCCTATTGAATTTTGTGTGTAAAACACTTCTTAACTCAGTACCTCGTGCATGGTAGACATTCGGAAACTATTTTTTTTTCTTAATTTGAGGACTTGATTTGTCCATTACCTATGACATCTGTGACCTATTACTCCAAAATTATGCTTTTTGAGTTCAGAATTTGACATTGGCTCAGTTGCCCAATCCCATTTTGAAATTTGTTCAATGTTGCCTTACTGGTGGGAGCTTCATGGAAGCAATCCAGGCCGCAGTAATCTCCATGGTGGCTTGGTGCTGTGGGCTCACATGTAACTGTGATTGATGAATGGTGTTTGAACAGGTGCAAGGTTTGGCTACATTACTCTCATTGGAAATGCACTAGCATTCTGCTTCAGAGTGATCACTAATATTGATTCAAAATGTAATTCAAGCTATCAGTATAGCTTTTGAAATTTCTATAGGATATGGGCCAAAATTACCATACATATAGTTCTTTTGCTTTTTTATTAGCTTAATAGTTGAAATTTATAATAACATTTCTTTAAAATTTTCCAGGTATGTAGATAGAAAATCTATATCTTTGAAATTCTCTACTAGTTTTGATTATCTTAGTTCTGACATCAGTTCATAGTGCAAGGCACATTATAATAGATGGTAGAGTGTCAGGCTGATAATCATGAGTAATCAATTATTTATAGATTGACCACATGGCAACAAAAAAAGTGCTTAATATTGCTGCTTGGTGCTGGCTTCTTCTTGTTATTGTTTAAAATTTTTCTATAGTATGTTTAAATTTACTCATACTTGAGACTTTTTAATTTTAATTTTTTGATATATCAGATTTGAACATATTTATGGGATACATGTGAAATTTTGTATGTGCATAGATGTGTAATGATCAAGTCAAGTATTTAGGGTCTCTGTCACCTCTTTATCGTTTCTATGTGTTGAGTACCTTTCATGGCTCTTCTGACTATTTTGAAAAATATAATACATTGTGTTAACAGTAGTCCCCCGATTCTGCTATCAAACATCAGAACTTACATTTTCTGTCTTACTGTGTTTGTACCCATTAACCAACCTCTCTTCGTCACTCCTTCTGCCTCACTACGCATCCACCTGGTATCTCATTCCATTCTCCACCTCCACGTGGTCTACTTTTGTAGCTCACACATATGAGTGAGAACATGTGATATTTGCCTTCTTCTACCTGGCTTTCACTTAACATAATAATCTCTAGTTCCATCCATGTTGCTGCAAATGACATGGTTTTTTCTTTTTTGTGGTCAAATAATATCCTATTTTCTTTTCTTTCTTTTTCTTTTCGTTTCCTTTTCCCTCCCTCTCTCCCTCTCTTTCTTCTCCGAAATGGAGTCTTGCTTGATCACTAAGGCTTGAGTGCAGTAGCACAGTCTCAACTCACTGCAACCTCTGCCTCCCGGATTCAAGCAATTCTGCATCAGCCTCCTGAGTAGCTAGGATTACAGGAATATGCCACCACACCTGGCTAATTTTTCTATTTTTAGTAGAGATGGGGTTTCACCATGTTGGCCAGACTTGTCTCAAACTCCTGACATCATGACCCACCACCTTGGCCTCCCAAATTGCCGGCATTATAGACATGAGCCACTGTGCCCAGCCTGCCCTGTTTTCTATAGTGGCTGCACTAAATGTCTAAAAGTTCCTTTTTCTCCACATGCTCACCAATGTCTGTCTTTTTTATTTTTCTGTCATTTTAGTAATCACCATTCTTACTAGAGTATGATGATATCTCATTATGGTTTTAATTTGCATTTCCCTGATTAGTGATGTTGAGATTATTTTGTATACTTGCTGGCCATTCATGTCTTCTTTTGAGAATTGTGTTACTTATGTCTTTTGCCTACTTCTTAATTGGATTGTTTGCTTTTTCATTGTTGAGTTGTTTGAGGTGCCTGTATATTCTGCATATTAGCCCCCTGTTAGATGAATAGTTTGTAAACATTTTCTTCCATTGAAAAGGTTTTCTGTTCACTCGTTTGGTTATGTTGCTGACAGAAGCTTTTTAATTTAATGAAGTCCCATTTGTCTATTTTTGTTTTTGTTGCCTGTGATTTTGAGATCTTAGTAATAAAATCTTTACCTAGACCAATGTCTTGAAGAGATTTTTCTGTGGTTTTGTCCGGTAGATTTATAGTCTTAAGACTTACATTTCAGTCTTTTATGCAAATTAATTTTTGTATATGCTGACAGATAGGGGTCCAGTTTCATTCTTCTGTATATGGTTATCCAGTTTTTCCAGCACTATTTATTTACTTATTTATTGGAGACACATTTTCCTCGGTCGCCCAGGCTGGAGTGCAGTGGTGTGACCTGGGCTCCCTGCAACCTCCACCTCCTGGGTTCAAGCAATCTTGTGCCTCAGTCTCCCAAGTAGCTGGGATTACTGGCATGAACCATCACACCTGGCTAATTGTTGTATTATTAGTAGAGATGGGGTTGTGCCACATTGGCCAGGCCGGTCTCTAACTCCTGACCTCAGGTAATCCACCCACCTTGGCCTCCCAAAGTGCTGGGGTTACAGTCATGAGCCACCATGCTCAGCCACAGCACCATTTATTGAAGAGGGTATCCTTTTCCCAGTGTATGTTCTTGACAGGTCTGTTGAAAATCAGTTTGATATAAATATGTAGATTTGCTTTTAGGTTCTCTATTCTGTTCCATTGATCTATATGTTTAATTTTATACCAGTTCCATGCGGTTTTGTTTACCATACCCTTGTAATACCTTTTGGAGTCAGGTAGTATGATGCTGTTCTTTTTGCTCAAGACTGCTTTGGGCATTCTGGCTGTATTTTGGTTTCATACATATTTTATTTAGGCTTGTTTTTTCTATTTCTGTGAAAAATGACATTGGTATTTTGATAGAGATTGCATTGACTCTATAGACTACTATATGTAGTATGTAGTATGGGTAGTATGTTTATTTTAATGATATGAATTATTTTGATCCATGAACATGGGATGCTTTCCATTTGCGTCCTCTTCAGTTTCTTTTGTCAATGCTTTGTAGTTTTCCTTACAGAGATCTTTATTCCTAGGCATTTTTTAAACTGTTGTAAATGGTACTGCCTTCTTAGTTTCTATTTTGGCTGTTTCATTATAGGTGCATAGAAATGCAACTGATTTTCATATGTTCATTTTGTGGCCTGGAACTTAACTGAATTTGTTTCTCAGTTCTTAGAGACTTTTAGTGGAGTCTTGGTATTTTTTAAATATAAGATCACATCATCTGCAAAGGGGGACAGTTTGACTTCCTGTTCTCCCATGTGGATCCTTGGCTTTTTGTTTCTTTCTCTTGCTGGAGTGCTCTGGATAGGACTTCCAGTACTATGCTGGGGAAGTGAATGACAGCGATATCCTCTTTGTGTTTGCTCAGATAGCTAAAGCACCTAAGAGGGGAGATTGCCTTTTTTTTTTTTCTTTCTGAGATAGAGTCTTGCTGCAATGCCCAGGCTGGAGTACAATGGCAAGATCTCAGCTAAGTGCAACCTCCACCTCCTGGGTTCTAACCATTCTCCTGCTTCAGCCTCCCAGGTAGCTGGGATGACAGGTGCCTGCCACCATACCCAGCTAATTTTTGTATTTTTAGTAGAGATGGGGTTTCACCATATTGGCCAGGCTGGTCTCGAATTCCTGACCTTCAATGATCCACCCACCTCGGCCTCCCAAAGTGCTGGGATGACAGGCATGCCCAGCTGACTTCCAGTACTATGTTGAATAGGAGTGGTGAAAGTGAGCATCCTTGTCATGTTACAGTTCTTACAGAAAAGGCTTTTGATTTTTCCCCATTCAGAATGTTGTTAGCTGTGTGTTTGTCATATATGCCATTTACTATTTTGAGTTATGTTTCTTCTGTGCCTAGTTTGAGAGTTTTATCGTGAAGTGATACTGAATTTCATTAAATGCTTTTTTCTGCATTTATTGAGATGACCATATAATTTCCACCTTCCTTCTGTTGATGTGGTGTATCACATTTATTGATTTGTGTATGTTGAGCTATTCTCGCATCCCTGGTATAAATCCCACTTAATCACGGTATATTTTTTGTAAGCGTTGTTGAATTAGCTTTGCTAGTATTTTGTTGAGGATTTTTGTGCCTGTGTTCATCAGAAGTATTGACCTGTAGTTTTCTTTTTCCGTTGTGCCATGATCTGGATTTGGTATAAGGGTAATGCTGACCTTGTATAATGAGTCAGGGAGGATTTTGTCTCCTTCGATTTTCGGGGGAAGAGTTTAGAGAACACTGGTATTAGTTCATCTTAATACATTTGGTAGAATTTGGCAATGAATTATTCTGATTCTTGGTTTTTCTTTGTTGGGAGACTTTATTACTGATTTATTCTCACTACTCATTCTTTGTCTATTCAGGTTTTCTTCTTGATTTAATCTTGGTAAGTTGTATGTTTACAGGAATTTATCCATTTCCTCTAGGCTGTCCAGTTCATTCACATATATAGTTTTTATGATAATCTCTATAGGTCTTTTGTATTTCTGTGGTATCAGTTGTAATATCTCTTTTTTATTTCTGATTTTATTTTTCTCTTCTTTCTTCTTTTCTTGGTTACTCCAGCTAGTGGTTTATTAATTTTGTTTAAATTTTTGGAGAACCAACTTTTCATGATTTAATCCTTTGTAATTTTCTTAGTCTCTAATTTGTTTAGTACTGGTCTGATCTTTATTATTTCTTTGCTTCTGCTAATCTTAGGTTAAACATTCTTGTTTTTCTAGTTCTTTGAGATCTATCATTCGATTATATTAAATCTTTCTACTTTCTTTCTTTCTTTCTTTTTCTTTCTTTTTTTTTTTTTTTTTGAGACCACATCTTGCTCTTTTGCCTAGGCTGGAGTATAGTGGCATGATCTCGGCTCATTGCAACCTTTGCCTCCCAGGTTCAAACAATTCTCCTGCCTCAGCATCCCAAGTAGCTAGAATTACAGGGATGCACCACCACACCTGGCTGATTTTTGTATTTTTAGTAGAGACAGGGTTTCACTGTGTTGGCCAGGCTGGTCTTGAACTGATCTCAGGTGATCCACCCACGTTGGCTTCCCAAAGTGCTGGGATTACAGGTGTGAGCCACCATGCCTGGCCACAGTCTTTATACTTTTAAATATAGGCGTTTATTGCTATAAATTCTCTCTTAGAAAATCTTTTGCTGTACTCAACAGGTTTTGGTATATTATGTTTCCATTTTTTTTAATTTCAAGAATTGTTTAAATTTCCATCTTAATTTCTTCATTGGCCCAATGATCATTCAGTAGTATGTTGTTTAATATCCATGTGTTTGTTATTCAGTTTTAGTTTTATTCCATAGTGGTCTGAGAGGATTTCGTGTTTTTTAAATTTGTTGAGACTTACTTTGTTGCCTAGCATAATGTGTATCCTGGAGAATGTTATATGTGCTTATAAGAAGAATGTGTGTATTCTGCAGTTGTTAGATAAAATGTTCTGTAAATGTCTGTTAGCTCTAATTTAATCTAAAATCTTGAACTCCTGACCTCAGGTGATCCACCCACCTCGGCCTCCCAAAGTGCTAGGATTACAGGCATGAGCCACCACGCCCGGCCTAAGTCCAGTTTAAATATAATGTTTCTTTGTTGATTTTCCATCTTGAGGATGAAGTCCCCTATTATTATTTTACTGCAATCTGTCTCTTTCTTTAGATCTAATAATATTTGCTTTATAAATCTGGGTGCTCCAATTTTGGGTGTATATATTTTTAGAACTTGATTATTTCTTGTAGGGCTGGTCGAGTATGGATTAATTTCCTTAGGTTTGGTTTGTCCGGGAAATACTTTATTTCTCCTTCATTTCCAAAGAATAATTTTGCTGGATATAGTATCCTTAACTGGCATTTTTTTTTTTTTTCTTTCAGCCTTTGAATATATATCCCATTCTCTCAATGCCCTGTAAGGTTTCTGTTTAGAAATCTGCTCTTAGTCTCATGAGGGTTACTTAATAGATGACATTTTTGTCTTTCTGTTTTTAGAAGTCTCTCTGTCTTTGACTTGAGGTTGTGTGACCATAATGTGCATAGAGAAGTTCTTTTTTGCTTTGTATCTGTTTGGACATATCTGTACCTCCTGTATTTTATTGTCTAAATCTCTTGCTAGATTTGGGAAGTTTTCATCTATTATTTTGTTAAATAGATTTTCTAAACCTTTCATTCCCTCTTCACCTTCTAGGACCCTGATAATTCATATATTTGGCTGCTTTATGGTGTCCCATATGTAACAAAGGCATTGCTCATACTTTCAGATTCTTTTTTCTTTATTTTTTTCTGATTGGGTTATTTTAACAGATTTCTCTTCATGTTCTGAGAGTCTTCTGCTTCATCTGCTTCATCTAGTCTATTGTTGAAGCTTTCAAATGTATCTTTGGCTAGGCACAGTGGCTCACACCTTTAATCCCAACACTTTGGGAGGCAGAGATGGGAGGATTGCTTGAGTCTAAAAGTGTGATATCAGTCTGGGCAATACAGTGAGACCTCATCTCTACAAAAAAAATTTTTTTTAAATTAATTGGGCATTGTGGCATTTGCCTATAGTCCCAGCTATTTGGGAGGCTGAGGTGGGAGGATCACTTGAGCCCAGGAGGTTGAGGCTGCAGTGAGCTGTAATTGTACCCTGCACTCCAGTTTGGGTGACAGAGCAACACCCTGCCTACCCTCACCCCCGTGCAAAAAAAATACAGATATGTTTTGTATTTCTTTCAATGAATTCTTCCATTCCAGAGTTTTATTTGTATCTTTTTATGATACCAATTTCTATGGTAAATTTCTCATGCGCATTTGAAATTGTTATTCTGAATTCTTTGTATTGTCCTTAGAATTCTCTTATATCTCATTGAGTTCCTTTAGATCAATATTTTGAATTTTGGGGGGGATTTTCTAAATTTCTTAAATTGCTGGATCTATTGCTGGACAGTTATTGTATTTCTTTGAATGTATCAATTTGCCTTGCTTTTTTATGCTTCCTGTATCATTATGTGTGACAGTATTTTTTCTTTTTCCAAATTTTAAAATTTGTTTTAATTCGGAAGGACTTTTTTTCTGAAGTTGTATCTGTGGTGTTGAGTGTAGCATTTGGGCTTCAATTCTGGGTACATATAGTAGTGCAGTCTGTGCTATGATTTTTTTTTTTTCTAGTTGTAAATAGCCTCAGAATTGTCTGTGATTTCCTGGTGGCTTAGACTGTGGTTGTTGGTAGAAGTTGTGGCGAAGTTATTCTGGGGACTGGGATGACAGGCCAGTCTTTGGGCCCTAATGATCACAGTGGGCTAAACATGCTTCTCCTTGAGCCCTATGGCAGCATATTGCTGTTGATGGTACTAGCAGATCCAAGCAGGCTGATTCTTGAGCCTCCAGGTGGTTTGCTTGGGTGCTGGGAATGGCAGCAGTGGGCCGGGTGGGTGGGTGGCTTCCCAAGTCCCTGGGAAGTGGTCATGGCATGAGCAGTAGTGGTAGCCATGTTGGGACAATCCTCTGGGACCCACGTGGTTCATGCTGGTGTTGGCAGTGGCTGATGGGTTGTAAAAACTGGTCCCTGGACTTGCAGGTGGCATATTGGAGGGGGTGCTAACTGTGATGGTTGTAGCAGGTTTAGTGGGCCTGACCTCAGACCCCAGGAGACATGTTTAGGTGCCACCACTAGTGGGCTGGGCTGAGTGATCCCCAGTCTTCTGGATGGTATGCTGTGGTATTGGATTGGGGAGGAGGACCCGAAACAGAGTCATGCTGGGCTATGCTCTTAGGCGTAAAGAGCACCTAAAGACACTGGCTGTGATTTGCAGGGGTGGGGTGGATCCCAGGCCACTGGTAGGATGCTCAGTTGGAGGTAACAGCAGCTGTGCTGCAGCCCTGCTACTGAGGAGGGCAGACTTGCTTTCCCTGGGAGATGCCATAGGCAAGTGGCTTCTCCTCTTTCTTGGCCCACAGCAGTCTACAACTGTGGTGATTGTAGGAAGTGGAATTTGCCTTTGAGGCCTCTGAGCATGTGTGGCTATGTGGGATTGCAGCCCTGGTTGCAGGGCAGGATGCAGTCTGGTGAGGTGGGGGTTGTATTCACTAACTGGTGCCATGCTGCCTCTGCCCTAGACTTGGGAGCTTGTGGGACCCAGCGTGAACTCTCTCTCTCTGTAGAATTGCCATAGGTTTCCAGGATGGTCCCCTATGTTAATTTCTGGGCACACAATGGTCAAAGGGACCTCCTATGGCTAAGATTGTAGGAGTCCACTGAAGGAATGTGGACTGCTGGGAGCTCTCACTTCCCCGTTTCCTGCACTGAGGAAGCCTCTCCCAGCTCTTGGCTGATTCTCAGGCTTTTATTAGGATCCAAAACCAACAAGAATGATTTTTACCTAATAAATGTAACATACTAATTTGTTATGCAGAAATGATTGAAACAGTATATGAAAATGTAGAATTATGTGGTTACCTATTGCAGTAATAGTGGTGGTTAAACAGTGTTAGATTGCTAAAGAAGACTGACAGTATCAACAGTGACAATGCACACAAACATACATTTTATTGCAGGAAATGATACAATATAGCAACAGCATTTAGTTAAGGATATGTATCACATCCAAAGGCTGTTTCACAGCAAGAAGTCAGGAAAGGTAGGTGCATGCCCCAATTGCCCTCTTTAGTCAAGATCATAGAGGATGTACTATCTCTCTCATGTCAGAAACCACAGATGTGTGCACGAAACACCTTGGAACAGGGATGTCCAAGTGGAGTCTTGGCCCTGGTGACTCTGCTGCACATGTTGGCAGATTTCTGCTACATAGCCAGTCCCAGTAACAGGCTTTCTAAGGATCTCATGGAGAACAAATGCAAATCATCAATCTTACTGTTATCAGTTAAGCAGTGCTGACAAGCTGGTACAAATCTTCCCAAACTTCTTGGACCTATGGTTATAAAGCAACACTGTTAATCAGTACATGTCGTGCCTTACCTGGGCTTCTGCGCTGTGCAGATATATTTTTTATTTTCATGACACAGCTCAGGCCAATTCCAGGTCTTCTGGATTGCTGGATTTAGTGTTTACAAGCATACCTTTCCTAAAAGAAGTTTCAGAAAACATAATTCTAGGTAATGATATCAAATTGAACCAGTAATGATAGCAAATTGAACATTTACTTTTACTCTTTTATGAAATTCTGTTAAAATGGTAGTAAAATGGAGCTTTTTCAAAGGCATGAACTCACAAGGACAAAAACAAAAGAAGAGACAATAGCAACCCAATTTTGGAAAATGAAATGTGGATGGACAAGTGATATCTAACCTAGCAGTACTGAAATATTTAAATCCCAAAGTAATTATGCAGAAAGCCAAGAAGCTACCTAGTTTACTTCATGGACCCCAAAAGACGACAGCTGGTGCCGAGGGGTGCCTTTGGAAATTAGTGTAAAGGAAGGCTAACACCAAGAAGATCGTTCAAAATTCTGTTTAAGAATTAGTAAATCCCCAGATCTCCTACCGCCTCTGCTGGTACTACCGAAGTACTGCACAGAGGCAGGAGTTCACAGTCCGAGAGCCAGCGTTAGATAGGTCCTTGAATCATGATCCTAAGGTGGCTTCCTCAAGCCCACATAGCTAGTGACTGAGGCTTTATAAGCACTGTGTTCTGCATTTCTTTCTACCAACATTGAAACTACCTGATGACCTATAATGGCAGTGTCAGAGAACTGAATATATGACAGGATAAGACATCTCAAGATATTGGAACTGGACAATAGAATAAGAAATAATTGGCTTACAGAATGCATTAGCTGATACTTAGAGAGTTAGAAAGGAACTCATCTAGGTTATTGCAATAATTCAGGAAGGAAGTGCACTAGATTAGCCCAAACTATGGTGAAGTGACTGAGAATGGAAGCACAAGGACAGATTTAGAAAGACTTAGAGAAAAAACAACCTGTCTTCTCAGTGTCGTTTGGTGGCATTGAGAAACCTTCCTATTTAGGCTTAAGAAGCTTTTCAGAATCTTTGCATTTTGAGAGCTTTGCACTTTTTGTGTCATTATTTTCTTACTTTCCAGATAATACCTTATTAAAACTTTTATGCAAGTTCTTTTTTTAAAAAATTACCTCAATTAGAATTTAATTATGTCAGTTACTATATTATAATTGAATGCAGTTTAGCACATGATCCTATATATATTGGATAACAAATATAACACACTGTAGTTCAACACATAATTTAGGTAATTATGATAATTAGTCTACTAGTGACCCTCAAAAATGACTTATACACTATACATAAAAGAACTTAATGATAGCATGGACCATTTGACATTTGACTGCCTTTAAGATTAGTATGGATGGAAAACTAACCATCTGGCATCTCCTCCTAATCTTCTTCTAAGAGGAATAAGCTGGAAAGTAAAAGGACTCTGTTCACTTTTAAATAGTCCCTGCAAGGTGATTTAACCATGCTTTGTAATTCATTATGTTAAAGACAGTTGATGAAGCATGAAGCAGTCATATCTGAAGTTAGTTTTAAAGGAGGTCATGAGCTGAGTCATTCAAGTTTGTAAATTCCCTGTGAAATCAGCTTTAAACTAAAGATGTTTGGGGCACTATAAATGTGGACTAGCATTAAATCATATTTTCTCCTGTTACTTCCTTATTGAAGGAAGAAGTTGAAATGAGCAGTAAAAATAATAAAAACTTTACAGTTTTTAAATGAAAGATGATTGTGTCTCTTCCATAAAGAAAAAGATGCTATTTTAGGCTGGCATTTGTTACGAGGAATTTATAAATTTGCTTTTAAGAACTAGATAAGATATGGTGATATGGTGAACACAGAGATGCTTTAACAATGGAGATTATTTTACTTTAATCAAAAGTTTATAGTAACTAATTCTGGACTCTTAAGAATTATGTTATAGAGATGAGTTTGCTTTTCTTAAATTGTGGCAAAATAATTTTCTCAGGACTGTTCTCTCAAGTTCCTGGTGATTGTGTTTTGTAGTTTTATTTTTTTTGGTATTTGCCCTGAGTCGGTTTGTGTTCTTGCTTAGATTTTCTTTTGAAGCTCTACTACTATTACTTACCGTCTTAGTAGGGCAGTCATGCTTTTTATTTCCTCTTTTGTATTTTAACTGTAGGTATAATTCATAGCTTTACTTACACAAATGGGCCTCTAGTTCAAATTCCATTTTCTTTAAGTAATACAGAATGCTCCTCTTTCTCTCTTCTTGATCTATTTTTTCTAAAACTTACTCAAAAAGAGGTGGTGGGGGAGAAGTCAAAAACAGTAGTACAACTGAATTTATTCTAAAAAGTAGACTGCCTTACCTTTCTCATGATCACTAATATATTTTTGGCCATCTGTTCACTTAATATAGAAATCTTATTTGTATATAGATAACCACTTCTCAATATTCCATACGCTTCCCTCATCTTGACATCTTAGCAATAATGATTGATAAATCTAGGTGCAGTGGCACATGCCTGTTATCCCAGCTCTTTGGAGCCTGAGGCAGAAGGATCACATAACCCCAGAAGTCTGAGTCCAACCTGAGCAATATAGTAAGACCAAAGACAAAAAATCAGGTGTGGGGGTATGTAACTATTGATATGAATTATCTATTTTTGCCTATAGTTATTTGCATTTTTTAATAGGTATAATAGGAAGTATATAATTCCAGTTTATCTTTAAGAAAAGTTTTAGGGCTGCAGTCATTTTTAGAGATCATGTAATAATTCAACACATTCATTTTAAGGATGAGAAAATGAAGATTCACAGAAGTTTAGATGATCTCCAGTGAAATGGTACTGTTACCATAAAGGGGTCCTGATCCAGATCCCAAGACAGGGTTCTTGGATCTTGCACAAGAAAGAATTTGAGGCGATAAAAGAAAAACTTCAGCCGAATTAAATTTAAGGGAGTTTGAGCAATGAACAATCTGCGAATTGGGCAGCTCCCAGAATCACAGCAGATTCACAGAGAATCCAGGGTGTCTCGTGGTCCAAACAAATTTATAGACAGAAAAGGTGAAGTGATGTACAGGAGTCAGAAGTGAGTTAAATAAACAGTGAGATTGGTTATAGCTCAACATTTGCTGTATTTGATTGCAGTTTGAACATTCAGTATTCTATGAGTAGGTGAAGTATGGCCACTGGTATTGGCCAGCACTCAGCTATTGTTCCAGATACATACTATTAAGTCTGAATATGAAGCTATGTTACAGTTCATCCACAGGGACCCAAATTTAGAAGTATGGAGTCCTTCTTAGGCCATATTTACTTCGCTTTAACAGAGGCGAGTCCATAAAGTAAAAGCAAGTTTATTAAGAAAATAAAGGAGTAAACAATGGCTACTCCATAGGCAGAGCAGCAACATGGTCCATTCATCTGCTTAAACTTGTTGTTACTTCTTGATTATATGCACAAGGGGTGGATTATTCATGAGTTTCCTGGGGAGGAGGTGGGCCATTCACAGAACTGAGATTTCCTTCCCTTTTTAGACCATATAGAGTAACTTCCTGACATTGCCATGGCTTTTGTAAACTGCCATGGCACTGGGAGGAGTGTCTCTTAGCATGCTAATGCATTATAATTAGTGTATAATAAGCAGTGAGATGACCAGAGGTCACTTTCATTGACCTGGGTTTTGGTGGGTTTTAGCTGGCTTCTTTACTGCAATGTTTTATCAGCAAGGTCTTTATGACCTGTATCTTGTGCAGACCTCCTATCTCATCCTGTGACTTAGAATGACTAACTTCCTGGGAAGGCAGCCAAGTAGGTCTTAACCTCATTTTGCCCAGCTCCTATTGAAGATGGAATTGCTCTGATTTGAATGCCTCTAACAGTATCAGATACTGATTCATTTGTTAGATTGCTAGGGAGTAGAAATGGGAGAATAAGAAAGTTTTGATTTAAAAAAAAAACCTAGCTATTTTGCATGCATTATTGCATGTTCTTCCTTATCTCAATTATGGTTTTCAGACAGTGGACTAATATCTTAGTGATGGAGATTCCAGAGGGAACCTTGATGGAGTTCCACTGTACTTCCACAAATTTACATTTATAAAGACCCTTGGATTGAAGTAGTTTTCTACATAGCAACCTGAATCCTACCATTTTACGTCATCTAAGATGATGTGGAATCCTTAGTAACCACATACATTATTCCCACCCTTTCAGTGGGTGGACATTGGTGCGTGCATTGGTGTTCATGCTTGGCAAGTCTTTTATGGTTTACCCAGGAAGATAAGTTGACCATCCAAAAGGCACTTACTCTAATGGCCATCAACAAAGATGGTAATTAGTTGTCATTCAAATTCATCTCTGAAAGACCTTGCTGCTGCAGCACTCTGAGCAGAATGTTAGGTCGAGGGCATTGTTACATAAAAGCAGGTTAGATTAGTCTGGCAAGGCAGGTTGAGTATTGCTCACTATTGATTAGTGATTATTTTTTCTAGTCCTTTTCTTCAGGTATGGAAATAAAGTTAGATGTCTTCATTTCCTATGGCTCTTCTTTATCCACTTTTAAAATATAGATACAAGTAATTGTTTCTCTTTTTTGTAATTTCTTAGCTATTTATCAGTCTATGCAAAGTCCACAAAGCGGTAGATGCAGTATTTTAGTTTTTCTTAAATCAACAGTTGACCTTTAATAACTTTTACAGTTCTAAATGTTTCCCTCAAGGGCTAATATCCTGAAATGTGTCATGAATATAACCCAACAGGCCCAGCCAATTGTAATTTGTTTGTAGCTACAATTGAGATTGAGTTTTACCTGCAGATCTCTACCTCAAGCAGGTGAGCTGTGGTGGGAAAAGCAGAACTTCTGCAGTTCCCAGTCAGTTGTCCGAGGATGACGTGCCCTCCTTACCACTTCTGTGGAGGGGATCAAGGCTGGTTAGATCAAGATCAGAGTGTTGAACAATACCAGTATTCCTTGAGGGCTGCTTCAAAACTGCAGTGGGATGTACAGTTGTTCTTTAATTTTAACTGAAATATAAGCTTCCCTCCAGCAGAGCCAAAGGATATATTTTTTGTGGCTTCCTATAATGCAGGTACTTACCAGGGGATATAAGGTAATATGCTGAGAGGATTTCAGTATATAAAATTATTTCTGGAGAGAGAGTATCCATCTGTTTTCCTTTGCCACTCTCTCACAAATGCACACGTGCGCACACGCTCTTACGCCATAACACACATACACACGTACACACACCCACATACCACAGTAAAACTTTTCCCAAAATACTTTGGCTCTCTGAAGAAATATCTGACCAGCTGGGTTTCCTGTATAATTTATTTTCTAGCAACAACTTTAGCATTGGGGATGTACAATTAAATCTTTCAGACTACTGAAATAGATTTGTGTATTCATTTGCTGTCATGCTAATAGGTAAGAAAAAAAACAAAGAATGCACCTAAAGTTTCATGTGTCTTTTCCTTGAGCAGTTATTTTTCTAGAGACAGTGTTGTTTGTTACATAGTTGCTGCACAGGATATCTGCATTTAAATTCTGAACTTTAGGCACATATAGCCATGTAAAACTAATATACCTTTGTATTCAGTGGCTTTTTAGCACTGAAAAGTAGATTGCTTAAAGAAGCAATCATTCATATGCCTTTGTTTCCCCCAGTTATTAATTATAAAGAATAATCAATATTATTACTCGTATTTGACCCAATTCTCTGGATTCCCAGAAACCAATTAGAGGCACTTTCTGTAGTATATATTGCCTTCCCTTCACGGCCACATGGGAACAGCTCTGAAACCCAAGTGGAGAATGGGTCTAGCAATTCCATTACATTCTTCTGTGCGACTAAAACAAACACTGAATGTTACAGATGGAAAAAGTGATCAGATTGCATATTTCCAAGATATTTTTTAAGGATGTGCTCTAATTTCTCATTTTAGGAAAATTTAATAAGATCAAAATTGTCATACACAACAGACAATATCTGTTATTTACTTAGACCATATGTGAAAGTGTACAGCAGTCATCAAAAGTGTTGAGCTAGAATAGATAGACTTTTAGTCATCTTTTGGGTCTTGCATACAGAGCTTGGCAGGTATTAGATGCATGATCAAAGTTTGTGGTGTGAATGCATCGACATACAAAATTAATTGTGATAGAACGTAGCTTTACCTATCTGAATCACTAACATAATACTAAAAGTTTATAAAAAGCAGCAAAATGTCAAGAATATTCCATAATTTTGAAGACAAACAAATACATGGTGGGAGAACAAATAGCTGACTGGAATTAAATAGACGTTCAGAAAAGAAACACATGAATACCGGAAAACTTAGTAGATGATGTAATAGCATTACAAATCAGTGAGAGAGTGCTGAAACCATTGGCTACTCATATGAATAGAATAAAATTGGATACCTTTTTAATTATGGTTGGATTAAAACGTCAAATGTATAAAGCAAGCATTTATGACTTCTAGAAGAAAATTGAGAGAAGAGTATTCTTTCTTAATCAAGGCAAAAATATGTAAGCCATAATCGAAAAAAGTGTTTAAAAATGAATACTTTGAAGTTTTAGATGTCTGCACATTAAAAGACCCAGTAAACAAAGTATAAAAGAAAGAATGAGCATTTGCATTCTTTCTGTTCTTTCCCATTTCAGTCAATGCTGAAGAGGAAAATACGTTTTGCAATACATGTAATCAAGAAGGCATTGATATTTAGCATATATAAAAATCCTCCAATAAATATTTAAATTAAAAAAGAAAATATAAAATATAAATTAAAAAATAAATAGATTGGCAAAATTACAGAGGCTGATTAATCTTAGTATTTGTGAGGCTGTAGAGGAGTAGAACTCCCTTAAAATGTGGGTGGCATTCAAATTAGAATTATTATCTTGGAGAGCAGTTTGTTCAAATTGAAGATAGGCATATTCTTTGCCCTGGCAATTCTCCTTTTAGGTGTGTACTCCAGAGTCATTCTTATACACGGGAAAGAAGAAACTCACATAAGGATATTCATAGCAGCATTCACTGAAATGGGAAAGAAAGAAAGAATGTAAATGCTCAATGAAAATATATAACAAAAATCACATGTATCAACACAATTTAAATTTTAAAATAAGATTGTTGAATTTTTAAAAAGCAAGTTGCACAGGTAATACAATGTATGATACAAGTTATGTAAAGTTTAAACATATACAAAAATAGTAAATAGTAAATTATGAATTTGAATGCATATATATGGAGAATGTGGGGGTGAGTGTGGGTATGGGGGGAAAGAATGTAAAGTTGTATATAAGAAAAGTAAATATTAAATCCAACGTAATAATTTGGAGTGAGAGACTTATGTACAAGGACCTTCAGTATACTCGCAGTAGTTTATTAAGTTGAACCTGGGTTGATTTGTAAACATTTACTTTTTAAGGTTTATGGATGATACATTGGTGTTTGACACATTAATCTCTATACTTTGTGTGTCTTTTGCTAGTCTAACATAAGCAAATGAGGGTTTCAGTTACCTAACAAATCGAAAACAATATAAGCTTTCCATTTCCAAGGATAGAATAGAGTTAGACTTAACTAAAAACAACTGGAAAAATTAATTAATTACACAAATAGCAAGGAGAACGTTTCAGAAATGAGCTGAGAATCTGTAGTGGTCCCTCAGAGGCAGTTACGCAGTCTCCACACAGGCTACAAGTTGCAAATATGGACTAGGCCCAGATAGAAGGTCACTGTTCGGAACAAAGAAGCAAGCAGAGCTTTTTACAACCCTATTGGGCTGAAGAAACAAAAATGGAACTTGAGGGTTTTCAAATGCATGTACCATTTTTCAACTCTGATATTTCGTGAATTCTAAAGCTGCACAAGATTTGAACAAAACTTTGTAAAAGCAGAGTGCATTTTCTGCATGTATGCACTGTTCAATAAATAAATAAATACCTGTCAAGGGTTGGAGAAAGGGAAGCTACATGAAATCAACAAATGAGAGTTGAAAGTACTTGCAGGAGTGGCAGTTTGACCTTGATCATCTCCCCAGCCTCTTTTTCCCTAGAGTCACTTAAAAGTCTTAACATATTGCACCTTGTGGGAAGACCATTGCTGTGGTATAGGAAAAACAAAAACAAACAAACAAATCAGAGCTTTTGGCTACGGAACAGGGGTTGGTGTGATAAAATCTGAGACTTGAGGGACCTCCAAAGAACATGCAGCCTACCCCTGAAGACATTGGTCAAAATCTGAAGCTACCCATGGCAGGAATTGAAGAGCTATTTCAAAAAAAGACTAAAAAATTGGTTAAACTTTTGCAATCCTTCATTGCTGAGGAGACAAATACTTACAACGATTTCCAAGGAAAATCATGAAGGGCCACTGTCTCTAGGAAAAAGGCAAAGGAGAAATAGACTGAGTCTTCCAAAAATGGCCATGCCACATTGACATAACTCTTTTCATGGCTCCTTTACGATTATCAGAATACGTTGCCAACCACACCATTTTATCCGGCGAGCAGAAGGAAGAGCAAAGATCTTCTTTAGAAAGAAATTATCATCATATCGATCCTCTACTATTTGATATTTTTAATTCACAATACCTTACATTCAACAAAAATTAGTAGGCACGGAGAAAGAAAAGATAGAGACATGAAATTGATAATATAAAGAAACAGGTACTCAATGAGTCAGTTATTGATATTGGCAAGATTCGTTTGAAATAGCTATAATTATTATGTTCAAGATTACAGAGGAAATAGGGGAAAAAGATGAAAAGATAGAAAACTGCAACTCAAAACCACAAAATAAATACAACAATAAAATCAAATGAAAACTCTATAACTAAAAACTGACCTTAAGAACTCAGTGGATGGATTTAACAAAGAGCAACAGAAAATAGGATCATAGAACTTGAGACACAATATTAGAAGATATCCAAACCGAATCACAAATTAAATTTAACAGGGATAAGCAGAAAAGATGATTTAGAATATGGAAATAAAAGTCCTCAAAACCATTCAACAAGGGAAAAACACATTATCTTTTTGGTTGAGTACTTTATTCCAGGGTTTCAGTGAGATGTGAGGGTATTTTGATCAGATGAACTATTTGGGGCTTGATGCACTTCAAATATTTGTTCACCATTTATTTAAAAGAGAGGCTGGCAGCAGAAAAAGGTAAAAATAAAAATTACTGGCTAGGCACGGTGGCTCACATCTGTAATCCCAGCACTTTGGGAGGCTGAGATAGGCAGATCACTTGAGGTCAGGAGTTTGAGACCAGCCTGGCTAATGTGGTGAAACACTGTCTCCATTAAAAATGTAAAAGTTACCCAGGCGTAGTGGCTCATGCCTGTAGTCCCAGCTACTTGGGAGGCTGAGGCAGGAGAATCACTTGAACCCCAGAGGTGGAGGTTGCACAGGCTGAGATCACACCATGCACTCCAGCCTGGGCAACAGAATGAGATTCTATCTAAAAAAAAAAAAAAAAAATTACTGCTCAGCTTTTTCTCTCTTACAATGAACAATTCAGCTGTGGCGCCAAATGTGCCTTCTTCACTTGACTCAGTAAATGTACTTCATCAGACTCATTTTTCTTGGAAACATATTTCCTGTTGTTACTTGGTATGACTTTTGTAATCTTAATTATCCAATGATCTTATCAAATTACTTGGAGTATTCTTTCAGAGAGGCATTCTGATAATTACTAATTTCTTCACCTTTTTACATTCTTAGTGAATTTGGAAATTTTAAATAAATCGATGGATATTACTTGCCTGGCTGGACCATCCCTCTTAGCCCAGTTTATTTTGAACTCAGTGTTATATGGTCAAGCCACATAAGACTTATATTGAGACTTAGCAGAAATAACTAAAATAATCACAGTTATAAAGTATTTGAAGGCATCCAAAAGAAATTGCCCTAAGCAATGGAATATTGTAAGCTTTTTAAAATCTAAGGCTCCATGGTGGAAATAAAGTGAATAGAATGAAGAAAATATTAAACTGAAAAAAATAGACACATCTTGAAAATGTCTAAGAAAAGTCAAGAGATCTTGGAATCAATACTTCCCAACATGAAATGGAGTTTATCAAAAAGCACCTCAGGCCGGATGTGGTGACTCACACCTGTAATTCCAGCACTTTGGGAGGCAGAGCTGGGCGGATCATTTGAAGTCAGGAGTTCAAGACCAGCCTGATCAACATGATGAAACCTTGTCTCTACTAAAAATACAAAAAAAAAAAAAAAAAAAAAAAAAGAAAAAGAAAAAAGAAAAACTTGTACAATACTGCTGGAAATGAGTATATGTCACATTCTCTGGATATTTAATTCTCATTTCCCCTCCCCTTCATCATTCTTCTGTAATTCCTTTTCTGCATTTTTTTTTTTCATCTCTTTAACGACAGTTCCAGTTTCCATGTACATAGCCTGGTATGTATTTTAAACATAAAGGCTTTGACTGGTCATGGGGACACCTTTTTCTACAGCCATTGTCAAGTGTGTAACATCTGCATTTACTGATATCTTTTAATCCAAAAAATTATGCTTCTTGGCTCTTAAGAATTTGCTAAAAGAAGAAAAGCATAACAAATGCAAGTGAGCTCTTATGGTGGCCCATAAGCCCATGTCACCTCAAGGGGACATTCAGGATTTTTTCGTTGTTCTTTCTTGAAAGAAGGTCCTTGTTCCTGCCCACTGAATTGAGTGTCTCTGAACATTATAAAATTTGAAAATCCTGTAGTGCTCAGAAGTAGCTTCATATTTTTGTTTTATTCTTTTTGATAATGGATGAGTCTTACACTTTAAGTGTCAAGTAAGTTAAGTGAAAAATGGACATAATAACCAGGGAAGAAGGAAAAGAGGAAACTTGCTTTATGACATTAGATAAGTTTGGGTATATTATAGCCATTTATTCCAAACATGCAAAGAGTTATTTCTTCTGTTAACGCTCAAATTTTAGGAAGACTTTTTTATTATAAAGCAGTAAGGTAATATAATTAATGTTAAATAAAAGCAATGTATCACCATGAATATCTTTTTCTGAGTTCGACAAATTGTTCCTTGTAACACTCAGGGAATGTCTTTAGCTAAAAACATCAGAAAATTAGTTTACAGTGGTTTAAACAAATATGGACTCATTTTAAGCAGTCCAAGACTGACATGATGGCTCAGCAATGTCAGAAGAAACCAGGCTTTTTCTAGCTCCTGATTAGCCATTATTATGATTACGTGGAAAGATAAACCTCTTTTTTCCTGCTTAGCAGGATACTCTGCTCTTTACCTGCGTAGGCTGTTATTTTCAAAGAAAGCATGCCCATTGTCCTCATATTTCCCCTGCCCAGACCCCCAACTTTAATTTCATTTTGTTTCTATTAGTAATATAGGAGGAGGAAAAAAGATACAGATTATGAGCTTGTGGTTACCGTTAGAGTTTTTATTATTATGCTTGCATGATGACTTCTGTATCTTCAGGTTTTGGTTCTCCTTTTTCAGGCTGTACTAGAAGGGGAAAGATAGAAGCAGCTAAAAGGAAAAGGATAGGAAAAGGTGTGATTTTAAAAATGCTTGCTCAAGCTCTTCAACCACATACACTCTGATTTGTACTCACATAGCATTGGCTAAAGGTAGATCACATCTTAAAACCTTGTCTCTGGAGAAAGAAAAGGGAACAGGGAGTATTGGGTGACTTTGGGGTGACTACCACACTTAATTCCATCTCTTTCTAGATCGTTACAAAAATAGATAAAATTATAATGGATGAGTATGATTAATAAGTAAATACGGTATCAATGTAACAGGTAGACAGGGTGATCCAGAGCCATAATTGAAATAAAACAAATAAGGATTCAACTTGTAAAGCAAGATGAGCAATTGAACCAGTTTGTTCCCGTATCCTCAGAAAGAACTTTCATCTACCCACCTCCAAAACAAACTCACCTTCACTTCCAGAAGTGAAGGGAAGAGACAAAAAAAGAAGCATACCTGAGGAAATATTTTTTAGCATTTAAATTCATTTAGCATTCTATTGTGCTGATTTTTTATTTTGATCATGGCTCTCATAATCAACATTTTTCTTCTCCCTTCTCATGATAATCTAACACTCTGGAATTAAATTAAATTTGGGGCTTTGGGTAGATGAATGCAATGACAATTTGTGTAACGCTCCTTGGGAATGTTAATCTATATAGGTGCAGAGCAACATGCCAAGTAGAAAAAAAGAGATGGTATTTTGTTCTCAGGGATGACAAAATTTTTCAAATAGGCCCTGATATTAAGTGAAAGATGACTTTTGTGTCAAGATAAGTACTTCATTCTTTACTGTGTGAGCTCTGATGTGGCAAGCGTGAGGGAAACCGTTTCAAGCTCCTCCTTAACCTTTGAAATAAACACAAAAGTTTACATTTCATCCCATTTGGTAGAAGATACAAATGAGGTTTGGAGAATGTTGGAAAATATTTCAAGGCCACATTGCTAGTAAATGGCAGAGTCAGATTTATTCTCAAAATCTGCTTAATTTTTTCCCTACCATATAAATGTGGAGACTAAAGATATTAAGCAAGATAAGGTTAGTGATTTCAACACTGGATTTACACAAAATATGAAGTATTTATCATTTGGAGCTGTCAATTAAGGGATCTTGTTAAATAATGAAGAAATTAAAAATCCTAATAAAATATTTTAATTTTTTATTTAAGCAACAAAATATTTATTGAACACTATGTGCCCATTACTGCATAGTGTTAAGTAAATGAAGGCCACCCAGTCTGTAGATCTTGCATGAACTGTCCTTACAAGCAACTCAGAAGGATTTTTCTATGAATTGGTAATTGATAGGAATTGAAGCTTAGCATTCTTATGATAGATTCAGATGCTATAGGGTCACGAAGTACAGGTGGCCTGGTTAATTTTCATCTGTGAGTCTTGACATCTGAGCCCAACCATATTCATACACACTATCACAGCATTTTTCCAATGGATATTGCTACTGACAAACTAAAAAGATGACCAAAATGTTTTCCAAAAAAATAGATTTTGATTTAGTCAAGCATATGAACAAGTGCTTGGTAGAAATCTGAAATTGTAAATACAGAGCCCAGCAAGGTGCACATGTCATTTCATTTCTCTGCTTTTTGAGCAACTGTTTCATATTAAGTGAACCCAGAGGAGTCAGCTGCAAAATATATTTTCTCCAGTGTCCCTGATTGAATTGAACTGCTGAATGGAACTCTTTACTGGTTGTATTAACAATTTGAGATTTGGAGTGATTTTTTGGAGTTTATACTGAACTGTGTCATATGGAAGAGTTATTAAACTGGCACTTCACACCTATGATCCAGCTGAGCAGAGTAGTTTCTTCTGCTTCATACCTGGCCTTTCCCTAATTTCTTCAACAGCAGTTATAGCTTAGCATTTCCTTCCCTTTTTCCTTGCCTCCCTTTTAGGGTAAACAGTAAGGATAGTTTATATAGTAAACATTTGGTTGGGAAATTTATAATGAGAAGAATCAGTTGTTTTTCTGGTCCACTTCTGGTTCTAAGTAATATTATATCTTAAGCATAGAGAATACTTGTCTTCTTATTTTATAATGGAGATGGGATGCATCCAGGTCATATAAAAAATATAGGAAGGTATTTAGAAAAGTTGATAAGAAATATTCCATCTTCTGGGTCTGTATCTTCCCACATTAATAAATACCCTAGGAGCTATGTAGACTTACAGGTAACTTGGCAAAGTGTTAACTTTCCGTTATGAGTTCAAAGGCCAGTAGTTTAATTTTTCACCAATATGAAAAAGTATGGCAATAGGCAATAATGAAATAGTGTGTCAAAAACATGTTTTTTTTTTCTTGAAAGATATTAAACTGAAAGTCTGAGGCATAAGTTTATTAATGATGAAGCTGGCACAGTTTTAATGGCATAAACAAGTCAATATACCAGGTATATCTCTTGTTTAGAACGAGGTATACCACCTAGAGTCATTTTGTTTTTTAATCACCGGGAGTTAGCATGACGACTTTAATAAGATCAGGACCCTTACTCCAGATAGGATTTTTGAAGCTTTTATTAATTTTGATATATTTAACAAAATTATTTTTTAAAATATGTGTTACTTAATCAGAGCAGTTGTGAACTCTGTTATCAGACCAGCTTAGAAGAGTGACAGAGTTTATTTATTTTGAAGGAAATATTCCAGTATTATAAAGCCAGGAGTGTTCGTTACCCATAATGCATTTATTCCACAAATATGTGCTCGCTGTTATGTCAGTGGATGAAAATAAGACACAGAACTCTCATGAAGCTCTTAGTCAACTAGTAGAGACATGTAATCTGTTAAAATATAGCATAGTGTGGTAGATGATTACTTAACTCCAGTGCTTTAGGACAACAGGGGAGTAAGCAGTTATGCTGGGAGTCTTATAAATGGCTTCACCGAGTGGAGTCTTAAAAAACAATTTTTCATGGGAGTTTTGTTGATCTTCCCATATGATCATCTGGAAACAAAGTTAAATGGCTTTTGTTCATTTTCACTGAGGTAGACCTGATTCATGGTATTTTTTCCAGCTTACTTTAGCACAGAGGTGGAGTCCCAATTCTTGGTCATCTTATCTAGATACTTATTTGTTGGAGTTTTTGCTTTCAAAAAACATTCTATGAATAGTAAGCTTAAATGTTAATTAATTTCTATAGTAATTATATATTTTTAATAAATGCATTTTACACTATTTTTCCTAGCAGTTTCAGTACAAAAATAATCATTTTATGATTTGGAGGGAAAAAATGTATATGTCATATCAGCATATTCCATGAAAGGCAAAGGTGACTCCAATGTAGTTCACCCATTGAGTATTACCCACACCCACTCTGGAGTATAACACCCTCAGGCTCAGAAAATACTGGTTCTAAGATAAATGTTTTAGTTTACTTATGTATTTACATTTGCCTATTGTATATCTATCTACAATAGACGTCTACTCTGACTTACTTAAAATAACCCAAAACTACAACATCAGATTTTTGTCTCAGCCTTGAGTATCACCTAATACCAACTTTCAGAGTTGTCTCTAAACTGATCCCTCATGTCAATATAATGCAAAATTCTAAGATCCTTGAATAATAAGAATTAATGCAAAGTAAGGGGATTTTGGAATTAAGCAGTTTGTTTGTACAGCGCTAAGGCTTGATGGAATATTGATTGTTTCATTAGCTATGCAGGAAAGAAATATTAAAAGTTATCATAAGTTTGATTCAGTATCTTGAGGGCTCATTTTCTTTGGATGTATAAAACTACCATCACATAAAAAGTATCAAGTCTGCTATGATTAATTTCTGAGTTGGTGTGTGTAGGTGTGTATGCGTGTGCGCGCGTATGCACGTGTGTATACATATAATTTGTTTAGTGAGATATAACTTTGGGTTCTTGTCTGAACAAATCATTCTGGTTATATGAAAGGGAAAAACAATTTTCTACACACTGCTCAAAATTATTGATCTGCTGTTTATCAGGCATTATGACTAAATATCTGATCCATCTTTCATCACATTAGCTAAAAAAATGGTAAAAGTTCAAATAAACAGTTATTTTTCCATTAAATACAAAATATATTTATTTTGTTTTGATAGTGACATTTAATATTCCAATGCAATAATTAAATCTCTGCATAGTTACCACAAAATAAATATTAGGTACTCTTAAACCAAATGTAAATAACTGATAATTATTCTAATCACATGGATTCTACTAAAAGTATTCTAGGCATTTGAATGTTACCAAATTTATAAAAGAGCATCATGGACCCAGTGCAAAGTCATCTCAGGTAGGTATTACCTCACTCTAATTAACTTCAATTCTTAATGATTGGTCAAAAGGGGTATCTCTAAGAGACTTAGGAGCCACTTGCACTAGCTTAGAGCAAGTTGTTGCTTAGAAATGAAAAGAGTGAGCCTAACTTAATGAAACTACATTAATCCTCTTATCTTAATGACCATAAAGAATCTTTTAATTGAATTCAGTTCTATAATAATTGTCCTTTCCAAGGGGGCTTATGAGAGATTGCAATATATCTCTGATTATCAGATCATCTTTCCAACTGGTTTCTAGAAATTGTGTAAGGTTCTGCATCAGCAGGTTTCATTTTTATTTAAAATATAGAAAAATTAAGTTGTATATTTACTGTATGACTCTTCAGGTTCTATCTGACTTGGGATTTACCAAAACTGCTTATACCTAAAAGTGGCTTGACATTTTTCAACATCTGTATCAGTGTCAGTAGGGTTTATATAAAGTGTAGATAGGATGGAATCTGATAGAATCTGTAATTCTATAATTTTTGTTTTAGTAACTATGCATTGGCTGCTTTTCCTTATGGAAAAATTTAAAAAATTATCAATTTTTTATTTGATCATGTAGAAAAAGAAAACAAAATAATTGACACTTTTCAACCTGAAAGAGTAGTTGAATTGGTGTCTGAAAAACCAAAATGTATTAATATCTTCAGAAATCAGCATCAAGTTTACCTTTAGAAATTTTAGTTTGGTATTTAGGTTAGTAGAAAGAAGTGACAAAAGTTTTATAGTTGGGCTGACCTGGGTTATTACCCCATGTCCAAAACTTATTTACTCTGTGACCTTGGGCATTTCTGAATCTTTGTTTCATCTTCTATAAAATATTAGTCATTTCCAAAGTATGGAACTGTTGTGATGATCAAAGATAGTATATATAAACCCAAATCATGCATAGCACCTGGCATATAACACATATTCAGTAAAGGTTAAGCCTTAAAATATTATTATTAAAAACAATAATATACTTTTCAAAGGTAAAAATTTCAATATGTTAAGTACAAGCTTATGACATACATGTGTCCATTTAACCAATGTTATCCAGATGTCTTTTCAATACTTTTTGTATTGTTTCATCTATATTATGTGAAACATGAAGTTTCATTCAGGCAGTGTTTTAACAGTAAAATAGATTCTCTTTGAGCATTACTACCTTTAATTGCATAGAATATTTTATGCATAGATAAGACTTCATAATTTAAATTTTATTTGTGAAAGTCAGGTCTTAAGATTTGCCAGAAAATTGAAGTAATTGATAGAGTCTGAGATGCTTAACCGTATTAAATAACCTAAATTCAAACTTCTTACATGGTTATTCAAGGCCTTCTATGAACTAGTTTCATTCTCTGCTCCAAGCTTGTGTTCTGCTAATCTGCTTCTCCTTATGTGGGCGGATTTCCAGTTTCTGGCATCACAGATTCTTTTTTTTTTTTTCTTATTGCATTTTAGGTTTTGGGGTACATGTGAAGAACATGCAAAATTGTTGCATAGGTACACTCACGGCAGTGTGATTTGCTGCCGTCCTCCCCTTCACCTATATCTGGCATTTCTCCCCATGCTATCTCTTCTTTTTCATTTATTCAGGATGTAAGGCACTTTCACCCCTTTTAATATGTTTTCATATTTATTCCAAGTTACCTATTACAGAAAGCTCACTCAGATTACCTCAGTTAAAAGTACTTGCCCTTCATCTGAACCTCCATTTTTATCATCTTTATACCGAGGTTTTATAGGATCCATCTTTCACGTGGTATTGTAATCATAGCCCTCATGTCTCATCTTTTCTATTATAGTGAAAATTCCTTGAAAGTGGAACCCGTGCTTGATTAATCTTTGTGTACTCGAGTAGTGAGCAGAGGATTTTGTACCTAGGAGGCACACCATATATATCTGTTGAGAAATTGGTCAAATTTCATATTTTTTCAGTTCAGGATATGTGTATTGAAATAGGAAATAAGTGGTGAAATAGATGCCTATATACGGTGGTCAGCCCCCAATTCGTGGTTTTACTTTCTGGAGTTTCAGTTACCCATGGTCAACCATGGTATAAAAATACTAAGTGGAAAACCCCAGAAATAAACTATTCCTAAGTTTTAAATTGCACTGTTCTGTGTAGTGTGATGAAATTCCCAACTCTTCACTCCTTTTTGCCTGGTACCTTAATCATTGTTTTGTCCAGCCTGTTGACACTGTAGATATTCCCCACCCATGAACCATCTGTTATCAAATCTATTGTTGCAATATTGCAGTGCTTGTGTTTCAAGGAACCTTTATTTTACTTAATAATGGCCGCAAAGTGCAAGAATAGTGATGCTGGCAATTTGGATATGCCAAAAAGAGGCCACAAAATGCTTCCTTTATGTGAAAAAGTGAAAGTGCTTGACTTTCAGTAAAGAAAGAAAAAAATCGTATGCTGAGGTTGTTTAGGTCTATGGTAAGAATAAGTTTTCTATCCATGAAATTGTGTAGAAGGAGAAAGAAACTCATGCTAATTTTACTGTTGCACCTCAGACTGAAAAGTTACAGCCACAGTACATAAGTATTTAGTTAAAATGGAAAAGGCATTAAATTTGTCAGTGGAACATGAACAGAAATGTGCTCCAATTGATAGCAGTCAGGTTCTCCATACTGTGTAGTTTCAGACATCCACTGGGGTTCTTGGAATGCATGCCCCACAAATAACAGGAGGAGGGGCGGATTGCTGTACTCAGTATTCCATAAAGACGTAGTGTGTATCTTCTCCCTACAGGAATTTTAAATGGAGCATACTTACATCAATAGCAATTTGTATTTAAATTTCCATTTGTAAATAATGTTGAGGAATGTAATCCCAATCAATATATACAATAAATGGAATACAAAAATAAAACTCCATTTATAAAATTTGTTTTATAAAAGGTCTGATGCCAATGAAAAGAAAGTAAATGTATTTTCGTATTTATAATAACCAATTGGGGACTAATAAGCATTTTCATGGAGATAGCAAAGTTCTAATCTTTAAAGCTTAAATAAAAGGTGATCATTGAAAAAGATTGTAATTGCATGCCAAACTGCCTGGAATCATAATGCTAAGTAACTACCATACTCATTTACAGTGGGATTTTTGGTAAATTCCTAAATATCCATGAAATACAGTTTATTCATCATTTGAAAATGAAGATAATAGCACATAGCCTGCCTACCCTGTGGGTTACTGAGAGGATTAACTGTGATTTTATAAGCAAGGGAACTTTTAATTTCTGGATTTCTTATACGAATATTACAGTTGATTACAGTGCTTGTTTGTAGTTTTTTAAGAAAAATGGTATATATATCTGAGCAAAGGGTTCATACACAGCCTGACGACACCTCCCATGTGTTCCCAAGAAGAACTTTGTGCTCAGCATGGATGAGTTAGAAAGCTCCTAGATTGCATTGCATGCAAATAACTTAGAGCACAGCTAGTACCCCCGTTACCTCCGCATCCAGCACATAAAAACTTCTCTAGAAAATGCTTAGCTATGTGTGTGGTGATCCTTGGTCATCTCCCCGCATTCTGTATTTCAGTCCTCATGGGGCAAGGGTTGGAATCGGACTACTGCAACACAAAGTGGTATGATTGCAGCCACACCTTCTGTATGGATCTACTAGACACGTGGGACCTACACATTGCAGGGAGCTGCATCTTGTGCCTATGTTCCTTTCTCCTATGTCAAGCTTTACCACTTGAGCCTGGTATGCATGTTGACTGTTCTCAGCAACCTCAAATCATGCACTGATATCTTCCCTGGGTATCCATTATCTACCTTTTAACCTTGGCGGCATGTATATGTTATTTTATCCTGTGGAACTACCTGACCACCTGGTAAAACAATACAATTTTCAGTTTTGTCATACTGGAGGTATTTTGTACAGCCTTTTTAATAACTTCTCCATGATATTGCAGATGGCATTCCTGTAGATTTTTCTAAACAAAAATGAGATAAAATATACCTCTTGACAATAAAAATAAGCCTTGGTAATTTTGCATTAATTCCTCTTTATGGCATCAAAAATAAGAGAGAATTTTGCCTCAGAAAGGTGACATAGCTTTGTGGGAAAAGATTTGGTGTAGCAAAGCAACTAAACTACACAAGTGTGTGTAGAGGAGTGGTAAGGATGGAAGCTTTGTTTGCTCTTCAGGGATATGTTTATATTTCTGAATTTTTCATGTGTAATGAATAACATACTAGTAAACAAAAGGATGGAATTTAAAGGGAATGAAACATTTGGAAAATATGAAATGATTTAATTTTCTTTCTCTCTTAGTTTTCATACCTCCTTTCATTATTTGAAACTGCTTTCATCTAAGTTCACTAACATGGATACAAAGACACACATGACCAGTACTGTCTTTGATTTTCACTCTTGACACAGGTAATAAACTAACATGGTTGTGAATTAATAGCTGTGACTACAGGTGAACAGCAGAGTCTTCTAATACTGTGAAAAGAGAGAACTGTTTTTGATTTTTTAAAGTCCATTGCTATTTGCTTCTCTGCATAATCAATTTATTAAGATATATTTGAATGGTTTGTTTCTACATTTGACGTAGACCTGTCTGTACAGTTTGTCTGTGTAAATATATTGGGAGGATGTGAAATAATTAAGATATCTAGAAACAGTACCAAGAACAGGAAGGAACAGTAGAATAAAAAACACCAGTGGTCACACTCAGTAACCTAAAAGAGTGCCCCAATGAATGGTGAAATCGATAGATTACCCAGTGTCTCAGAAGGACAGCACACTGAAAGGAGACATGTCTCATCTTCTGGAAGATTGAATCTTACGATAATAATGATGAGGCATAACACTGTCAGTAGTAAACCCAGTGGGATTTGAAGTGCCAAAAGATTATTGATGATAGAGATGTAAAACAGAAGCCCTGTGAGGAAAAGTTAAGAGTGAGAAATCAGAAGAGAAGGACCTATTTCTGTATTGATGATAGAGATGTAAAACAGAAGCCCTGTGAGGAAAAGTTAAGAGTGAGAAATCAGAAGAGAAGGACCTATTTCTGTATTGTAAGTATGTAAAATTTTACTGGTTTATTCAATCTTAACCAAGTTGTAACTATCAACAAGTGTTCTAAGACTTGCACTGAAATGATAATAAGGTAAAAATAGTTCCTCCTCTTTTATTTTCTGTCTCAACTGGGAAAGAAAACTGACTATATACAGGTTGATTGGGACACAGTTATTTCCTAAAATTGTGTTTGGAGCTGGTGATTTGAGGTCTTGAGGTGATGTATTTTAGGTGCAAAATTAATAACCAGTGTTCCAAGAGGAGAGTCAATAATTTTTTCAAAAGTGTCCACCGAAATTCAAACCATTCTGCAAGTTGGATGACTTGAGCTTTTCTAATATTGCTAGAAGTTGAACTTTGGTGGTATTTTAATCAGTTTTTCTTCAGATGGCCAAGTGGCTGTTTCATGACATTTAGCTATTTTTATATAAGCATTTTCAATGTTGCTAGGTAGGATATTCTCTGGTGTCTTATTTATTCAACATATATATACAACTCAGCTAACAGAGCAAGTACAAGTATCATCAGGGATAACATGTTTTATTATGTAGTTTTTATAATTGCAAAATCCTAGAATGTTAGACAAATAATAGTATAAAATTTATATTTTAAAATCATATTGAAATATGTCAGTTTAGGAGACTCTTGAATGATTTTTCAATTTCCTATACCTGGCTGAGTCATTTGAAATACCTAATACTTGCCTAATAGATGCTATGTTTGGTTATAAAGGAATTTAATATTGCTGTTCTGAATGATGAAATGCAAAGCCTCCATTTTTTCTTGTGGTAATAAAGGATGATGTAAATATGGTAATCCATGATCATTGTGAAATCTTAAGGGGCTAGTTAAATTCATAAATGTACAATGTATGGATATTAGTAGAATTTTCTAGTCCTTGTTCTGGAAAGATGCTATCATTTTGGCATACTGTCTCACCTGCAGGATGCAATAAGTTATGAGGAAGCTTCCACCACTTGTGTGTCAGCTCCTTTGTCTGATAAGCACATTTTAGAACAATGTCCTGCCCAGGTTGCCAAGTTGTGTAATAGCTTTCAGTTTTATATACTTCTTTTCCTGACTTATCATCAGACCATAGTGCCATGATCTCTCTAAAATAGCTGAAGTCTCTCCAAGTTATTAGTAACTTTTCTTATTTCCTTCCCTCTCACAGTGATATATCGACAAGACTAGTTATTTCTTCCTTTGTTAAATCAATCTCAATCTCAATCTCTCTTTCTGTCCGTCTGTCCCTCCATCCCTCCCTCCGTCCGTCCCTCCGTCCCTCCCCCCCCCCTCTGTCTTTCTTTCTTTCTTTCAAGACAATATCTTGCTCTGCCACCAGGCTGGGGTGCAGTGGCAGTGGCGTGACCTCGGCTGACTGCAACCTCTGCCTCCTGGGTTCAAGTGATTCTACTGCCTCAGCCTCCCGAGTAGCTAGGACTACAAGCATGCACCACCATGCCCAGCTAATTTTTGTAGTTTTAGTAGAGACAGGTTTTCACCATGTTTTCCAGGATGGTCTCAATCTCTTGATCTTGTGATCCGCCTGCCTCGGCCTCCCAAAATGCTGGAATTACAGGCATGAGCCACCGCACCCAGCCAAATATCTTATGTTTGTTTTCTTCTTTCCACTTCCTTTGCCACCACTTAGGCAACGACCCTTAAAACCTACTGCCCCGTTTATTAAGATCCCATTTAAAGGGCTTTATGCTTCAGCCTATCTTGATATTCCATACAAGTTATTCCCTGCCTCACAGTCATTCAGTTGTCTTTTATTTCCTGCAACACATTTATTGTCTTCCCACACAATCTCATTCTAACTTGTTTTTTTCATCTTCATCACTCATAATATCGTTACATCAAACATCAGTTCTCAGCAAATTGATTTGTTAGAATATGCTATGCAGAGTCTAGACTGATATGTTTTTGCTCATTAGACACCTCCTCTTTCTCTTCCTCAAATATCTTAATTCTTTTCATCTTTCATAGCCAGCATCAAGTATTATCTCCTCCATTAATACAGACCAACAAAAGCAGCCTGTGCAATAGTCTTTAAGGAAGATAATGTGGGACATGGGTTGCAGTTGCTACCTAGAAAGTGATCATTAAGTTTGAGTTTCTTTACCTCTTTTCCTTTTAACATATGTCTCAGGATGATGACGCATTTCCAGTTTAACCTTACAGGTCACCATCTCTAGACTTTTGATGGCTCTGAGACCCCTACAAGTAATTTGAAAGTTACAGGTAATCTAAAAGTGAGCTAACTGTCTTGGTTCATTACTGAAGACAGAATTGACAAAAATTACATTACATGGTGAGTAAGTGAGGATTGGTGGGACCAGTGCTTTCACGAGGTACTCTGGGTGATCCCAACTAATAGAGTTGAAATGGACCCAAACTGTCAAACTCATATCTATGTCACTTATTTAACAACTTTGCAGGATCAACAAATACTGTAGGTTGTCTAGAAATACAGTCTTTTGCTTTTAAGGAATATGAACTCTATAGACTATTTAAACATAGTACCATTGTATGTACTCTCTTAGATTTATTGTTCAATATTAGCTGTTCACCATCTGTTGACCAGGAAAAACGTGTATTAAAACTACTCCCTGTCCTATGTTTTTATATTTCTGAAATTCAGAATACTTTTTTGAATTATGACTTTTTAAAAAACCTATTGTGTTTTTTTAGACCAAATGACCAGTTTTTACAACCACTAGGTTTAAAATGTGTGCAATTACTTTGAACCTTTGCACTTAATACCAAATATCAGTAATGAGCATTTTTAATAAAATGTAAAAAAATTAACATCCACAGCTTTAATTTCTTCAAAAAGGAAAATTATTGGAAAGTGTACTGAGTCATTACAAGGGTGGTAAGGATGGGAGAGTATTTTTGTTTTCAATATGAAAGAAAGAAATCAAACCCTAGTTCTAAAGATGATTCATACAGTACCCCGTTTCCTAGTTCCACAGTAATGTTTATAGCAACTGAGTGTTTCAAGTTCTTCAAGGGAAATGAGAAACTAAATACTAATGGTAGAGTGTGAAGACCAAGTTTGGTTAAATCCCTGGCATGAGAGTTAGTACCTTAACTGCTCTCCCCGGCTCACGGCAGGAACTGCTCTGATTAGGTGGTTGGTTGATACTTCATTATGATACAGTATGAACAGCAATATCTGAAATGGAGATATTTTGCGTGCATCTCAGCAACTAAACTTTATTTATATACTGGCTACACCAACTGATGAAAATATAAAAGATTCTAAATACATATATATGCCCTTGGTCATAATTTGAAGAATGAGGGCTGAAGATGCAGATTAGAGTGATATATTTATTTGATTTTTGTGAGTATTGTTGTCTTGAAACTGTAGCAGAAGGCATACTGTTTTTCATAGTAGACAAAAATGTATAAATATAATTTTGCTAAATTCCATCACTTGCTTCTATTATTCTAATTTTGAATTTCTGTGTCTGCAACACTGTGAAAAGATTGTGGTATATAAACAAACACTGCATACTAGTGGGAGTTTGATATTTAAATAAAGCTAGTTGCAAATCCTTTTGTAAGATGAAGTTTTTGGTAATTAAAATAATTATATTTAATATATTCCAGAACTTTAGAATTTTCAAAAAGACTTGCTCAACCTTGGCTTCAAGGTAAAGGCTAAAAGTTCGTTTTAATAAAATCTAGTATCGATATGTATACACACACATATAGTCATTAAATGTATATTAAATATGTATATATTTAGACAGCAAAATGTTAGTTTTCAAATTAACTTAATTGAGTCAAGCATCATTAGGGTGGCATCTTGGTTCATATAAAGCCAAAAAACAGCTCTCAAATGGGTCAAAAATTTAAGTGTAAATAAGGAAATTGTAAAAATGTATTTTTAAATAGACAAATCATTAACCTTATTTTTAACATGATTGTTGCAAATGATTTTCCCAGTTTGTATGTATATGTGTATGTATACACACATATATATGTATATAGACACACATATGTATATATACACACATGTGTATATATATATACATATATATACACACATATACATACAAACTGGGAAAATATACATGTATACATATATACACATATATACGTATATATATACGTGTATACACACATATACATATATACACATATATACATATATATGTATATATACACGTGTATACACACATATACATATATATGTATATGTGTGTATATATGTATAGATGTGTGTATATACTTATATACAAGTATATATATACATATATATGTGTACTGTCACACATACAGTATACATGTACTGTCACACACACCTATACATATATATACACATATACATATGTGTGTATATATATGTGTGTGTGTATATATATGTATATATATGTATAGGTATGTGTGACAGTACACATATACATGTGAATATAGATTTCTACTGAATTACTTTTCTTTTTTTTTTTTGAGACAGAGTCTTGCTCTGTCACCCAGGCTGGAGTGTAATGGTAGAACCTCGGCTCACTGCAACCTCTGCCTCCCTGGTTCCAGTGATTTTCCTGCCTCTACCTCCCTAGTGGCTGGGACTACAGGCACACACCACCACACCAGGCTAATTTCTTTTGTATTTTTAGTGGAGACAGGGTTTCACCATGTTGGCCAGGTTGGTCTTGAACTCATGACCTCAGGGATCTGCCTGCCTTGGCCTCCCAAAATGCTGGGATTACAGGCATGAGCCACTGCACCCTGCCCAGAATTACTCTTCTAGTGCTTTGTAGAACTTGTTTGCATTGCAGACAAGTTCCGTAGAAAGTGTATAATACGTAACAATATTTATGTGTAATACCATTTTAGGTATATAGTTTTAGGTTTATCTTGAGAAATGATTGAATCTTCCAAGTTTTCTCAGTTAACCTGCATTTATCTTACAATAAAAATGTTTTTGAAGTAGGACAGGTTCAGAATGTGTAATTAATCCATATGGCAAATCCAGGAGAAAAATAAATATGTCATTAAGAAAACAACAAATATTTAATTAATTTTAAAAAACATTATTCCTTTGGAAGATAATTTAAATGTTTCTGTTATTATTGCCACCAAAAATGCCAAAATTTTGTTGTACTGATATTTGTCTTAGCTTCAATTCAAAATAGAATTTTTGGTATACTGAGTTACATTTGGATATAGTTTGTCACTTGGGTAGTTTGTTAAAGAGGAATTTTATGGCCAGGCGCAGTGGCTTACGCCTGTAATCCCAGCACTTGGGGAGGCCGAGGTGGGCGGATCACGAGGTCATGCGATAGAGACCATCCTGGCCAACATGGTGAAACCCTGTCTCTACTAAAAATACAAAAAATAGCTGGGCATATTGGCACGTGCCTGTAGTCCCAGCTACTTGGGAGGCTGAGGCGGAAGAATCACTTGAACCCGGGAGGCGGAAGTTGCAGTGAGCCGAGCTTGTGCTACTGCACCCCAGCCTGGCGACAGAGCTAGACACCGTCTCAAAAAAAAAAAAAAAAAAAAAAAAGAAAGAGGAATTTTCTTCCTCTTTTTTAAATCCCTGCCACTACAACTTTGTGTCAAAAAGCCAATCTATTCTGTCAGGGACCAATATGATGCTTAAGAAATTGAAAACATTTCTGCTGGCAGGTTCACTATTCATTTCTGACACTGGCTGGTACAATATTGAGCACTTTAATTTATTGAAGTTGCTATTCGGAAAATAAAAGCCATACATTCTCCTACATGGAACCTATTTCAACATTTCTTTATATCTGTTTGGACACAGTTCATAGCTTTTTAATAAAACATTGCACATTCATCTTTTTAAACTGCAATATAAATGATAGGTAAAACTATAAACAAATTTGAATTCAGGATTAACTTTTACTATTTGCAAAAATCATAGGATATACAACTAAGAGCATTTTGAATGTGAGTTACAATTAATTTCTATTTCCTTTTATTTGACTGTATCTTCACAATTTGGGTATTTTGGATAGAATTTAAAACACAAATGCCAGTTTATAAAAAGCCCACTCTAATTATTTTATGTCAAAGTTACTACCTACTTCTTTTTGCAAGGGATGGAGCAAACCTATAGATGTTTTGATTGCTTGGTTTAATGCTTAGAAACAGAGTTCAGATGGTTAGAAATGGAGTCTGAGCCAATTACATTAGAAAGAACCAAGCTCAAGGCAGAAAAACAAAGCAAAGTCCATAAACCCAAAGTCCTAGAGGTGGAAGCATGTGTGAGGAGCAAGTGTAGTTTTAAAAGGAGTGCAGAAAGAAGGCTTTTGGATGATTTCAATGAAGGGCATTGAGTTTGGGATTTACTATTATGAGCTGTTGATTACAGGCATATGGGCAGATTAGGATGGCACATGGGCAGATTAGGATGGCATAATGGTAAAACATCAGGCATATTCTACTTGATAGATCTTGTTTTGTCTTCTTGGAGATAGCTATACACTTTTCATTGCAGTTTTCTGTGTATGAATAAAGCTAACAACATCTATCCAGTTTTGTTGAGCATGTTTGTGATCTTCTATTAGTAATTATGAACTTCTGGTAATAACGGCTATTTCAAACAGGGCTCCATTTGAAATTGTCAAATCTTGTACTCATTAAATTACATGACATTAAGAATCCTTTATTTAAATATGATATTTTAATTAACACTGTATACTACACACTATATTGGAATTATTAACACTGTACAATGTAATATGATAGGATTTTACTAGATTTTACCTATATGGGTGGCTAATTTCTGGCAGTAACTTAGCAGCTATAATTCTTGTTAAAAATGTAAGACAAAAGTTATTTTTTAAAGCAACAATCATATTATGTATAATCCATATATTATATGAAAAAAATATTATCCTTGTAAATTAAAAAAAAGCTCAAAAATTTTGTTGCCACTGCCATTAGTGTCTTCTTTAAGTGCACACTAGGTCTGCATAACAAATTTTAGAATATATCAAAGCATATCCTTAATCTACTGAATCTAATCTGTGTTTAACACACTCCCAAGATACAAAATACTAGCTACATACTACTCCCTTCTGTAACACCCACAGTAAACCTCTGCCATAACCCACAACTGCAGTAATTCTAAAATTTTAGGGTGTAAACCTTCAAGTACAGTTTATTAATGTCCATTCCTGATAAAGTATATCTTATGTGTACACATTTTTTACATATATTCTAGGTGATTCTAATACAGGATATCCACAGATCACATTTTGAGAACATCACAGTACTACCTACGGATGCGACTCAGCTGCCCTATGCCAACAGGGCCTCCTCCTGGCTGACCATGAAAATTTTAATCCAAATTTGAACACCTAGGACCTTTTTCATTTGCCCATTCAAGAATACCATCTGCACAATTCCCAAAAAGTTTGGTCTTTGGAAATACAGTTATTGATTTATACAGGCTTTGCCCTTCATCTTTTTTTTTTTTAACTGCAACATTTGTCTAATTAAACCAAGAAAACGAATTTTCAGTGGTCAAGAAAGAAGCAACCCCTACCACAGCTGGAAACTATAAGAAGTACTGTTATTACATGTTATTAGGAAAAAAACAAAGCCCTGAATTTTGAAATAAATTAAGATAAAACAAGTAGTGCCATGAAAACCACAAAATTCTCTTTCAAATTTTTGTGATAGATTCTATTGACATTCTCCATGTACCATATATATCTGCTTTTCTCATAATTGTAGATAATAGAAAAATCATGGTTGAGAACATCCAGACTGTGATTCATATTTAATTTTTAAAAGTTTTTCAAGCCAAAATCAATTATAAAATCAGAGTATTACATATGGGAAAATGTATTGTGACATGTAAACTGTTGATATTTATATACTTTGAATTTTTATGTACATGTTTCAACATGAGGAGTCTGTAGATTCGGAACTGTTATATTCCATCAGATACAACCAAGTATTTAGTAAGCAACTACATACTTTTGTGATGGATAGTAGTGGGGAATATTTTAAATATTGTTTCAAATTAATGATGTGAGTAGAGAACATCATTGTTGATCAAGGAACCCTTAGTTCACTTACTTTTGTTGTAGAAACACAACAAAGTCCTTGAGAACGTGTAGTCAGTAGGAGTGATCTACGTCACTGATTTCCAAAATGTAGTCTGCAGACCAGCACCATCAGTATCACTTTGAAACTTTTCAGAAATGCAGATTCCTGGGCCTCACTTCAGACTTACCAAGTCAGAAACTCCAAGTGAGGCCCAGCAATCATCTTTTAAAATATATTTTTATTGATATAAAATAATGTACATATTTTGGGGGTACATGTGATAATTTGATACCTATATACAATATGTAATGATCAAAATAGGGTAATTGGGATATCCATCACCTCAAATGTTTATATTTTCTTTATGTTAGGAACATTATAGTTCTTCTCTTCTATTTTGAAATATACAATAAATTGTTAACTATAATTTCCTTACTTTACTATCAAATAGTAGAACATATTCCTTCTATCTAATTGTACTTTTGTACTCCTTAACCAGCTCTGTTCATCCTTCTTCCCTTCCCTTCCCTCTTCAGCCTCTGGTAACTTCTACCTTTATGATCTCCACTTTATTAGCTCCCACATGAATGAGAACATGTAGTCATTGTCTTTCTGTACCTGGCCATTTCACTTAACATAATGGCTTCTAGTCATTTTCTTGCTGAAAATCACAGAATTTCATTCTTTTATGGTGACTGAATAATATTCTATTATGTATATATGTCAATTTTCTTTATTCATCCATTGATGGACACTTAGGTTGATTCCATATCTTGGCTATTGTGAATAGTGCTTCCGTAAACAAGGGAGTTCAGAAATCTCTTTGATATACTGATTTCCCTCCCTTTTTTTGGATATATACCCAGCAAACATCTTTTAAGAAGCCCTCCTTGTGATACTGCACATATTTAAGTTTGAGAACCATTGATTTGCATACACAGAGGTGTCACATATGATGGAGCGTATATGGCCAGTTGTATCATAAGAATGCAAAAAAATTCTCAATAAATCATCTCTCCTTAACTATACAGAAAAAAAGTAAACAATTAGGAGATCCAGCAAAAGCTGACAATGCACAATATTTTAGAATCCACAAGATGCAAACAGAACAAAGATTAAAGTCAGGTGTTAATCAGAGTACTGACAATTGCATTGCTTCCATATGCACAGCAGATTGTAATCAATGAATAAAAATCCAGAAGGACAAATAGAAAAAAAAAAAAATCTCTCAGCTTTTCCTTTGTCAGAACAACTTACTGCTTAGCATTCTGAGTGGCTATTCATCTGTTTCCTTCTTGTCAACATGCTGAACAGCCAACACCAATCAACACTTATTGCTGTTTCCTTCTTTATCTCCCTTGCTTTTCTTTGTGAAACCTTCTTTGTCCAAAATCACAGTTATGGGCTGGGCACGGTGGTTCATGCCTGTAAACTTAGCACTTTGGGAGACCGAAATGGGTGAATCACATGAGGTCAGGAGTTCAAGACCAGCCTGGCCAACAGTGAAACCCTGTCTCTCTTAAAAATAAAAAAAATTAGCTAGGTATGGTGGCGGGAACCTATAGTCCCAGCTACTCAGGAGTCTGAGGCAGGAGAATCAACTGAACCCAGTAGGTGGAGGTTGCAGTGAGCCGAGATCATGCCATTGCACTTCAGCCTGGGTGACAGAGCAAGATTCCATCTCAAAAAATAAAACAAAATCAGAGTCTTGGATTCTAAGAAGTGGCAGAGATTTATTCAAAAAAATAAATATTCTACATTTCAGAGATATATAATGTTTTGCAAATTCTTCCCCCCAAAACTGTTTTTCTACTTATGACTTTAAAAACTCTTTGGACATTGCATGACGGACAAGATAGAGTGATACATCAAAATATGAGTGGATCTTTCCTTGCTTCTCATGTGGGCATTTATTTCTATAAATTTTCCTCTAGACACTGCTTTAAATTTGTCCCAGAGATTCTGGTACATTGTGTCTTCGTTCTCACTGGTTTTGAAGAACATCTTTATTTCTGCTTTTGTTTCATTGTTTATCCAGTCAACATTCAAGAGAAACTTGTTCAGTTTCCATGAAGTTGTGCGGTTCTGAGTTAGTTTCTGAATTGTGAGTTCTTATTTGATTACACTGTGGTCTGAAAGACTGTTTGTTATGATTTCTATTCTTTTGCATTTGCTGAGGAGTTCCAATTATGTGGTCAATTTTAGAGTAGGTGTGATGTGGTGCTGAGAAGAATGTATAGTCTGGATTTGGGATGGAGAGTTCTGTAAATGTCTATTAGGTTTGCTTGGTCGAGGTCTGATTTCAAGTCCTGGATATCCTTGTTAATTTTCTGTCTTGTTGATCTGTCTAATACTGACAGTTGAGAGACACCCTATAGTCAAAATTGAAAGAAGTAGAGAAGCAAGATCAAAAAACTCAAAAGCTAGCAGAAGACAAGAAATAACCAAGATCAGAGCAGAACTGAAAGAGATAGACATACAAAAAACCCTTCAAAAAATCAGTAAATCCAGGAGCTGGTTTTTTTAAAAGATCAACAAAATAGACCACTAGCCAGATTAATAAAAAAGAAAAGAGAGAAGAATCAAATATATGCAATAAAAAACAATAAATGGGATATCACCACAGATTCCACAGAAATACACACCACCATCAGAGATTACTACAAACAAGTCTATGCACATAAACCAGTAAACCTGGAAGAAATGGATAAATTCCTGGACACTTGCACCCTCCCAAGCCTAAACCAGGAAGAAGTCAAAACCCTGAATAGACCAATAACAAAGGCTGAAGTTTGGGCAGCAATTAATAGCCTATCAACTAATAAAAGCCCAGGTCCAGATGGGTTCACAGCCAAATTCTACCAGACATACAAAGAGGAGCTGGTACCATTCCTTCTGAAACTGTTCCAAACAATCCAAAAGGAGGGAATCCTCTCCAAATCATTTTATGAGACCAATGTCATCTTGATAGCAAAACCTGGCAGAGACTGAACAGGAAAAGAAAACTTCAGGCCAATATCCATGACGAACATAGGAGAAAAAATCTTCAATAAAATACTGACAAACTGATTGCAACAGCACATCAAAAAGCTTATCCATCACGATCAAGTAGGCTTCATTCCGGGGATGCAAGGCTGGTTCAACATATACAAGTCTGTAAAAGTAATTCACCACATAAATAGAACCAATGACAAAAACCACATGATTATTTCAATTGATGCAGAGAAGGCCTTTGACAAAATTCAACAGCGCTTTATGCTAAAAACTCTCAATAAACTAGGTATCGACAGAACATATCTCAAAATAGTGAAAGCTATTTACAACAAACCCACAGCCAATATCATACTGAATGGGCAAAACTAGAAGCATTCCCTTTGAAATCTGGTACTAGACAAGGATGCCCTCTCTCACCACTCTTACTCAATATAGTATTGGAAGTTCTAGCCAGAGCAATCAGGCAAGAAAAAGAAATAAAGGGTATTCAATTAGGAAAGGAGGAAGTCAAATTGTCTCTATTTGCAGATGACATGATTGTATATTTAGAAGAACCTATCGTCTCAGCCGAAAATCTCCTTAAACTGATAAGCAACTTCAGCAAAGTCTCAGGATACAAAATCAATGTGGAAAAATCACAAGCATTCCAATACACCAATAACAGACTTAAAGAGAGTCAATTCAAGAACGAACTGCCATTCACAATTGCTACAAAGAGAATAAAATACCTAGGAATACAACTAACAAAGGATGTAAAGGACCTTTTCAGGGAGAACTACAAACCACTGCTCAATGAAATAAGAGAGGACACAAACAGATGGAGAAACATTCCATGCTCATGGTTAGGAAGAATCAGTGAAAATGGCTATATTCCAAAGTAATTTATAGATTCAATGCTTTCCCCATCAAGCTACCAATGACCTTCTTCACAGAACTGGAAAAAATCACCTTAAACTTCAGATGGAACCAAAAGAGAGCCCACATATCCAAATCAATTCTAAGCAAAAAGAAAAAAGCTGGAGGCATCACATTACCCACAAGGCTACAGTAATCAAAACAGCATGGTACCAGTACCATAACAGAGATATAGACAAACAGAACAGAACAGAGGCCTCGGAAGCAACACCACACATCTGCAACCGTCTGATCTTTGACAAACCTGACAAATACAAGCAATGGGGAAAGGATTCCCTGTTCAATAAATGGTGTTGGGAAAAGTGGCTAGCCATGTTCGGTAAGCAGAAACTGGACCCATTCCTGACACCTTACACTAAAATTAACTCCAGATGGATTAAAGACTTAAACATAAGACTAAACACCATAAAAACCCTAGAAGAAAACATAGGCAAAACCAGTCAGGACATAGGCATAGGCAAGGACTTCATGACTAAAACACCAAAAGCACTGGCAACAAAAGCCAAAATAGACAAATGGGATCTAATTAAACTCCAGAGCTTCTACACAGCAAAAGAAACAATCATTAGAGTGAACTGGCACCCAACAGAATGGGAATAAATTTTTGCAATCTACCCATCTGACAAAGGACCTGTATCCAAAATCTACAAAGAACTAAAACAGATTTACAAGAAAAAAACAGACAAACCCATTCAAAAGTGGGCAAAGGCTATGAACAGACACTTTTCAAAAGAAGACATATGAGGCCAACAAACATATGAAAAAGTGCTCATCATCACTGGTCATTAGAGAAATGCAAATCAAAACTACATTGAGATACCATCTCATACCAGTTAGAATGGCGATCATTAAAAAATCTGGAGACAACAGATGCTGGAGAGGATGTGGAGAAATAGGTACACTTTTACACTGTTGGTGGGAGTGTAAATTAGTTCAACCATTGTGGAAGACAATGTGGCAATTCCTCAAGGACCTACAAATAGAAATTCCATTTGACCCAGCAATCCCATTACTGAGTATATATTAAAAGGATTATAAATCATTCTATTTTAAGGACACATGCACACGTATGTTCATTGAAGCACTGTTTACAAAAGCAAAGACCTGGAACCAACCCAAATGTCCGTCGATGATAGACTGGACAGGGAAATTGTGGCACATATCCACCATGGAATACTATGCAGCCATCAAAAATAATGAGTTTGTGTCCTTTGTAGGGACATGGATGAACCTGGAAACCATCATTCTCAGCAAACGGACACAAGAACAGGAAATTAAACACTGCATGTTCTCACTCATAGGCAGGTGTTGAACAATGATGACACATGGACACAGGGGAGCATCACACACTGAGGTCTGCGGGGGGGACAAGGGGAGGGACAGTGTGGGATAGGCAGTTGGGGAGGGATAACATGGGGAGAAATGCCAGATATAGATGATGGGGATGGAGGCAGCAAACCACATTGCCATGTATGTACCTATGAACAATCCTGCATGTTCTTCACATGTACCCTATATAGATATATAAACATATATATAAACATATATATAAATATATATATACATATACGTACATATATATGTATACACACATACATACACACACACACACACATATATATATATATATATATATATATATATATATATGAGTGGAATATAATTAGTGGCATGAAATATATCTATACATTCCCCACTTTTGCTATGCTAGCCTTTATTCACTTTCCTCATTTTGGCCTCTCTACACATTCACATCTTATCACTCTGGGATATTACCTTTCATTTTCATTTTATTATCCTTTGTTCCCATCCTTTTCCAACTTTCCTGTTTTAATAACAGCATTTTTCTCCTGTCTCAAGAATGAGATTCTCTTTTGATTCATTATTTGAACTACTCACTCACATTTTCATTTTTTACTTTTTCAGGTTCATTTATTCTCATCCCCATTCTTTCATCCCTGTCCCCTTTGTCTCTTTCTGTAGTCCACCCTTTTCCTTCTCGGCCTCACTTTTGATATCTCCCTTTCCTGAGGGCCTTCTGTTTCTTAATTTTTTTCTCTTCTTTTTCACTTTCTTCTTAATAAAATGGTGCTCTGAGCAAAATGCGTGTTGTGTACAAAGTTCGAAATGTTTCTTGATCATATCAAGATGAATAAGGCATAGTTCTTGCCTGCAAAGAAGGTGGCGTTCACAAAGACTGGTTTTTTTTGTTTGTTTGTTTTTGTTTTTTTTTTTTTTTTTGAGATGGAGTCCTCTGTCACCCAGGCTGGAGTCCAGTGATGTGATCTTGGCCCACTGCAACCTCTGCCACACGGGTTCAAGCAATTCTCCTGCCTCAGCTTCCTGAGTAGCTCGGGGGCAGAGGCATGTGCCACCATGTGCCACCATGCCTGGCTAATTTTTGTATTTTTAGTAGAGATGTGGTTTGCCATATTAGCCAGGTTGATCTCGAACTCCTGACCTCATGTAATCCATCCACCTCGGACTCCCAAAGTGTTGGGATTATAGGTGTAAGCCACCACGCCCAGCCTCAAGCTTTGTTTTCTTATATAGTATGCCAACTTTAACTGTGTCACCACAACCAGAAGCATTCACAAAGATTTTTGACACCTGCCTCTAGATTCACACCCAAAAAAGCTATCATTGATCATACATTTTCTCAGCTTTTGATTCCCTCTTCTCTCCCTTCAGGCCCCACACTTCACCTGGTAAATCTTCCAGTACATCTCAAGTTGGACACATTCCTACCTCATTTTCTATTGTTTCACAAGGAGTGCCCCACCTCCCTGCCTGTGCAATACTAATTTTTATATGCCCAGTATGTGGCTCACCAGTGGAACTTAAACATCTGTGGAACCAAATTAAGGTACATTTTTCCACCCATTCTCTTGAAACCATTTTCTCCACTCTCTGTGGCCCATCACTTAACTTTTGCCATGTTTTGGTTTCCTTGATTTGCTTTTCTTAGTTTTTGGGGGCAGGATTTCCATCTCTGATTCCCAACATCTTAGTAAGTAGCGGAAATTCTCAAAACAGCTTTGCAGCGAGACAATAAACACTGCATCCATCATGTTGCCTGCTATGAAAACGTAACAGGCTGATCACAATGGTCCACGCTTATAATCCTAACACTTTGGGAAGCCAAGGGAGGCAGATCACTTAAGATCAGGAGTTCGAGACCAGCCTGGCCAACATGGTGAAACCCCGTCTCTACTAAAAGCAGACAATAAAAATTAGCCAGGCATGGTGGTTGGTACCTATAATCCCAGCTACTCAGGAGGATGAGGCAGAAGAATCACTTGAACCCAGGAGGTGGAGGTTGCAGTGAGCTGAGATTGTGCCACTGCACTCCAGCCTGGTCAACAGAGTGAGACTCCATCTCCAAAAGACAAAAGAAAAGAAAAAACTTTCAGCACCTCTACCATTCTGCACACTTGTATCAAAGTTACTGGGAGTGATGCTAGACATAGTTGACATGAGCCCAAAGAAACAAAATCATTTATAGCAAGGTGTCCTCTTACTGTTTTCATACACACACACACACACACACACACACACACACACACACACACGCTAAATATAAAGCGTTGACATGAACTCATTTCTTCTATTTTTTACTTTGTCCTTGCAGGTTTGCATACCATGTATGTTGCAGGACTACATAGAATCAAAATATACATGAGATCCTCCTAAAACCCACTGTTATCACTGGGAGTGTTAAATATTGTTTCAATAAACAAAATAGAGGGCCTTAAAGTGCTTCTTATAAATGACTCATTAGTAGGTGGACATTTTCCCTGGACTTTAAGTGTTTGAAAGGTAACAGCAATAACAATGAAAATGTGTACTGTAAGAATCCACTTTTCTGTTGGGCATTGCATTTTCTGGTTTGTGATATTAGGTCACCAACAGACTCCAGAACAGCTTGAGAGTTTTTTTGACTACACGTAGTTTCCTGGGTTTCACAGAATGAATTACAGTCAAGGATATGGAACTAGAGACTTGCATTTAGGCTCTTTGCCCACCTCTCCTCATAGATTAGTAACTGAAGTCTGAGAACAGTCTCAGAGTGGGAAGAGATCAGAAAGAATTATGTTCTTCCTGCCCTTTCAGTTTGTAGCATTTGGTAAAGCTGCCTGAAAACCTGGCTTTTAAAACCAGGCATAACACTGCAGGTTATGTTTCATTTATTCTCACTAAAATATGAAGAGCTTATTCCACAGTGAAAGGATCAGAGAAACTCGTTCTAGTATATCTTCTCTTAATCACCCCTAGTTTGCAAGATGCCAAACAGAAGATCATATCTTTTCTTAGGGAGTGCATATTCATAATACAGATATAAATGCACACACACAAGTGCACGCAAAATGCCCTTTGCCAAATTCCTGGGGTTGGGGGAAATTGTGCCTTGTTTTTTGCTATTTTTGATTTTTTTGTTTTCTGCCAATTTATTTCTTCTGAGTGGGGATATGAAAAAGATGGTCCTAAAATCTTTAAATCATAAAAACGAAGACACACCTACCTACACAGCACATACAAGAAATCAGAATGATAATAATGACAATAATTATTGAATGCCTCTATAGTAACTCTAACAAGTACTTATACAAGATAGCAGGGCAGAAATAATTGTCCTTAATTTATTTAGAAGGAAACTGAATCTCCGAATGATTAAATGACTGGCCAAAGGCTATACCTGTGCTCATTTTATCTAGCATTTTGGAAGACATCAGAATGAAGACAGCAGAATTGCTTGCAGAGAACAGTGTTAGGAAATGTGTTATCAAAGTTGCACTGTAAAGTTTGAAAGAAGTTTTGCAAGACTAATAATTCTGAATACTTGTAATTTATTCTCTAAAATTATAATTGACCTAGTTTGTGCAAAAGTATAGCAACACCTTGTTTATGAAGTGTTTAACTGGTGGTGACTGTGGCTTACCAACTGAAAATTATATAGAAAATCAAGCATATTGATGAAAAAATTAAGTTACCTGTTTGACTCCAAAACTCTTCTTTTGTGTAGGTAGTAATAGATGATAAATTAGTATCTGGAGTCAAGAGAAATACACTAACAGTGAATAGGCTCATATATGTAGAATAGTTTTGAAAGCACAGTAATGTGTTTTGTATCACTTGATCTGTACAACAACCCTGTGGGATTGTCAGGATTTGTACATGGGAAAATTGGGAATACCAATAGCCAAGCAACCCAATTACGAATGGCGAACCCACATCTTCTGATATCTATTGGGTTCATCAAAACATGATAACCACGAGTCATTAAACAGAGATCAAGTACAGTGTTTCAGTTTTCTGTTATCCCAAAAACATAGTGACCTGGTACAACAGTCTCATTATTTTCTCATTTGTCTGCAACTTGGGCAGGGCACTAGAGGGTAGCTCATCTCTTCTTCATGGAATGTTCAGCTGGCTCAGCTCCGATTGGCTGGAGGATCCATTCATAAGGTGATTCACACATATATATGTCTGGCAAGTTGACTTTGGCATTGCCTAGAAGCTCATCTTGGGCTGTCAGCCAGGCACTTCAGACCCCCTCCTCCTCCTGGAGTTCTCCATGAGACTTGAGGCAATTGGACTTCTGACAGGGCATCTGGCTTCCTCTAGAGCAGAGGCAGAAGGTGCCAAGCCTTCTGAAGTCTGAGGCATGGAAATGGCACAGTGTCACATTCACCACATTCAACTGGTTAAAACTAGTCACAGGCCAGTCCAAACCCAAATGGGGAAGACTTCACAAGGGCATAAATCATAGGAGGTATGATTCATTGATATAACAGACTATTATTCATGCTGAGTTTAAAATGTCCTAATCAAGAAGGACAGATGTATACATTTTTTGAAATATTTCCAATAAGTCATGTATTTACAAAGCTAAATTTAAGTTAATGGCAAATATTACTTCCTTCAGTAAGCCTGGGGAAAAAAAAGAATAAACTGTAATTTCAAGAGAATTCTAAAATAATATAACTTAACAGTTTTTCCCCCAAGCAATAGAAACAAATTTGGTACTCTGAGTTCAACTAGATCTTTTCAGTGAGGTTGTGATGGATTACCCATTGCTTAGCATTGGATAGTCTTAAGGAAACTCTTCAACATTTCCCAGAATTCTGTACTGGATAGAGAGATGAGAATAGCCTCTCATTCGTATTACCATATTACCTTGGAGAAATCAATTATATTGCATATAAGACACGTTTTGAGGACTAAGTGAATAGGATATCTTAGAGATTAGATATAGGTTTCTGTGTTATGTGTTCAGCTCTATTCAGCAAGAGGCATCTGCAATTCTATTAAGAATTGAAAGATCAACCACTGTCAACAACTTTACATCTGGGAAAGGCAATGCAGTTCTTTCCATTTAAAAATATAGACTGACCCTGAAGGAATTTGATCAAGAATTTGAGCAAGTCCTTGCCAAATAAAAACACCACCCTTTTCTCCCCTGAGCAAGAGTAGGATCCTTCATGGGATATTTATCAAATACAATGTCTACCTTGCTAACATCCCCTTATACTAGTCTAGTCATTCTTTAAATCATAAATAGGAATCTCTGGAGTGTTTCAAGGCATAGCAAATCAAATATAACAGGACTTCAAAAGCAAGTGTTTTCCCATTTATTCTTCTACCAATCTTGTGAGCCAGAAAAGAATTTTCTGTTAGCACTAAACTATAGCATTCTGCTATGAATGCTCCTTCCTTTAACAGCCAGGCTAAAAAACAAGAGGACCAAATAGCTATAAGGGACATGTTTTTCCAAGAATGAGAAAGCATGGTACCTTCATCTCAAGTAATCTACAGACCAGAAAATGTGAAAATTCTGGAGCCATTAAATGGGAGCCAAGAAAAAACTAATTTGAGAGGAAAACTGTCTTCTGAGATATGTGACCGGAGTGCTCAAGTTCATACAAGTTTCATCCTCAGTTGCCTTGGAATTTATCTCGCTTTTTTTCTTTTATTGCTTTACATAACAATGTAAGAGATGTATAGATTAAGTACAGAAACTATTAAGAAAAATGAAATTCTGTTGAGTTCATTACTTGAGATAAGACATAAATCCTGAGGGTTTAATTTTGGAAGCCTTAAATCCCATTGCCTCCAACTCACAAATTCCAAGTATCTTGTCCCTAGTCTCTGTGTCTGGTTCCCTAGAGGACAGAAGTAACAAAGACTGCTATGGTCACTTCATGGTGATACAGAGGTTATCTAAGTAAAATAACATTTTCAGCCAGCATTTGGTGTACACGATTCACGCAATCCTTATTTTGTAGTTCTGCATAGTTCTGGTACTTTTGTTGTATCTCATTAAGCAGATTACAGAGAGGAATCACATTCACCTGAAACATCTGATTAGGTGCTGTTACTTAAAACTTCATATGATTCACAGTGAAGTCTCTAAGTTTAACCTTGTGTATGTTCAATGCTGTCCTTACCATGTTGTCTAAGTATTGATAGGCTGCTATGAGTCAATGCTCTTTTGATCCTAGGATCCCTATACCAGCTCAGTCCCAGTGCAAAATGCTGCAGTATTTTAATATATCCATTAGTTATTGCTTGCTTCCCCCCATGTGAGTATTCCTAAGATAATAGATGGGATATAATAATTGCCAGATTAAGGAATTGAGTGGCTGAATTATAAGGAATTAGTTTGACAGTTACCATAAAAATTTATATTTTTAATCCAAATAAGCTATTTTTATATTGGAAAGATGAAACTCATATTTGTATGTGTGTGTTTGTGTGTGTGTGTATCTGTATGTTTCTCTGTTCAGTGTCTTTGAATGGAGAAGGGATTTGTCTATTTTATATGTGCCCCGCTTTGTGCATATAAAATACGTGCAGGTCCCATCGTGTATAGAGCCGTATGCTGACATGTGCATGACAGAATAGAATGAAGCTGTTTTCGAGGCCTTCCCTCTTAGAATAGTGGGAATGAGTAAGGGGTAGAAGATTCCATGACTTCGAATAGTGTGGGGAAATAGAATAAAAGTTGCTAAGAATGATAGGTTTGCAGTATTTTGTATTTACTAGATGTGTAAAAGAAAGGGTTATAATATAGATGTTTTATTTTGAATGGTAACAGATAAGATTAAAGTTTGAAGTATTACACTGAGTAAACTAGAGATTGGAAGTATTTTCCATCAACTCACTACCAAATCAACTGAGCTGTGAAATAGTTGAGTAAAAATATATACCCTACAAAGGTAGTCATAGTAATACTCAATTTTGTTTTAACCATCCAAGCGTAGATTGGAGTACATTAAGTAGGGAAAATGAGGCCAGGGTGATTTTGCAGGTCTGGAACAAGATTGCTTTTAGCTTCAATACAGTATGTGCAGCAGCCAACAAGGAAAGGGATGTGTGATATTAAGTATAATCGTGGTTATGATTAAATAAAAAAGTTTCAGAGAGTATCTTAGCAGTATCACATTGAACTAAAGAACAAAGTAAAATTCAGCACAGTACAGATAAAAAATACTGTTCTTCATGGCAGTTCTACTTATTTAGGAAGGTGTCATTTTAAAAAATTGTTCCAGTTCAATTAAATATAAATAATAAGCCAGAAGACACTTAGTTCCATTACCGAGACATGGTAATCTTCTGTATATTTATTTGTTTGTTTGTTTGTAATGGAAGCAGTGATGCTTGAAATTAACTATAATTAAATGCAAAGGAAGTTACTGTTAATTTTTTTAAGTCAGAGTTTCTATTGCTATACAGATGTTAGTACATTCCCGTTGCTTGTATTATAAGATTGTAATATACTTTATAGTAATTATGCAAATACTTTATTGCTGTATATACATCGAAGTTTAGATTTCAGCCTCTTAAAAAGCCAACATTGTGTCCATTGAACTGCTGTGCCTGTACACAAGATGGTTCATTTTGTTGAGCACATTTTTTGCAGGGGCTAATACAATACCTACTGGTAATGTCTGCAAGGACTGAATGACAGAACCAAGAATTCCTTTGATGATTTCATTCAACAAAGATTTACTAAACACATACTCCGTGCTAGCCTAGTGCTAGTCCCTGGGGGAAGAAAAATGAAGATGATACAGCCGTGCCCTTCAATACAGCATACAGAGGTGCAGGCCTCATTTTGATGATTCTGAGGTGGCAAGATTAGTCTATGAGAGAAATTGGAGAGTTAAAGGAAGGCTACTTCTGATGGAGGGACATTGAGATGGAGTAGGATAGTGAAAAACATAAGTAGGTATAACTGATTGGTAATTTTCAAATTATTTGGTTGAGCTCTGTCTCCATTGTGTTTATTAGCTTTTAAAATAAAAATACCTTATTGATCAACTGCATGAAACAACAATAAAATTACATTATGAACCATGGATTATAAATTTTCAATTCTGTGCATCTAAAATTCTCATCAGGAAGTAGGGCAGCAGTACTGTAGTAGAGATTGATCCTTTGGAGAAAAAAAGGAGGGATAGCAATCAATGGAGACAGCTATTACAATATTTCTACTCCGAGTCAAGTATATCAGAGCTTCTTTACAAAACTGCTTGTTCTATGAGGGCAGGTGATTTTTTTTTTAAATCACTGCTATCCCCAATGCCTTGTTTAGACATAGTAGGTACTCAAAAATATTTCTCAAATGTTGACATAATACGTCATAAAACTCTTTATAAAGTCACATCTTTAATTTCTTTGAAAAATTACAAAATATGTCCCTGTACTGAAGAGTATGTTACTAAAATGGCAACATTTATATCTTAAAGATCTTTTTTGGCTACTAGTAGCAATGTGATGAAATAGATAATAGTGAATTTCCACTTCATATATAATAAGAAAGTCAAAAAATGTTTAAAATGTTCTTGGGAAGTACTTTAGAAACTCTTACAAATAGATTTTATTAAGATTATTGACAGCCTAAATTTATTCAAACTTTAGGTAAAACATTTAATACCTTATCTTAAGAAGGTAGTAATGTAATTTGGGATGAATAAGCTATGGAGCTGGATGAATTCTTAGAGATTATATAATCTTTCTGCACATGGCTAGCCAGGTTTCCCAACACCATTTATTGAACAGGGAATCCTTTCCCCATTGCTTGTTTTTGTCTGGTTTGTCAAAGATCAGATGGTTGTAGAAAGGTTGTGTTGCCTCCGAGACCTCTGTTCTGTTCCATTGGTCTATATCTCTGTTTTGGTACCAGTACCATGCTGTTTTGATTACTGTAGCCTTGTAGTATAGTTTGAAGTCCGGTAGTGTGATGCCCCCCGCTATGTTCTTTTTGCTTAGAATTGACTTGGCTATGCGGGCTCTCTTTTGGTTCCATATGAAGTTTAAGGTGGTTTTTTCCAGTTCTGCGAAGAAGGTCATTGGTAGCTTGATGGGGTTAGCATTGAATCTGTAATTTACTTTGGGCAGTATGGCCATTTTCACGATACTGATTCTCCCTAACCATGAACATGGAATGTTTCTCCATCTGTTTGTGTCCTCTCTTATTTCGTTGAGCAGTGGCTTGTAGTTCTCCTTGAAGAGGTCCTTTACGTTCCCTGTTAGTCGTATTCCTAGGTATTTTTTTCTCTTTGTGGCAATTGTGAATGGAAGTTTGTTCTTGATTTGGCTCTCTTTAAGTCTGTTATTGGTGTATAGGAATGCATGTGATATTTGCACACTGATTTTGTATCCTGAGACTTTGCTGAACTTGCTTATCAGTTTCAGGAGATTTGGGGCTGACATGATGGGGTCTTCTAGACATACAATCATGTCATCTGCAAATAGAGACGATTTGACTTCCTCCTTTCCTATTTGAATGTCCTTTCTTTCTTTTTCTTGCCTGATTGCTCTGGCTAGAACTTCTAATACTATATTGAGTAGCAGTGATGAGAGAGGGCATCCTTGTCTGGTGCCACATTTCAAGGGGAATGCTTCCAGTTTTTGCCCATTCAGTATGATATTGGCTGTTGGTTTGTCATAAATAGCTTTTATTATTTTGAGA
>NW_016107325.1:11552382-11594690 GCF_001604975.1 Cebus imitator
CAGCAAACTGACAGAAGAGCAGAAGATCAAACACCGCATGTTCTCACTCATAGGTGGGTGTTGAACAATGAGAACACATGGACACAGGGAGGGGAGCACTACACACTGGGGCCAGTTGGGGGGAAATAGGGGAGGGACGGTGGTGGGTGGGGAGTTGGGGAGAGATAGCAAGGGGAGAGATGCCAGATGTAGGTTATGGGGAGGAAGGCAGGAAATCACACTGCCATGTGTGTACCTATGCAACAATTTTGCATGTTCTTCACATGTACCCCAAAACCTAAAATGCAATAAAATAAATGGGGAAAAAAAGAGATTATGTAATCTAATCCTTATATTTTATAAATTTGGAAACTTAAAAGGAAGATTGAAATTATGAATTGCCAAATTACATATATTTATAAGTAGGGAAAGTAAATTCATCTATATATGTTTTTAATGGACCAATTCTGAATCTCTAATAAGACATTAGGATGATATTTTTTGCTATAGCAATCAAAAAATTTTAGAAGTAAAATTTTTAGAAAATTAGAGACTTCTTAAAACATTTGCTGACATAAAGGGAGTTGATCATCTAACTTTAAAATATAATTTTTTGAAGTTGTTAATCTATTAAAATGTGGTTAAAAGATATGGTTAAAATTTCAAAAATATTTAATTAAACTATATTAGGGAAAATAATTTTATAGCAAAAATAATTTCACAGTGTTGAAAAGTTTCATTCATTAGCACATTTTAGTTATTGGCTAATTTTTATACTAACAGTGAATAAAAGGGTAAAGTATAATGGTTACATAGGATTTAGTCCAAAAAGGAAAAGCCAATGTAACATTCAAAAATCACTTGCTACAGTTTGCTGTATTTATTAATTTTTTAAAAATTTTCATAAAACTGTCAGAAAAGTAAAAATAGATGGAAGCATCCTCAACATTTTAAAGGAAATTTGTGAAAGACCTGTAACTAATATATAGGATGGTGGACTATTAAATGATTTTCCTAAGATTAGAGACAAAGCCCTGAGGCTCCCTTCTACCACTTCTATTCTCCCTTTTGTTGGAGACTGTAGTCTGTAAAATTAAAGAAATAATGGTAAAAGATCCACAGATTGGAAATGAAGAAGAATAAAAACATGATTGTTTATTTGCAAAACCCTAAACAGTCTAAAGACTGACTTCTAAAATTACCACATGAATTTGGCAAGGTCACAGTTGAAAAGTCAGCATACAAAATCAATTATAATTATTGATACCAAAAACAAAGTTGGAAAATGAAATTTGAAGAAATCATTTATAATACTATCAAAGCAAAAGAAATCTAGAAAAAATTAACAAAAATTATAAAAGGCTTATAAACTGAAAACTATAAAACATTGCATTCAGAATTAAGGAAAATCTAAATTTTAGATATGTCATGTCTATGGATTAGAAAACTCAATATGAGCCGGGCGCGGTGGCTTACGGCTGTCATCCCAGCACTTTGGGAGGCCGAGGCGGGTGGATCACGAGGTCAAGAGATCGAGACCATCCTGGTCAACATGGTGAAACCCCGTCTCTACTAAAAATACAAAACATTAGCTGGGCATGGTGGCGCATGCCTGTAATCCCAGCTACTCAGGAGGCTGAGGCAGGAGAATTGCCTGAACCCAGGAGGCGGAGGTTGCGGTGAGCCGAGATCATGCCATTGCACTCCAGCCTGGGTAACAAGAGCGAAACTCCGTTTCAAAAAAAAAAAAAAAAAGAAAACTCAATATTGTTAAAATGTCAGTTCTCCCACAAATTGATCTACAGACTCATCACAATCTCAATCATAACCCTAAACACTTTGTGGAAATTTATAAGTCTAAAATTTATGTGGAAATAAAAATGACCTGACCTATAATAACCAAAACATAGATATATACATCAGTGGAATATAATAGAGAATCCAGGAATTGGCCTATACATATATAACCAATTGATTTTTATGTAAGGTTCTGAGATTATTCCAGTGAGAAAAGAAGATATTTTCAAGAAATTGTTTCAAAGCAATTGAATAAGTTTATGAGAAAAATAGAATCCAAACATTGCACTGCACATCATATGCAGAAACTAATTCAAAATGGATTATAAACCTTATTTTAAAAACCAACACTATAAATCTAGAAGAACACATAAAAATGTATTTACAACTTTTGGGATAGGGAGGACACATAAAACACAAACAGAATAAGAACATAATAAATAAATTGGTTTTTATCTAAATTTAAAACATCTGCTCTTTGAAAGAAACCACTAAGCAAAATGTTGAAAAATAAGCCACAAACTGAGAGTAAATATTCTAAATTACATATTTCAGTCTAAAGACTCAATAAATACATCAAAGGACTGGTATTCAGAAAATTTAAAGAATTCCTATAAATTTCTAAGAAAAACAGGACAATAAAAAAGAGGTAGAACAAAAGATTTGAACACACATTCTCATTAAAAGAGGTACTTAATATCATCATCATGGTTTAAGGAAACAAAATGAAGATATTAGCATTCAGGTATTGACTTATAAATCCTTTGAACTTTCTTTTTATGTTGTTTTAACTTTATGTATGTATGTATGTATGTATTTATTTTAGAGAAGGAGTCTCACTCACTCTGTTGCCCAGGCTGGAATGCAATGATATGATCTTGGCTCACTGCAACCTCCACCTCCCAGGTTCAAGTGATTCTTCAGCTTCAGCCTCCTGAGTAGCTGAGATTAAAAGCATTTACCATTATCCCTGGCTAATTTTTGTATTTTTAGTAGAGATGGGGTTTTGCCACATTGGCCAGACTGATTTTGAACTCCTGATTTCAAGTGATCTGTCCGCCTCGGCCTCCCAAAGTGCTGGGTTTACAGGCATAAGCCATTGTACCCAGTCCTTAACTTTTTCTTTTAGATTCAGGGGGTACATGTGCAGGTTTCTTGCCTGGATACATTGGGTGATGCAGAGGTTTAGGGTACAAATGATTCTGTCATCCAGATACTGAACATAGTACCCAACACTTAGTTTTTCAACACTTGACTCTCTCTCTTCAAGTAGTCCCCAGAGTCTGCTGTTGCCACCTTTATGTCCATGAGTACCCAACATTTTGCACTCTCTTTCAAGTGAGAACATGCAGTATTTGATTTTCTGTTTCTGTGTTAATTTGCTTAGAATAATGGTCTCTGGTTGTGTCCATGCAACTGACAATGGATATAATATTGTTATTTTTTATGACTGCATAGTATTCCATGTTATGTACCATATTTTCTTTATCCAGTCCACCACCGATGGACATCTAGGTTGATTTTATGTTTTGCTATTGTGAATAGTTCTGTGATGAATGTGAAAGTGCATGGGTCTTTTTTGGTAGAATGATTTGTTTTATTTTGGGTGTGTATCCAGTAATGGGATTGCTGAATAGTAGTTCTATTTTAAGTTGTTTGAGAAATCTTCAGACAGCTTTCCACAGTGGCTGAACTACTTTACATTCCCACCAACAGTGTATATGCATTCCCTTTTCTCTGCAGTACCACCAGCATCTATTTTTTTATCTTTTTAGTAATAACCATTGTGACTGATGTGAGATGGTATCTCACTGTGGTTTTGATTTGCATTTCTGTGATGATTAGTGATGTGTGGAGCATTTTTTCATATGCTTGTTGGCTGCTTGTGTGTCTTCTTTTGAGCAGTTCATGTCTTTTGCCCATTTTTTGTGGGGTTATTAGTTTTTGCTTGTTCAAATGTTTAATTTGTTATAGATATTAGTGTTTTGTGGATGCATGGTTTGCAAATATTTCCTCACATTCTGTAGCTTGTCTGTTTACTCTGTTGATAGCTTCTTTTGCTGTGTAGAAGCACTTTAGTTTAATTGGTCCCTGTCAATTTTTTTTTTTGTTGTTGCAATTGCTTTTGAGGACTTAGTCATAGATTGTTTTCCCAAGGCCAATGTCTAGAATAGTGTTTTATTCTAGAAAGGTCTTACATTTAAATCTTTAATCCATCTTGAGTTAATTTTTGGATGTGGTGAAAGGTAGGGGTTTGGTTTCATTCTACTGGATGTGGCTTACCAGCTATCCAGCACCATTTATTGAATAGAGAATCCTTTCTCCATTGCTTATTTTTCTCAACTTTATTGAAGTTTAGATGCCTGGAGGTGTGTGGTTTTACTTCTCTGGGTTCACTATTCTATTCCGTTAGTCTAGGTATCTCTTTTTGTGCCAGAGCCATGCTGTTTTGGTTACTCTTGCCTTATAGTATAGTTTGAAGTCAGGTAAAGTGATATCTCTGGCGTTGGTCTTTTGCTTAGGATTTTTATGGCTATTTTGGCTCTTTTTTAGTTCCAAATGAATTTTAGCATGGTTTTGTCCAATTCTGTGAAAAATGGCATTGGTAGTTTGATAGGAATAGCATTGAATCTGTAAACTGCTTTGGGCAGTATGGTCATTTTAATGATGTGATTCTTCTAATTCATAAGCGTGTAATGTTTTTCCATTTGTTTGTGTCATCTTTGATTTTGTTTAGCACTGTTTCATAGCTCTCCTTGTAGATATCTGTCACCTCCTTGATTAGATGTATTCCTAGGTATTTTTTTTTTTTTGTGGCTACTACAAATGGGATTATGTTCTTGATTTGACTCTCAGATTGAATGTTATTGGTATATAGAAATTAAGCTAGTGATTTTTGTACATACATTTTTGTATCCTGAAAACTTGCTTAAAGTGTTTATCAGTTTTAGTAGCCTCTTGGCAGAGTCCTTAGGGTCTTCCAAGTATAGAATCATATTGTTAGCAAGGAGAGATTGGTTATCTTCTTCCTATTGCAATGCCTTTTATCTTGCCTGCCTCTCTGACTAGCATGTCCACTACTGTGTTGAATAGGAATGGTAAGAGGAGGCATCCTTGTCTTGTTTCATTTCTTAGTGGTTATGCTTCTGGTTTTTGCCAGTTCAGTGTGATGTTGCCTGTGGGTTTGTCATAGATGGCTCTTATTACTTTGAGGTATGCTATTTCATTGCCTAGTTTTTTTGATGGATTTCATCAAAAGCTATTTCTGCATCTATTGGGATGATCATGTTTCTTCTTATTAATTTTATTTATGCAGTAGATTACATATAATGATTTGTATATGTTGAACCATCCTTGCATTGCAGGAATGAAACCTACTTGATCATGGAATGAAACCTACTTGATCATGGTAAATTAACTTTTTGTTGTACTAATGGATTCAAATTGTTAGTATTTTGCTGAGGATTTTGTGACTATGTTCATTAGGGATATTGGCTTGTGGCTTTCTCTTTTTTGTTGTTTCTTTGCTAGGTTTTTTTTTTTTTTTTTTTTTTTTTTTTTTTTTTTGTCATGGTGATGCTGGCTTTGTAGAATGAGTTAGGGAGGAGTCCTTTCTCACTTTTTGGAATAGTTTCAGTAGAAATGGTACTAGCTCTTCTTTGTGTATCTGGTACAATCAGCAGTGAATCCATCTGGTTCAGGGCTTTCTTTGATTGGTAGTTTTTTTTTTTAATTTTTTATTAGTGATTCTATTTCAAAACTTGATATTGGTCTATTCAGTGTTTTCATTTCTTCCTGATTTAATCTTGGGAGATTTTGTGTTTTCAGGAATTTATCTATTTCTTGTAGATCTTCTAGTTTGTGTGTCATGGTGTTCTTAATGATCTTTGAAGATCTTTTAAGTTTCTTTGGGATTAGTTGTAATATTACCTTTGTCATTTCTGATTGTGCTTATTTGGATCTTCTCTCTTTTTACTTTGTTAACCTAGCTAATGGTCTATCAATCTTGTTTATTCATTTCAAAAAACAAATTTTTTGTTTCATAGATTATTTGTATGGATTTGGAGGTTTTAATTTTGTTTAGTTTTGCTCTGATTTTAGTTATTTCTTTTCTTATGCTAGCTTTGGGAGTAATTTGTTATTTTTTGTAGTCCCTCTAGATGTGATGTTAGATCATTAATTTGAGATCTTTCTAACTTTTTGAGGTAGGCATTTAGCCCTATAAACTTTCCTCTTAACACTGTTTTTGCTGTATCCCAGAGGTTTTCATATGTTGTGTATCTGTTTTATTTCAAAAATTTTATTTATGCCTTGATTTTGTTGTTTTACCAAAGTTATTCAAGAACAGGTAGTTAAATTTCCATGTAACTGTGTGGTTTTGAGAGATCTTGGTATTGATTTCTATTTTTATTCCACTGTAGACTGATAGTATGGTTGGTATAATTTTGATTTTTTTGAATTTATCAAAATTTGCTTTATGGCCAAATGTGTGGTAGATCTTGGAGTGTGTTTTGTGTACAGTTGAAAAGAATGTATATTCTGTGGTTGAGGGGTAGATGATTCTGTAGATGTCTGTTAAGTCCAATTGGTCAAGTGTTGAGTTTAAGTCCAGAATTTCTTTGTTTAGTGCCTCAATAATCTGTCTAATGATCTCTATGGGGTGTTGAAGTCCCCCACTATTTTTGTATGGCTAAGTCTTTTCGTAGGTCTAGAGGTACCTGCTTAATGAATCAGGGTGGTCTAGTGTTCAGTGTTTATGTATTTAGTATAGTTAACTCTTATTGTTGAATTCAATCCTTTATCATGATGTGATACTCTTCTTTGTCCTTTTTTACTTTGGTTTGAAGTTTGTTTCATCTGACATGAAAATAGTGACTCCTCCTCTTTTTTGTTTTCTATTTGTTAGGTAGGTCTTTCTCCAACCCTTTACTTTGAACCTATGGGTTTTGTTATATGTGAGATGGGATTCTTGAAGACAGCAGACAGATGGGTCTTGTTTTTTTATCCAGTTTGCCACTCTGTGCTTTTTAAGGGAGACATTTAGGTCATTTACAGTCAAGGTTAATATTGATATATGAGGTTTTAATCCTATCATGAAGTTGTTAATTGGCTGCAGTGTACTTTCTACCGTGTGGCTGCTTCATAGTATCTGTGGGCTATGTATTTGCTTTTCATGGTAGCAGGTATTGTTGTTTCCATGTTTATAACTCCCTTAGGCATCTCTTGTAAGGCCAGTCTGGTGGTAACAAATTATGTTAGCACTTGTTTGTCTAGAAAAGATTTTATTTCTCCCTCACTTGTGATTCTTAGTTTGGCAGGATATGAAATTCTTGGTTGGAATTTCTTTTCTTTAAAAATACTGGAAATAGGTCCCTGATCTCTCCTAGCTTGTAAGGTTTCTGCTGAGAAGTCCACTGTTAGCCTGATAGGATTCCTTTAGTCTGTGATGTGCCTTTTTTCTCTAGTTACCTGTAAGACTTTTTTTTCCCTAGCATTAAGCTTAAACAATCTGGTGATTATATACCGTGGTGATGTTCATTTTGTATAGTATCTCACAGGTGTTCTCTGGATTTCTTGTATCTGGATGCCAACCTCTAGCAAAATTAGGAAAGTTGTCTTGAATTACTCTCTCAAATATATTTTCTTGGTTGTTTGCTTTTTCTCCTTCTCTCTCAGGAATGTCAATAATTTATAAGTTTAGTTGCCTTAAATAATACCATATGACTCACAGACCTTGTTTATTTTTTAAAATTCTTTTTTCTTTATTTTTATCTGAGGTTAAGTCAAAAGGCTTGTTTTCAGACTCTGAAATTATTTCTTCTGCTTATTGGTCAAGTCTCTTGATAAAGTTTTAATTGTATTTTGAAGTTCCTTAAATGAGTTTTCAATTCTAGGAGCTCTGATTTATTTCTTTTAAACATATCTATTTCTTATTTAATTTCCTGGATTGCTTTAGGAGTTAGTTTCTTTGTGTTGATTTTCAACTTTGTCTTGGATGTCATTGAGCTTCCTTGCAATCCATGCATTGAATTCTTTATCTGTCATTTCTAGGTCTTCATTTTAGTTAGGGACCATTGAGAGCTAGTGGGATCCTTTGGTGGAATCACTACATTCAGCTTTTTCAAGGTGCCAGAATTATTACACTCATTCCTTTTCATCTGTAGATGCTGGCACTTCTAATTATTCTTATTATTTTCATGTAAACAAGATTTTTTTCTTTCTTCCAGCAATAGTGTTTTCACACTGCTATAAAGAACTTACCTGAGACTAAGTAATTAACGAATGAAAAGGTTTAATTGACTCATAGCTCAGCATGGCTGGGAGGGCCTCAGGAAACTTACAATCATGGCAGAAGGTGAAGGGGAAGCAAGCCACCTTCTTCATAAGGTGGCAGGAAGGAGAATGAATGCATGAGAAACTACCAAACACTTATAAAACCATCAGATCTCCTAAGAACTCTCTATCATGAGAACAGCATGGGGGAAACTGCCCCCATGATTCAGTTACCTCCATCTGGCTTCTCCCTTGACATGTGGGAATTATGGGAATTATAAGAATTACAATTCAAGATGAGATTTCGGTGGAGACACAAAGCCTAACCATATCACTTTCTTTCCCTATAATATTATTAGTATAGTTATTTTTTCCCCTTTCCCCTTTTTTCCATTCCCTAGAAGGTGTGACTCTAGAGAATGCTGCATAGGGTCTTGACTTTGCTTCTACAGCCCTATGCACTTCTCTTGGCAGGTTATATATTGGGCTGTGGAGTTCAACCTGTAAGCCCATTGATGATGCTAGTAGGTAAGAGTTGGCTACAGGCAATGTGGCTGGGCATATGTTTGATTCTTGTTTGCTTGGAAGAAGTTGTTTGTTACCTCAGACAAAGGGCTGATTAGTGGAATGTATGGTGGTCTTAGCTTCCTGCTCAGTCCCAGGACAGTGGGGGCCACAAAGGGCAGGGCCATACTTGGCAGGTCCACCTGTGCATCCCCCAGTGGTAGGCACAGGCACCAGTGCCAAGGGAGAATCCTATGGGCAGCCACCAAACATCTAAAGGTGTGCCTAGGCGTAGAACTTGGAAACCACCTTATCTTTAAGCTCTCTGCACAGGAATGGCCTAAACTTCTAATACAGGAGAATGGGAACTCCAGATGTCTGGAGATTCATATGTGCATCTAGAAGAGAGAGCCCCCCTGTATCAGGATCTCTGAATAGGAAGGGTGTGGTGGCCCAGGCTCTGATCCAGGTGAGCTGGTTCTCCGAATGCCTGGAGATCTGCCTGGGCATGGAGCAAAGTGGGTCACATTGCATCATGATCTATGTCCAGGAAGAGTATGGTGGTTCAGGCTGCTCATCCAGATAAGCTGTGCTCTGAATGCTTGTGGATAGATTTGGGCATGTAGTAGGGTGTATCCCCTTGCATGAGGTTCTCTGCACAGGTGATGTGTCATCTCAGGTTGCTGGTCCAGGCAAGAAGGTGCTCTGAATGCCTGGATTTCTGCCTGCAGGTGGAGCAGAGAAGGCCTCGCTGCACCGTAATCTCAGGAGAACAGGGCGGGTTACCCAGCGATGGCACTGGCAGATCAGTTCCAGGTTGCCAAGCTGGCGCTGGCTGAAAGTCTCATTGCCCAGGAGAAACTGCAGCTGTAGCAGCCCTACTCCTGCCCACAGACTTGTGATGGGGGAGAGAACAATTCTAGCCATACTGCTGAGGTACTTGCCACAGTTCTGGCTGTGGAATCCCCTACCCCACTCCAGAGAAGGCATTCCAGTCTCTGGCCCAAGACTAAAATGCCTACACAGTGACACTGCCAGATTACCAAGGATTGGCTGACTATGTATGTGCCTAGATTAAAATGGCATCCTGTTCTCAGTCCTGGGTCTGGGAAAATGTCTGTAGTGTTTCCTGTTGTCTTTCCCTCACAGCATCTCCAAGCCTCTCCCCAAGTTAGCTCCAGGGCGTGGGAGAAACAAAGTGCTCTCCCTTTCCCTGGGTTGTTCGGTCCCTGGGGAAAGAGGAGTCATAGAGGGAGGCTCTCTGCCTCTCTCACATAGTGAGCTTTCCTTTTATTTTACTTTTATCAACCAGATGCCATCATGGGAGCTGTTTGCTGGCATTCTTCTCTCTGGGATCTGGGGTGTCTTTCACAGTTCTGGTGGATTCCCATTTTTCTTCTTGAATTAAGAGATGACAGAGTTGATCTTTCTGTACTATCTTGCTGTTTCCAAGTGGTTGAGGCACGCTGAAAGCCTCCATTTCATCATCTTGGGTGAAAAAATACAAAATGAAACTTCTGTCTTCTTATTTGTTATTTGTTTGTTCAGACAGGGTTTTGCTGTCACCCAGGTTGGAGTGCAGTGGTGCAATCATGGCTCATTGCGGTGTCAAACTCCTGGGCTCAACTGATCCTCCCACCTCAGCCTTCTGGGTAGTTGGAACTACAGGTGTGCACCACCATGCCTGGCTAATTCTTTATAGAGGGGAGTCTCATTACATTGCATAGGCTGGTCCTGAACTCCTGTGCTTAAGCGCTCCTCCTGCCTTGGCCTCCCAAAGTGCTGAGTTTACAGGCATGAACTACTCTGCACCTGGGCCTGCTTTTGTTTTCAATGGCATGATTTCAAATTTTACTCTGATTTTTTTAAAAATGTCTAAACCAGTAATTTTCAATCTTGGCTGCATGTTAGAATCACTTGGGACCTAATGCTCAGCAGCACACCAAAGCTCAGCCTCCATCACCAGAATCTTTGGATGAAAGTCCTGGAGACAGCAGCATTCTTCCCATCCTTTTTGATGATTCTAATGTGCAGCCAAGGTTGAGGGCCAGTGACTGAGTGGTACTTATATGATGTATTATACTTCTGACTCTAGGTTTGAGGGATCCGTATGTAAACTGCACTAAATTTGTGCCATGAAAATATGATTTACCATTGCCAACTTTATGGAGACATATTAGTTATTATATAACAGAAACCATGGGAACAAGTAAAACCAGCTGTTAACTGGAGAGGAACTGTTGTATAAAGGATTACATAAAAAGGCTTTGTGGTGTTGAGGCTGCAAAATTTGCAACCAACAACTCATTTAATTATTTATTTACCTACAGTTTTGATCAGTTTATCTTTCCTGTTACTCTGATGATGTAGACAGTGGGATCCTTTTAAATTTGGATCAGATATATTGGGCATAGCCTACTACCTCAGTAACCAGTGCTGCCAACTGTGTTTTACTGGAAGTTGATGGTGTGAACCAAAGGTGGCTGGTTGTAACAACAGTGGCAGAAATAAATAATTAGGCTTAAATTGAGGCCATTCATTTTAAGCCCAATAAATGCAGGATGTAATTTTCCAAGTCACTTTTTAATCTCATTTATCTAATGTCAGTAATTCTACCATCAAATAATTTCCCTCACATGGCAAAACTTCATTGGTTTAGAATTGGTAGTCCAATCGTTATTTTGGCATTAAAACTCCCTCATTTCCACTTAACTGTGTTTTCTGTTTTTTTTCTCTTTTTCCCTAACTTTTTAAAAAATGAACTCTTTCTTTCCCTCTTTACAACTTTTCCATTACTTTTTTCTTTAGTTAAGGATGTTGCTAATGGTTAAAAATTGTATTTGCGCTGTTTTGCTCCTCTTCCTATCGTCCTCCTTCTCTTCCTCCCTCTCTCCCTCCCTTCCTCCTTTTCTTCTTTTTCTTCATCCTCTTTATATATTTATCAAGCACCTCCTTATGAGGATCTTTCAAGGACTAATTGAGCTTTTACCTTATAATGGAAATCAGTACTTAAAAAAAAATGCTTTTAGAAACACAAAAGGCAGAATAAACTGCAGTGAACTACACCCTTGTAATTAAACTTGGTGAACATGGCATATAGAAACGTAGCCAAGCATTCTTTATTGGTGAAATGAAGAGGCACGTCAGTGGGGGAGGTGGGCAGAGCAAATCATGTCTGAATTTGCATGGGTGCCAGATATTACTCTAAATAAATCACCAGGGAGAATTTTACCTACCTTAACTTTAGAGGCTGTACTTTATGCCTTATTCATAGATACCTCCTACCCTATTTATAAATACCTCCTAGCTTCCTTATAAAAGTAAGATTGAAAGAATAAATTCCATGTGTGATAGCAGAGTTGGATGACCATACTTAACAAAAACATACTGTACTTGGTTGATGGACACCGTGAATACCCTGACTTGATCAATACACATTATATACGTGTCACAAAATTTCTCATGTATTCCAAAATATGCACAATTTTTGAATTTTTTTTATTATACTTTAAGTTCTAGGGTACATGTACAGATCATGCAGGTTTGTTACATAGGTATACCATTTGTAAAAAGAGTTGGATTCATTGTCCTTCCGGCTCTGGCTTTTGATAATTCTATGTGCAATGCCTTATTTTGTTTAAGGTTTATTTGGTAACTTCTTTCCCAAGGTTTGCTACCCGAGAACAGGGGTAATAGTGATTCAGTTCTAAGTAATTTCTGGTCATAACAGAAATAGCTATTCAAGAAAGGAGTTCCAAAGAAAGTCAATATGAGGAGTCCAAAGGAGAGATGTTATGGAAGCAGGAAGTTTGCAAATAAAATGAAGTAGGCCTTGGCTGATCCCTTTGTTAAAAGATGCTTGTCTAACTTACATCCTGGTTAACTGCTACACGTCCTGCAGAGAAGGTCACTGACCTCCCTTAACTCTAGAGCCTAGGTTTGGAACTACCCCACTGAATTTCTTCCCATCATAAAAAGTAGTACATGATAGTAAAATAACATATGGGATCGTTTTCTGACTCCTCCACTGAGGTGGGATCAGGGATCATATTTTTCATTTCTGAAACACCAGCATCTAAGAAATTATGAAACATTATAAATGCTCAATAATTTTTGAGGCAAATGCATGAGTATCTAGGTATTTAGTCTGGCTCGTATAACTGTTCCCAGTTCCCTTTTGCTTTTGCTCATTGTCTTTAGTACTGATGAGCCAAGCACTTCATAGCCCTTTGCAGTATAAACTTACAGTCACTGACGTTGTCAAAATTTTTCTTAACATTTCCCTATCATAGCTTCTTCCCTAATTAAAGTTTTATGATTAACATTCTTTATTTTATGGCTAAAATTTTTATTGTGCATTTAAAAGTGTAGTATATCACTACCATAACACTTTCTAAAATCAATGTCATACTTTAAAAATGCAAAATATTTGCACATAAGTTACACATATATGGCTAGAGACTGTGGATTAAAGAGCACCCATTACTTCAGTAACCATCTATTGGAACTAAAGCAAGCCTTTCCATTTTAGTTTTAAAATAGTAACAAAACAATCCAATCCCTTTAGTGGGTGAGATGTGGTGCATCTTGTGTGAGATAATGCATTAGAAGAGTTTGAAAACTGTATTTAAAGACCACACAGTGTTAGCTACTAGTAAAATGGTGCTGTCTGATTATCTTTTCTGGATCCTTAAGGAACTGTACTAGGAAGCATTCTTCCTCCGTGGGTGGTATAGATGCATGCTAGATAAACTTTGTTTACTGACACAGCTCTCTTTTCCCTGAAAAAAACTAATACATGGTAAGCATCATGTGCTGTCTCGTAATTTTCAAGGGACCTTATGGGTAACTTGGGCAGTTTAAATTCTAAACTCTTATTGTTGAAACCCCTTCCTGATCCCCATCCACCCACTTCCTCACACATACTTCATATATTCCCCGGTTTACTTGGCAGAAATCATTATCCAGTCAGCTGCCCAAGTTATACACCTCTGATTTCTCTCCTCTCCCTCCCCTCATGCTGTCAGTCACTGGGTTTCTCCAAAATGTCTATCATCTTGTCTCACTTGCTCCATCCTTACTGCTGTTGCTCTCAGGCCAGCCCTCAGTTTGTCTTTCTTGCATTATTGCCGTAGCGTTTACTCAGTATTCTTCTTGGCATCTGGTCTTGCCTTTTTCTCCTTCAGGCCAGCATTTGTGCTGGTGCTTGGATGATGTTTTGATGTGATCATCCCTCTCACCCATGCTTAAAACCTCCATCTCACCATTTTTTCTGGCCTAAAAACCCAATATCCTCCGTCTTGTCCCAAAAGTTTCCAAAAGGAGGTTGGTCTGCGTTTGTTTTTCGAGCCCCATCTCCCTCCAAATCGTCAGCAGTGTCCTCAGTCTCCTCCCAGCACCGTAGTAGCAACTCACCCTATGCTAAGTATTGTGCCAAGAATCAGTCATCTCATTTAACCTTTACCACAGTCAAGTGCAGAGGAGGAAATTGAGGCTTGGGGAAGTTTAGTAAAACCTGGGAAGCAAGACTGCCAATTCAGGGCCACTGAGAGCCCAGAACCTCTGCTTTCTTCTCATTCTCCCCAAAGAGCAGGAGCTCTAACTCCCAACTGCTTGCCTCTGCTGTTCTTTCTACCCCATATGCTCTTCCACCACCTCTGCCTACTTCCAACTCTCTTTTAACATTCTGCCCACATTCCACCTTCCCCAAGAATTCTTCCTGAACCAACTCTTCCTCCACACAGAATTAATCACTTCCTAATAGCACTTTAGTGTAACTGTATTTAAACTTACACCCTATTTAGAGTTATTTACCTGTCTTCCTCTCTTGGGCTAATTATATCTTATTTATCACCACCACTCCCTTTTTTGTTTATATCTGGCTCTAATAGAGTACCCATTACTTGGTAGGTGCTCAGTATCCGCCCACCACCACCATAGTAGCAACTCACCATAAGCTAAGTATTGTTCCAGGAATCAGCCATCTCATTCAATCTTTACCACAGTCAAGCGCAGAGGAGGAAACTGAGGCTTGGGGAAGTTTATATACAATAGAGTAAAGTTCAATTGTATTGAATTGAAAAATTGAATTTCAAATTTTGAAACTCAAATTCAAATTTAGATTTATTGTATTGTATATAAAATTTCTTCCTGGCTGCGAAGTCAGGCCTGGGATGGATTGATTTGGGTAGCAATGGTAGTGACTAGCTTTCACTAAAAACTTGGTAATCAGGCAACTGAGGGGCAGAGGGTTTATGGAAGCTTCTAAAGGCCATACTGCTACCAACAAAATTGGGGTTGGGAACAAGAGAGCATAACTTTGGAAATACTGCTGTATTAGACATCTTTTTTTTTTCACCAAAATTGTTGCCTTGGTGGACACCACTAGCACAGGTTTTTATCCAAAATAACTCTTTGACTACCACAGAATTCCACTTTGCAGCTTGATCTCAGGTTTCTTGGAGGATGAGTATCAAAAGTGTTCTATCGACATGTCGCCCCAATTTTCCAGCATATAAAAACAGTAATGATTGAAAGCAGAATTGTTTATAAGTTTCCATTTATATCCCTGGGAAACATATTCAAGTAAAGCAAATAATGCCCAGTTTCTTAGATCTCTTAGCTTTTTATCTTTCTTCATCATATTGCATATTGCAGCTGGGAAGTCAAAACAGGTTGATCCCCTTCAAGGAGATGCGAAGCCTTTAGTGGCTTTTGCTAACTGACATGGACCAGAATTGAGACTGATACACAGTGGGAATTCTGGTTATCTTTTCTTCAGCAGGAATCTAGCACTGCCTTTCTTCAGTAGCGCTGATGAAGTTCAGCTATGGTTTGCAAGTGCTCTTCGTACCTGAGCAGGCCATTTTTTTATAAGATTGCACTGCTCACTCTTTATGAAGAATGTTCTTTAGGGTAAAAAGAAAATTCTGCTTCCCAAACCCAGGTGATTCGATTACTGTAAATAGTGGTATTCATTTTATGATGGGAAATCAAATAGAAAACTGAGTGAAAACACACAAAACAGTAGTGTGAATAATGGTTCTTAATTGAAGGTGAGCAACAGAATAACCTGGGAATATATGTTCAAAATATGTAACAATGCAGCTGTCTCCCATTTTCTTTAGATTCTCAGTATACCTGGGATATCACCAGTATTGATTTTTTTTTTTTTCTGAAAGCTTTTCAAGTAATTATGACATACTGTACTGGGTTATAAATGGAAGTGATAGTCTCAAATCATGTTACTAGCCTTACACTGCTCTAAGATTTTCTCCTCTCATATAAAAGTCTATACAATATCACTGCCTGACATATAAATTCAGCTTTCCAGTCAGGCATAGAACCCATGACATAGGAACTTAAATCTTATTGTAAAGTATCCTTCCACTTCTGCTGTTAAAGAAGACTTTAGACAATCTTTATTCTAATGGTGTTTCAAACTAGTTTTAGAAACTTAAATCATTTTTTCCCAAATAAAAGTAGCCCTAACTGTAAATAGATGAAAGAGAAGACTGGAAGAAGTGGAAGCTGCGTAACTGTCTCTCACCTCCTCTGCCCCTTGAGTGGCTCCATGGTTGCCTTAGGGCCCCAAGGAACACAGACTTAACTAGTGGTAGGTAGTCTTACCATCTCATTTCATGGGTAAGGAAACTGCTTTAGAAACCAATATTAGAACACGGAAGTTTTCATTGCTGGTCTAATGCACTTTCCATTATTGTACTTATTTAATTCTGCCAAGAGAGGGCATTAAAAGATATGTTGGCTGTCATTGTCCTCATTAGCATTTTGATCAACAATATGCCATCCCTAAACTCAGATTTATGGCTGCTGGAATAAATAGAAAAATACACATAAAATTAAACTGGTTTTATTATTGCATTAAAGAAACCATTTGATTTTTTCAGTTGGGAAAAATCTAATAAAATCAGCTGTTATATTAATTAAGTAGAGTAATATAACAAAGCTTCAGAATTGTAAAATTGGATGGATAAGGCCCTGTAGAGGAGGCAATACATTATCTCATGATGTAAAGTCTCACTGTGGTTTCTCTTTTATACGTTCAACTGCAAAATATCTTATTCTCTTCCCCTGCCCCATCCTGCCAAAAAAAAGACGGGGTAATTACAAAGGGACATGATGGTAAAGAAAACCAAGCCATTTAACTCAACATTATCTGCTTACTTTGGTAACCACTAGACTTGCTATAAAAACTTCCAAAGAAGAGCTGAATTAATTTGTTACTAAACTTGCATATTTCATTATAAATGCACTTATTTACTAGTGAAGTCATAGAATGTGTTTGTTTGTGGCATTTAATTTAGGCCGAATAACTAAGCCATACAATAATGTGACCATATTTTGTTTGGAAAAGGAAAAAAATGGTTAATGTTAATCTCTACTGCCAGTGCTCCCACAAAAGGCTAAAAAATGCCTTATTTTTTGCATATGGCAGAATACAGACTTTTGCATTTCAAAATTTTATTTTATTTCATAATAGCATTGAAGGATAGTTGAAAGAAACATGTAACTTAATGGAATGCCACCTATTACATCACTAATGGCATTTCCTAAAGAGCAAAAGTTGAATAAAAATATAAAACAAATATTGAATGTTTTTGAATAGCAGGTGGCATTGGGCAGAGAAATAGCTTTTCTTTCAGCAGCATTAAATATCATTGGTCAAAAGGAGCATTCTAGACATGGAGGCGACCTTCAGAGACATTAGAATACTAAATCCTACATTTATTGAGAGATGTAAAATGATGAGATATATAGATATCACAAAATAAAGGGAGAATGAGTATGGTGTTGTGTAATTCACTGATGAGTGTAAAATAAACTTTACCTGGTAGGATTTAAGACGGCCTTTAAATCCACTGAAGTTTTCTGTGTTATCTGAGGGAATCTGGCCTTAAATCATCAAGCAAATTAAAAATAGCAAAATGTTTTGTTAAGAGAAACCATCTGTTCCAAGGCGTCAGAAGGAGAGACTGAGGAAATCTCCAGGAAGTCTCCTAGGGGTTCGGGGATGGACAGATATTTACATGGAGCTGATGCTCCTCTGGGCCTCACTCAAGTTCATTTATTCCAACCTAGTCTGCGTGGAAAGGAATACCTGAACTAAGAGAGTGAAAACACCTGAGGGTAAATATTCGTTCAAGTAACCAAGATTCCAGCACTTAATAGCAAGGAAAAAGGAAAACAAAGTGACCCCCTGTCACCGTGGTTCTAAACCCTAGATGCACAGTAGAATCACCTGGGGAGCTATGAAAAAAAGACTTAATGCTTGGCCTCACCCCAGGTCAATTAAATCAAACTCCCTGGCAGACTTGAATAGGCAATCGAAGGATTTGTTTAAAACTCAGCAGGTGATTCAGTGTGTAGCCAGTCTTGAGAACTTCTGTACTATAATAAGAATACAATAGCAATTCTTTTACAAGAACCAAGAAAAACCATTTCTCCAATAAAACCATATACTGATATTTGACAAATTTGACTTCTGCAAATATAACTGAAGGACATGGAGGTCTTAACTCCTAAGGAAGAATGCATCTGTTTCTTTTGTGGGCAAAATAATTTCCTAGAGTGTAAATTATCTTTTTTTTTTTCTTTTTAAATTCTGGAAGAGACATTTCCAAGAATATATCAGCTTTTTGGCTGGCATGAAGAAGTCACAATCTGGTTACAGAGAGAGCCAGCATATTATATAAGAACAACTTGTCATAGACTAAATTCTGTGCTTCTGGTGTGCACATGAATATTTTTAATAGTGAAGCCAAGGCTTAGATTATTTTTTCCCACAGCCAAAAGTGTTGGATAAAAGTTTCTATGTTCAGTATCATGTTCTTAAATTTGCAAGTCAGAGAACAAATTCAGATGCATAGACATTGGTAGGTTCATTCAGCAGAAAGCAGAGAAAAATTAAAATGTCAATGAAAAAACAGCTAATTGGGCCCAAGTGATTATCAGTGGCTTGGTGCCATTTTGTCATTTCAACGTCAATATGAATAACTGCAATGCCTGAAGGAAACAACTACCCTAAAAATAGCGTCTGCTGGAGAATGCTTTGAATTACGCAGCTTGCTAATGCTGCAACCTTTAGGGAGGTCAACCAAATACTTTCAGGCACAATAGAGGGCAGCCTAAGAACTAGGATTATCCAGCCCATGAACAGGCCACTGAAATGGGACATTTTAGATGATGGTAGAGTGAACTAGAATTGCATGGCAGTTTTAGGAAATTTGTGTATTTGTCAGAGGACCCTCGTTAGAGGCCCACAGTATGAGAAGCAAAGCCTAGACACCTACAGATAAAGAGGATGGCCAAGTGCATTATCAAGAGAACCATCCTGGCCAGGCAGGGCGTCTTGTGCACTAATCCCAGCACTTTGAGAGGCCAAGGCTGGGGGAATCGTTTGAGCCCAAGAGATGGAGACTGCAGTGAGCTGTGATTGTGCCACTGCACTCTAGCCTGGGTGACAGAGGGAGACCCTGTCTCAAAAGAAAAAAAGGAAAGAAAGAAAAGGAAGGAGAGGAGAGGGGAGGGGAAAGGAGGGGAGTAAGAGAAGAGAGGCGAACCATCCCATGAGAAGAGCTGTATGGAAGGAAGGGAGGGGAAAGGAGGGGAGTAAGAGAAGAGAGGCGAACCATCCCATGAGAAGAGCTGTATGGAAGGAAGGGAGGGGAAAGGAGGGGAGTAAGAGAAGAGAGGCGAACCATCCCATGAGAAGAGCTGTATGGAAGGAAGGGAGGGATGGAGGGAACCAACCCATGAGAACAGGTTCTAGACATGGCCTCATCCTGACTGAGAGGGACACGAGCTGTATTAAGGAGGTGTCAAGATAGAAGCCCAATGTATATACACTGAGCCACCATGGAGGAAAGAGGAATAGACTTCAGCTGAACAGGACCCCAGAACAAACCATTTACTGTACTCTATTGAGAGCTTCTAAGTTTTGTCCCAGCTGGGATTTGTCTGAGAGGCTGAAGACAGCTATGTGCAGGTGGGGCTAAATCATTGATTCAAGTCTGGGGATGCTGCAGAAGAAATGAGGTAAGAGCTGATGGAGTTGCTGCTAGTTTGCATGATCCTGATCTTGTCATTTCCAGAACTGTCAACCATGGTTTACTTTTCTTCTTCAAAGAAAATGAGTTTGTTCTCACCTACCAAAAGAATGTACTTTTCTTCTCTTCTACCCTCCCCATTGCCAATGGAAATGGAACATCGAACTTGCTGAGAGAAGAAGCTCTTTTTAGATCTGAGACTTGGACATAGGCAAAGGCCCTCAATTAGAGTGCATGTATTAACGCTACCTTTGAAGCTTTTTCGAACTGAACACACTGCTACCTTCTCTTTACCTCCATATTTTTTCCAGAAATTCTGATATGCCCCATTCTCTCCCTATCTTAGCCCCCCTACCCAGATCCTGGACAAAACGCAGGAATCTCCTCCTTCCATATCATTCCATTCAGTTTAATATCCTCCTTCCATATCATTCTCGATGCTTATAAATTTATTTATTTAATGTTTCTTCTGCTAGAATGTAAGCAAGCCCTGCTACTAATCTCTCTGAGGGAAGGGTCTGTGTCTGAATCAGATAAAGCATTTAGTGAATAAATGAGTGAATCAATCAAATTATTCATCTATTTATTTTAATCTAATGTATTCATCGATCTCCCTTCCTGCTTTAACAACTACCATATATAGAACATTCCGTCTTTTTATCTATTTTAAAATTACATGACCTCTTGGCCATCATTCTCATTTTAAATGGCTCTAAATAAGGGAGAATAAGACAGGTCTATACTTACTCCCACATTTACTACAAAACTTGCTTTAAGATTTCTCACCTTTGCCACCTGGAATTATTGAAGGGAAAGGGAATGTGGAAACTATGTGAAGGATTCTAGTTTACTGGATTCCTATAGATGGAGGTTATACGTTTGTCCTATCATCCACCTTCATGGGCATAACTAAGTAGTTTAATTGTGTTATAGAATTTCATCTCCTGAGAACACAGCAGTACTATGCAGATGAGTGATAACTGGATAACAGTACATTTATGTGGTAGGTTTGATTGCAGTCCCATAGTTACTGTATTGTGATTATTTTTTAACTATGTGAGCTCCCTGAGGCTTGTTTTTTGTTCTTTCATTTTAGCTCATTTGTTATTCAGAAGCTTTCACGTAACGGTTTTGCTTGTTTGATAAGATTTAGAATTACCTTTTAATAATATTGGATTTTAAGCCTAATAAATCAGTGATGAAGAACACTTGTATGAATCATGGAAATAACTGATGAAAGAATAATGAATGCTCTTCCACCCACTGCTGGTTGCTTTAATAATAGCTCTCATTAGGTAGACGTAATTTTGCTAAAGCTCCATCTACATTTACCTGATCTAATAGACGTTTTATGGCAAATGTGAGCTTTTAAAGTTCCCTGGTTTTAGAGGATCAATAATGTCTAAGCATTCTCTTCCCAACTGTCTTTATATTTTTTTGTTGCTTGTCTGTTAGAACTTTATCCCCATTTTCTTTCTATAGTCCCAGTTTCAGTGTTTGTTTTCCATCCTACTGTAAAGGGATTGTAACTGCTAGAAGGAGAGCAGGTTGCCTACTTTGTCTCAACTTTCTGTCTCTAGCACCCAAAGCCACGCCTAGGACAATAAAGGCCCTCAATTAATACCCATTTAATTCTTAAATGATATAACTTTAACTACACTCACACTTTTAGTAAATTGAAGGTAAATCTGAATGGCAAATGTACACATTTGAAAGTGACTAAATAGTGAATCTATCCAGCAGCCTTATGGAACTTGACTTCTTGGTCTCTGTAGAACTCTGCAGGCGTTATCTATCAGTTCCGGGTGTGTTTTTCCCGTGTGTTGTTTGCATTGGCTAAGCAGACCTGTTTTTACTTTCATGTGTCTGTATTTCTTCCCTCTTCCCCTTCAGTCCTATGAGTAAACTAGACCAGAAATATCTCTTCCTCCCTGTTCTTCATATTGTTCTTTTAAATCATTTCTGTAAACTTTTAACAATGATCTAACTTGGGAAGTTTACCCTCAATGATAAAGTCATTAGGAATATGGAAGAATCTGAAGCAAGCTCAACTCCCACCAAAAAACAAAATCTGAATAGGGTACTCTTTAACTTTAGGGATATCTACTTCTCAGCCTGTTGATTTGGTTCTTTTATCAGTCCTATTTTTATAAGCCCATTGGGCACAAGAGTATCATGCAATGTATCTGAAACTGCTTCAAGTAATTTTGATACTCAATTCGTGACAAAAACAATATAGTCTCAATTGTAATGACTTTAGTACTATATCCATGCTATGAAAGGTCAGAGTTAAGAGAATTATTATAGATTTCAATTTTTGAACCTTGGCTTGAGGTGTATTAAACTATATTATTGCTGTTTTAAAGTTGAATTATCTTTTAAATCAAGTATGAATAATTAAAATTACTTGTCTAATAAATATTTTTAGGTAGCTACTCTGGCTCAAACTTTAGTGTTTGGGGGAAAAAAACCTGTAAGTTATCACAAAAGAAGATTAAAACTTAAAGACAATAGCGGAAACAGTGTTTTAGTGCATTTATTTGACTCAACATATTGTAATTTATTTTAATGTATATAAATCAGCCATGCCAAGAAAAATCCATAATATATATGATATTGATGGATGTATCATAACACACTCTCCTCTAGAATGAAAACTTCTGAAAAAGTTGTACATTTCTGGGCTAAAAGTGTACCATTAAGAAATGGTTATGTTGTTGGTGAGTTGTTTGTTTGTTTGTTTTATTATGTAATCACACTTGTGATCTAGTGGAAACCATCCTAAGCACCAAGGTTCATTAAAGTAGATTTGGGCAATACCATGATGTTCAAGAGCCGGAAGAATGTGGATTCTAAGAGTAGGAATTCTGGGGTTAGGAAAGAGCCTTGAAAGCAACATGGATACCCTAACAGAAACACAATGTGAAACAAAGACGTAGTGGAAAACAACTAACATCAATCTGCATGGCCCTTATTTCTTTTTTAAAAAATAAATACAATTGTATATATACTTTTTAAGTAGGTACATTATGAAAACAATTTAAATTTCTACATTCCTCTTTTAAAAATAGGGTTTATTCTCACTCAATAAAGATGATCTGTTTTCAGTAATATACTTCTGTGTAACGTTTTGGAATTTTACCTCAATACAGTCTTTTGACATAGTATGGTAGTTTTTGTTTTTGTTTTTAACTGCAGGATTTTATATGTTAACTCTTAATACTCATCAGATAGGATAAGAGTTAAAGGCAATAAATGGAAATGTACATGAGTCATGTTTTAAAACCCTTATCCACTTATCTGACTTTGCTCTGACTTACCCAAAAGTGGACATGGAACAAGCAATATTGTTTTTTATCGTTATATTTAAATAAAACAATTTAATTTTTACAAAGTATTACTCTGCGTATATCATAGAGAGCTAGCTTGTTGAATTAGAGGTGAGGATGGCTCACATTGCAGAAATGTCTCAATTTTGTTCCAGTTAGAATTCTTATCCAAAATAAGCCATTTTTCATACTTAATTTTAGCTCTGAAATTAATCCAAAATAAGTAGCAAAATAAATTGCTGCCTTAGTGTATACCTTTTAACAATGAAATGTCCATCTACCTCTAAGTTATAAAGATTTTTGATGAGGTTCTGTAAAACACAAATTTGGGATTAAAAAAAACTTAAAACCAACTATGTCTTCTACTGATATAAGCATTCATAGTTTTAGGTCAGACACACTTCATTTTCTCTATCTATACAGAAGAGTTTTGACAGTTCCAAATTCCATCTCTCATTACAAAAATCAGATTATTCCAAAGTAATCATTGCATTTCACTCAGAAACAAAACTGCCCTAACCAGATTTTCCACTACACAGTGTACTGTGCTGTATTTCTAAAATACAGTAGATAATTGTAGCAACAGGCTATATTTATATATTATTCCAGATGTGTATATGATATTTTGATGCTGCAGCTTTGACACAACCCTAGTGAAGGTGTTGTGTGTGTGTGTGTGTGTGTGTGTGTGTCTGTGCGTGTTTTAGTGGTCTTTTTGCTAGGAGCAATTTGATGTGGGGGCATTTTTATGCAACTTACCCATTATTTTTCACATTTTACAACCAGATGATAGGCAGAATAGGCATTTTCTCTTCATCCCTGAGGCACACTCCACCCAATGCTACCTATGTCTCCCAATGGACTGGGAATGAAGTGTTTTATGGGTAGAAGAAGGGCCCAGAGGGCAAAACTGCAGAACACAAAATATTCTCAGGCATTGAAATCTAATGGAGTTTATCCAGTTAGAAGTGAAATTACTTAGAGCCAGGGATACCTTTTTTCTTTCTATCTTCCTCCCTTTGGAATGAGAATGTCTATATCTGTTATCTTTTGCTGTTCCACCATTGTGCTTTGGGAACAGATAATTGATTTTCTAATTTCATAACTTCATAGATGGAAGAGGAATTTTGCCCCTGGATGTCTCTTACCTAGAGTCTCATCTGCACCTAATTTGTATGATTTAGATAACATTTGGGACTTTTGATGATTTTTATTATATGATTTTTATTTTGAATTGATGCTGTGATGAATTGAGACTTTACAGGATAGGTATTAAGATGGGTGAATGCGTTTGCATGTGAGATGGATATGAATCTTTGGGGGCCAGAGGGTGGCCAAATAATGGCTCTTCAGACATGTTCATGTCCTAGATCCTGAAACCTGTGGTTACTTTATAAGACTAAAGGAACTTTCAAGAGTGACCAATTTAAGGATCTTGAGATGGGGAGATTATCCTGGATTGTTTGGGTGGGCATGATGCAATCACAATGGCCCCTACAAAGAGGCACAGGAGGAGTCAGAATTAGAGTAGAAAGTGACATGATGATGGAGATTAAAATAATATGTTTAGAAGATGGAAAGAAGAGCCATAAGCCAAGGAATATAGTGGCCCCTAGCATCCTGAAAAGACAAGAAAACTGATACCCTCCCCAGAACCTCCAGAAAGGGTGCAGCCTTGCTGACATCTCTGCTTCAGCCTAAGGAAACTGATTTCAGACATCTGACTTTCAGAATTCTAAGAAAATAAATTTGTGTTGTTTTAAGCCGCTAAGTGTGGGTAACATTTTACAGCAGCAATAAGAAATTAAAACAAAGTGTCTACATGAAACTGCTTTACAATGGTGAATTCTGGTAGTAAACGGATGCTCCCTTGGGTATTAATTCATACTTCTTGAAAAAGAATCAAACAAATACAAAAATAAAACTCTTTGTAATGGGGATGGGAGTTGGAGATAAAGTAAAGGTCAGGAATGTTTACTGCATACATTGCTGGTTAATAACGAAGAGGAATTTCATAGTTTTAAAATATTATTTTGACTTTTATCCAAATAACTGCACCAATAACCATTTTCATCTTGGTTTTCCTGGATATTTTCTCGCTGGTGCCCTTACTCTCACCCCTCCAGAGAATTTTAAGATAGACCTACAGAGACTCTTTCAAAGGTTAAATGAAGTTCAAGGGCTTCAATTCTTAGTTTCCCTGCTGAGACAAAAGATACACTAATTAATGGCTTTTATGAAGACTTGGCTTTACTGGAAATACAACCAAATAATTCCTCTGAAGAGCTTATATCTAATTGCTGTTTTGCATAATTTGATCTGAATTTCTCATGGGAAACAGTTGAATGGAAACAGAGTTGATTATGAATCCAAAAGATTTTTCATCTTAAGTGCGTCATGCTATTTAGGCAGTATATCATTTATAAATTTTATTCGGCAAACACTCCCTGTTTTTCTGTCCCCTATGTGTAGGAATTCTTAGTAAATAGACTGAGCCTTTGGGGAAATAAAGGACTTATTTTATTAAGTAGAATAAAATCTTTACTAGCTAGAACTCTCAGAAAAAGTAATGTATTTTAGATTGAAACATTTTCTGAGTAGAATTATTTTCTTTTAACCGAAAGTCCCCAAATATATATCTATATTTGTATGTGTGTGTGTGTGTAATTTTAAACATTTGGATGGAAAGATTTATAATACATAAATTATATTTACTTTTGAATTTGAAACAGTATATAAAATAAAACTTAACCTTTACCCAGTGATACGGTATTAACATGAGACATCAACACATAAGAACCCAGTGCCTGCTAATATGTGTAAGACCTAATTATACATGAAGTCCAGGACATGACCAAGAAGAGCCACAGACATGGCTCTAATATTTCCGAAACTAATGCAAAAAGTACAATGCTATCACTTACACGGTTTAGGGAAAGGAAAAACAACTTATTGTGTTGTTACTAATTGAAGAAATTCCTTGACAAGATCCTCATAAAAAAATGGCATGCTTGAATGCAATGAACAAAGTTCTCAACAGCATCCTTGTAGTATTACTACAATGGTTTAAGAGAAGTTTTTCAAATAAAGAGCCTTCAGACTGGCTAATGTAATAAAATTTGAATGAAACAATCTCAAGCAGAATCTGCCAAGTCTTCAAATACAACTTCTAAAAGGTTGTGAAACTGTATCATTTGAAAGGCAGTATGACTTATAGAGTAAGATTTATATTTCTTACATTCTTAGGTGAAATCTGATGTTTGTATCATTGATCGTCTCTTATTTTGATTGAAGTTCCTTCCCTCATTCATTCATTCTTCCCCCTCTCGCCTTCCTTTCTTCCCTCCTTTCCATTGTCCTTCCTTTGCTTCTTTTCTTTTTTCTTTCTATTCCTTTTTTCCATCTCCTCTTCCTTTTTAACATTTCTTTTTATATTCCTTTGAATTTAAAATGCTGAGCCCACTTTTCCTGAGGCAAATATGAGAAAAACTATTTTTAACTAATTCTCAAATCATTGAAAAAGTGTAAGGAGAATCTCCTCCCTCTCAACTCTGAAGGCACTATATTGAAGTATTATTAACATGTAAAACCTCTTGGCACATTCTATTATTCTATTCTCTCTGACCCTCTAATTGTCCTGACCAACCCAGAATGTAAACAGCTTCTTGAACACTAGGGGAATGGAAGAGAATTAAAGGAGAGTGATTATTTTCTACTCAAATGTTTTATATTGCATATGTAACAAATGAGTTATTAAGAAACATATTGGTGTCCTGTCTTTTCTTACATTGTAGAATAATCATCTAAAGAATGAAAAGCTTTTTCCCCTGTATACCATTCTGTTCTCAGATTCTGAATTTTGTTGTCCTGTGAGTAGATGGAGCTAACCCTTATTCCACCTAAGAACATCATCATCTATTAAAGACAGCAGAACTATGAACACAAATCTGTCTCCCCCCATTCCCAGGCAGTGTAATTCTAGCTACTGACACAACCTAAGAAAGAAGGCAAGAAGCATCAAGATAACACATCTTACTCAAGTAGGTGAATGACTTCAGCCAACCCTGGATTTGACTTGATTTGTAGAAAAACAAAGTAATATGACATTGCTTGCACCTCAAGTGTTGTGGAACAATTAATCTTTGTTACCATACAATATGATAACATGGAACATTTTTATACACCCCTGAATTTTAAATTCTGTTCGCTGGCCTATATCTCATTATATATAAATGCTTTATTCTTTAACTTGAACAAAGTTTATGTTTCAGTCTCTGAGGATATAATCAAGGTTAGTTATACAATTAAAAAGATCAGGATCCAAGGAAAGACCAAAAGGCTTTGCTTTTCATACTCTCAATCTGGGTCTAGTGACTACAAATTCCATTAGGTAAGGAGAAACAAGATTTGATTTGGTTTTGCCTCTCTCTACTCTTTTCTCCCTCTCTTCTTTTTTCCCTTCAGTGATAGTGCTATCCCTCTACTCTACCGTTTTCTTTAGTTTTATCTCTACTGCTATCTCCCTATTATTCTCCAAGACTTTAAAAATGATAACAGCTAATCGCTCATTTTTATTGAGTGTTTAATGTGTGCCAGGTGTAAATCTTACATTCATGACGCTTATTTAGATTTGGAGGAAAGGTAATATGAAGAACAAAGCTATTGTACTTTCAAAATGTGTCATTCATAACATTTTATATACTTTTTAAAGTGTTTACAGTTCATGAGAGGAATACCCACCAAGGATATTTATGAAAGAATCCGCTAAGGTATAATAGGTCTGACTAGACTAACTGGTCAGAATATCATTAACTGAACTACTCATTTAATTTATCTCTCCCTTAAGTATGTCTTAGGTGCCCACTATATATCAGGAGTTGGACCAATAGTTGTAGCTACAAAGCAAAGAAAACTTAGTTCTCATCCACCAGAACCTGCCAGTGTCCTATAGAGTGTCTTGCATTTCCATGATGAAGCTCTGTCTTCAGGGATCTCTGTTCTGATACCAGTATATTTAATGCCAAGGTGACTTCTGTCATTATAGACCTCATATGCCAAGACTTTACTAACTGCAAATAATCCACAGGGCTCACAGCAGTTTGAGCAGCTCTAGATATGGCAAACTGTCATGCCCATGTCTGTCTGACAGAAACATTTTTACAGCCATTACAGGGCAGCTTCTCATTTAATTGAGATGCCTTGGATAGCCGTGGTTTAGGTGGCTTCATTAGGTGCATGATAGAATGCAGTTTATCACAGCCTTCTGAAATCCTAGGAACATGTGAACCAGCAGGAGCAGAACATACCAATAATTGAGTTAGAAGCCCCCAGCCAGAAAACATCTTCAAAACATGTGTCAAGTTTCCCTTAGAATGCATGCACTGTATTATGTTTCTTAGAGCTCAGAATAGTTGTTAATTTACAGGATGAATAGAAATGAATAGGATAAAACAAAATTTAAATTTAAATTCTTCTGAAAAATATAATTTCAGCCAATTTAAGTGTAATACAATAACACCTGTGCCACTAGAAAGTATATTTTTAGCACCAAGGCCAGATGGCTTACACTCATTCTCTCTCCATTCTTTTTTTCTTTTACGTCCAGTGATTTAAAATCATGACATGTTACAATCGTTTCATATTTGAGCATTTATTGTATTGCTTTCAATTTTTTTCTAAGTTTTTTATTTCCTTCATTTTTTTCTCATTCATAGGAGCAGTATATTCCTTTACCTATTCTTCACATTATTCATTTTTTCAATTACATAACAAACCCCCTTTCCTCCTAGTGAGATATCTCCTACAGCCCTTTGTCTCCTACTTTAGGATGAATTGTTTGTTTTCTGGGCATGCTGTAAAGTTGTCATTATAAGACTTCTCTTAGCTTTACCTCTGTGTTAGAGACATTATTTTCTGCGATTTTATATTTTCTTCTGTCTTGTTTTTACCCTCATTTTACCCTCAAGTTGCTTTCTCAGAAGGAGGAATTAATGACTAAAGATGTAAAAGTCTGATAGTGGCATGTCAGAATGTGTCTTTTGTACTCTTATTCTTGCTTAATAACTATATCAAACATACAATTCTAAATCTAAAATTATTATCCTTAAAACTTGAATATGTTACTTCAATATTACCTAGTATATACTGTTGCTCATTAGAAATCTGATTCCAGAGTGAAAAGTTCTGTTACAAGTGATCTGATTTTTAGTCTTTGTAAGATTTTCTCTTTCTTCTTGGAGTTATGAAATTTTATCTCTCTCTCTCTCTCTCTCTCTCTCTCTCTGTGTGTGTGTGTGTGTGTGTGTGTGTGTGTGTGTGTGTGTTAGAACAGGCCTTTCCTCATTCATTCTGCTTGAAGCTAGATGAGCTATTTCAATCTAAGGGCTTGTATTCTTCAGTAATGTGCAGTGTTTTTTGTGACATCTTGATAATTTCTTCCCTTTTTATTTCCTCTATCTTCCTTTTCCTGAAATCCTTTTAGTCAGATCTCAGATCTCCTGAATAAATTCCATTCATTTTTATATTTTGCTCATATTTTCCATCTTCTTTTATATTGTGATATAAATTATTCCATTGTGTTTTATCTACCAGCACCTGTCTGTCCACTTACTGTCTGCCTTGCCATCTGAATTTCTGTTAGGCTTTTTCAATAGCGAATGCTGTGGGTTCCTATCCCATGCCTAGACCCTGAAGATACATTAACTTGCAGAAATTTATGCAAACTCATTCACTGCAGATCTCCTTCTCAGTTCTGTTTTATTCACTGTTGTAGACTTAAACTTTTCCTTGTGCATCTTCACTGCCAATTCAGTGGGATTTGAAAAGGGCTGGAGGGAAAACCTGTGTGACAATTTGGCCATCTTGAACTGAACAGGAGGCACATTTTTAATAGCTCAATTTGGTGAATAGCTTACTGAAAAATCTGGCTTTGCATAGGAAATATGTCCCAAAAGACTGCATTCCCAGACAGGAAACAGAAACTGCAACCCAAACTTCCACAGAGAAGAATTAAATAGGAAATTACTATACTCAATCCAATAGTGGGAACTTCTAACAGACTGCTTTGGCTGTCTGTTTTTTAGTCCCCGTTTTCTCTGCACAGATATGTAATCATCTTAATTGAGTAGGCAGGTCTCATATGATATAGTTAGAAATCGTCATTATTTTTATCTTCCACTTTCCCCTTAATCTGCTTGGGGAGGGACTAAATGTTCTCGCCTCTGGAAAAGCCTATGACAAACCCAGAGTCACTTTAAATTACCAGAGAATCTCAATTAAGTAATTAAAATAGTTAGATCACAGATAGAATAAAAATCCTGAATTTTATTTAAAATTAACTTTTCATCTTTCTTTGTCTCTCTTCCTTCAGGTGGTAATCCTAAATTTTCAGTTCAATTGGAATTTGAAGAGAGCAAGAGAAAGATAGTCTTGCATTCTCTGAGTTTAGCAGATGTTTGAAATTGACTCTCTCAGTGGAGACTTGTGAATTCTATGAAGAGTCCCACATTGGGTCCTTCTGTCTGCAACTGCCTTGAGATAGGCAGTGTTTCTCCTTTGCCAAACTTCTCCTGCGCTCCCCACAGTGTAATACACAGGCTCTAACCCTTGGGGTCCTCTTGTCCTGGCAGGCTGCCTTCTTTAACAAGACCTTTTTTTACAGTGACCCTCTCACTAATCTACGGCATCCCCAACTGCAGGAGATCCACATCAAGTTCTCTGAGTTATCCCATAGAATTCTCTGTCACTTTTGTTTGAGATTAGAAGTCTCAGTTCCATTCTCCTCAAAGAAATCTTCCTTTCAAATTTCAGCAGTCATGATGATCTCTCTCAGAATTCTCTTTGGCCAGCCTCAGCTATGGCCTTCAAGCCTCAGCCAAAACCGAGAAGGGAAGAGTCACATTTTAACTGCCTGTTACGTGCAAGCTAATACTTCTTAGGACACAGTATTGAGGACAAGTTTGAATTGATTTGGGGAAATTCTGTGAACTAAAGAAGATTATTTAGGCTTGAATGCCGTAACTGGAGTAGAAGCTCATTAAAACAAGAAATTAAATGGAAATGAATGGGTTGTTGCCAATAAATGGTTTGGGACAGTCCCTAATTTGGAAATAAAAGGTCCTGAGTGAACACTAAGAATTGACTAGCTTTTAAGAAATTCAGATGGCATAAATTTGAGTAAGATTTGGTTGAGTCAAATTAAATAATAACAGTGTTATAGATAATTTTATTAGGGGAGCTAAATGTTAAAATACCTACCAGTGTTATCATAATATGACAAAGTAATTTTAATTTCTAAAAACAGTTCATAAAGGACAGTGTTTGAATTTGGTCTTCATGAATAGTGGAAAGTCATCAACTTAATAGTCATCAGTTTAAAAAAATTACAGTAATATTTCTAATAAAAATATTTCGAGTTTGTCATATGTGTGAGAACACCGTAATTTTTTAAAAGTCAAAATACCTGTCAAATAAGTTGGAACCTGGAAACATGCATTTAGGCAAGATGATTTGTAAATTTAGTAAATTCTGAAAAACTACTCTGATAGAATAGCTAATTGAACGTCTATTCTGGTCTCAATGAGAAAGTGAGACCAGAATGCAAATACAAGTTGATAGCTAAATACCTACTAAGGGTTGTTGTGTACTAGGTACTTTCTCAGTCATGAATGGTTTGTTGTTGTTGTTGTTTTGTTTTGTTTTGTTTTTTGAGATGGAGTCTCACTCTGTCACCAGGCTGGAGTGCAGTGGTTCAATCTTGGCTCATTGCAACCTCTGCCTCTCAGGTTCAAATGATTCTCCTGCTTCAGCCTCCGAAGTAGCTGAGACTACAGGTGCATGCCACTGTGCCCAGCTAATTTTTGTATTTTTAGTAGAGACAGGGTTTCACCATGTTGGCCAGGATAGTCTTGATCTCTTGACCTCGTGATCCGCCTGCCTCGGCCTCCCAAACTGTTGGAATTACAGGTGTGAGCTACCGCGCCTGGCCAGTCATGAATGTATTTTAATTAAATTAGTCTTCACAAAACACCTAGGAGGTTGGTATTATTATTTTCATTGTATACATATATAAATAAGGCATAGGGAGTTTAAATAACTCTATGATCAAACAACCAGTAAGCAGCAAACTTAAATCTCAAGTCATGTGGCATCAGAACTCTGGATTTAATCATTAGACTGCTGGAAGTGACCAGACTTTTGTGAAAAAGAGGAAATTAGGGTGTCAGATTTCTGAAGTCCCTGAGTTAGTCATGTTTCCATGGCATGACAGTTTGAAAGATGATTTGAAGAGATTGGGAATTTTTCAATAATGCAATCCTGATAGTTTGATTAAAATTCAAAAAATATTAACAAGCATAATGTGGAATAATAGGAGGACACCCCTACCCTAACTCCCCAACCTCAGTTGCATTCACCTATATATAATGAGCAAGATTTGCCTAAAGAGCACCATGTTTAAAAAAAAATAACTCAGAGTTTTGGCTTGTACAAATATGGTCTTGGTTGACTTCGTGTGAAGCCTGAGAGTTATGTGGCCAATATTATGATTTATATAATCTGATGATGGCATGAGGAGTGGTGGTAAAAAAAGGAAGGGAAGCCTTGCTCTAATCTGCACTGACATGGCTAGACTGGAATACTGCACACAATTACTGACACACTGGCATATTCATAAAAGAGACAACTCTATACGGAAAGAACCTGAAATAAGGTTGGTGAGGAATAGTTGACTATTATCATGGAATGGGAAGGGAAGGAAAAGACAGAACATGATCTTTAAAAATATTCAGGTCTGATGATGGAAAGGGATTAGGGTTATATTTTGTTTGTTGTTTTTTTGGGGTCCCAAGAAGCAAGGACAGAGGCATATAAATAAAAGGTTTCAGGTCAACATAAGAAAGTTGTCTTAGTATGTTTGTTGCTGTAAAGAAATACCCAAGGCTGAGTAATTAAGAAAAGAGGTTCATTTGGCTCACAGTTCCTCAGGTCATGCAAGAAGCATGGCACCAGCCTCTGGCTTGGTTTCTGGTGAGGGCCTCAAGCTGCTTCCACTCATGGTGGAAGGTGAAGGAAGCCACTGTGTGCAGAGATCACATGGCGAGAAAGGAGACAAGGAAAAGGGGAGGGAGGTGCCAGCTTTTCAACAGGTTCCGTGGGAACTAATAAAGCAAGGACTCACTTATTACTGCTGAAATGACACCAAGTCATTCATGAAGCATCTAGCCTCCTTGACCCAAATAGCCCCTTCCATTAGGCCCTGCCTTCTACATTGAGGATCAAATTTCAACATGAAATTTGGAAGTGGTCAAACAAGCCAAACGATAACAGAAATACTCTTGTGAAAATCAGGGTTGACAAAAATAAAATGGACTATATTGTGATTAGTGATTTTTTAAGTACTAAGCTGGAGAAAAATTCAGTTAATTAACAGGTTGTAGTGGTTGGGGCTGTGTTTCTTTTCTAGTCAGTACAACTTGTTTACCTGGTACTTTGTGACTGATAGGCTCAACTTGACTAATTATTTTTAAGCTGTGAAGATACATCTGAGTCAATATAAATATGTTCACTACAATGTAAGTCCTCTTTTCCTAGTAAAATTGATGTAAGATGACACAGTCATTCTTCACTCAGTACAGTTTGCTCGAAGACATCTCCATTAACAAGAGCGTTTTACCTTCCCGTAGATTTCAAATGCTTTGGTAATTTGTACTGTTCTTAAATAAAGCACATCCTGGCATGAAAATGAATGAATGCCTCCTGGCACTCTGTGCATGTATTCCTCAGAGTTTATGATAATTAGGATGCTTGTTTAATTGCTGTCCCTTTATTTCTACTGGGTTGTGGCAGCTAAAGAGCAGCTTTCAAACCATGTGTGTTACATACATAGGTAATTTATGAACTCATTTTGCTGTGATGAGCACAGGAAAAAATCCCAAATGTCAATAAGCCAATGTTTTAATTATTTTATCCCCACCATTACTGCCGCTGGTACATTTGTTTTCACTCCTTGGACAGGAAGGATGGGGCTTTGAGTTACTGCCCTTAAGGATTGAGTCATTTTAGCCATGATGAGTAAGGATCATATTGATATAATAGTTTTTATATAATAAGAATCCTTGAGATTTCTAATAGGTAGAGTCAGTTTTAAAATGCTGTTATTTAAGTATCTATAAATATAAAGTAGCTGTCAATCACATCAGCAGCAAATATTTAATTCTATATCAGTATTAGTAAATAATTACTACAGTTTAAAAGGACTGTGTTTTAATAATACTTTTAACAAATGTGTCCAATTTATTAAGAATGTTTAAAATATATTGAATTCTGAGTGTTGTTAATATTAACTATAACAGTACAATAATTATTTTCCAAATGCTATCCTTCCTATAGAAATCTTATTATAATGAACCCAGTTTCCTGAAGTGTTAGTAGGTCAGAATAGCTCAAAAATTGAAGTGATATTATTTCTTATAAGGAAATCATTTGCAAGTTTATGTTAAAGAAAGGAAGAGATCAAAATAAAGAATATATCACTGTCTTTGTTACATGTTCAAAGGGTTTTCTTTGTGTACATATATTTGAAACTATAGAATGAATAACTCGTTAGCTTCCTTATGCCTTCCCTTTTTATGTGAATTGTAAAATTTTAAATATAGTGTGTGGTTTTATTTAATCCCATTTATCTTAAAACTTATTTTGCTTTTGGCTGTGATTTAAATTGAATTTCCCCATAGAGAATCATGAAATAAACAAATCTGACTACTATCCAGAGAAGCTCAAAAAAGTCATAGAGAATTATATACTCTAAGGACTCCAACAGAATTATATTCAACAAATACTGTTGAATAAATGAGGTGTATAAACATGATGGATGGTTAAATAGAAGAAAATAAAAGACCAGAAAGAAATATTGGAAAATAAAGCAGCTGTTGTATAAGGATAGATGGTATTTGGGGAAATGTTTTTGTTTTGTTAAGTTTTAACATAATTGAAACATTTTAAAGTAATCATTTAAAATAGGAACCCAGTGCAACTTCTTGGTAAGCTGAAAACACAAGTGTTTTGACCCTAGTTTATACCATATACAAAAAGCAATTCCAGAGAGTGTGTAGAAATAAATGTGAAGGACAAAACAATAAAGCTTTTAAAAAGAAATTATAGGGGAAACTTCATGACATGGGGTTAGCTGACATTTCTTAATCAGAATATAAAAAGCACTACAATTTTGGTTCTAAAATGGCAGTGTAGAAGCAAGCTGGATTCACTCCCCACTACAGAAACCCAGAAACAAGTATACAGCACCAAGATTTTTCACCAGGAACAGCCCAGAACTCAAATTTGGGATGAAACAATTCCTGAAGCCACAGAAAAGTGGAGAAACTCCAAGCAGACAGTAAAAGAATCAGAATCCCACATCCACAATGCGCTTCCCCCAAATTCATCTCAGCACCAAGCACATAGGAAATCTCCCCCCAACTCACAGTTTATGTGCTTCAACAAGTGAGGTTGAGATGGTCAGCCAACTTCCCCACCGTCTTGGGTTCATTGCAGAAGACTTGTCCTGACTTTAACCCACAGGAATCATCATGACTGAGTGAAGGAAGAAATACCCTTGATGACAAACAGACACAAAGAAGGGGCCAGGACTGACATTCGCAGCCGTAGAAACTCTGTCACTAGACCAAAGGAGACAGCAAATAAGACTGGCTGCTCAGCAACACCATGTTGTAGGATGGTACATGCACAGATCCCCTGGGGATGGACACCAACTCAGCCTTCCCATCCTGCTGGGATAATCCCTTTGAGACCCACCCATTCAGGACTGAGAGTACTTCGGTCATTTACTAGTGCTGAGGTGAAACTGGCCTTATAGTGCCAACCAGAGCTGAAAAGGTAAACACTGGAGTTAAACTGTGTATTCTCTAATAGGCCAAACTGGCATTTATGGAATATTTCACCTGTCACAGAATACACATTCTTTTCATTAGCACATGAAACATTCTTGAGAATAGACCATATCTTAGACTACAAAACAAATTGGAGTGAATTTTTAAAAATAAAAATCCTGTCAAGTATCTTTTCTGACCACAGTGGAATAAAACTAGAAATCAATAGCAAGAGGAACCTCAGAAAATACACAAATACATGGAAATCAAACAACATACTCCCGAACAACCAATGGATCAATGAAAAAAAAAGGAAATAAAAAATATATTGAAACAAATGAAAGTGAAAATATACTAAAAGCTATTAGATACAGCAAAGCAGCACTAAGTGGGAAGTTGATAGCCATATGTGCCTATATCAAAAAAGTAGAAAGACTTTAAATAAACAACCTAACCATTCATTTCAAGGAACTAGAAAACCAAAAACAAACCCAGCCTATAATTCATAATAGAAAAAAAATAAAGATCAGAGCAGAAATAAATGAAATTGAGACAATACAATGTAGAATATCAACCAAAAAAGTTGGTTTATTGAAAAGATTTTTTAAAAAAATCAACAAACCTTCAGCTATGCTAAGGACAAAAGAGAGAAGACCCTAATAAATAAAATCAAAAATGAAAAACGATACATAACAACTGAGGCATCAGAAATACAAAGAAGCATTAGACACTATTATGAACAATTATACTTCAGTTTGGAAACCTAGAAGTAATGGATATATTCCTGGACACATATCACCTACCAAGATTAAAACACAAACCTCAACAAACCAATAACAAGTGACAAAATTGAGGTCATAATGGAAAGATTCCCATTAAAGAAAAGCCCAGGACTTGATTACTTCACTCCTGAATTCTACCAAACATTTAAAGAAAAACTAATCGCGATCCTACTCAAACTCTTCAAAAAAATTAAAGAAGAGGGAATACTTTAAAACTCATTTTATGAGGCCAGGATTACCCTGATAATAAAAGCAGACAAAGACACACACACACACACACACACACACACACACACACACACACACACAGAGAGAGAGAGAGAGAGAGAGAGAGAGAGAGAGAGAGAGAAAAACTACTGCCCAGTATCACTGATGAGTATAGGCGAAACATCTTTAACACAATGTTAGCAAACCAAACTCAACAACACATTAGAAAGATTATTCCCCACAACCAAGGCAGATTTATCCCAGGGATGCAAGGATGATTGAAAATACACAAATCAATGAGTGTAATACATCACATTAACAGAATCAAAAACAAAAACCTTATGATTATTTGAATAGATGCTGAAAAAGCATTTGATAAAATTCAACATCCCTTATTATGAAAAACCCTCATCAAAATGGATATTGAAGGAACATACATCAAAAATAATAAAGGCCATATGTGACAGCCAACATCATACTGAACAGGAAAATATTGAAGACCTCTCCTCAAAGGAGATAAACAAGCCATGGATGCCCACTTTCACTGCTTTTATTGAACACACTGCTGAAAGTCCTGGCCAGAGCAATTAGGCAAGATAAAGAAATGAAAGACATCCAAATTGGAAAGGAAGTGAAACCTAGAAAAACCTAAAGACTCCAACATAAAAAAAAAACTGTTAGAACTGTTAAAAGGATTTAGTCAAGATACAAGATACAAAATCAACACACAAAAAATCAGTAACTTTTATATATGCCAACAGCAAACAATCAGAAAAAACTCAAGAAAGAAAGCCCATTTCCAATAGCTACAAAAGTAAGAAATACCTAGAAATTAATCAAAGAAGTGAAAGATGTATAAAAAAAAACTATGGAACTCTGTTTAAAGAAATTGAAGATATACACAGAAAATGTAATGATATTGCATGCTCATGGGTTGGAAGAATTAATATTGTTAAAATGGCAATACCAGCCAAAGCAATTTATAGATTCAGTATATTCTCTATGCAAATACCAATGACATTATTTACAGAAATAGAAAAATTCTCCAAAAATTTATATGGAAGCATGAAAGATCAAAAGAGCTAAACAATCTTTAGCAAAAAGAATAAAGCTAGAGACATTCCCAGACTTCAGTTTGTTTTGTTTTGGTAAATATAAAACTCGTCTTTGTAGGTAATCTGACCTTTTCTCTGGCTGCCCTTAACATTTTTTCCTTCGTTTCAACCTATGAGAATCTGATCATTATGTGTCTTGGGGCTGCTCTTCTCGAGGAGTATCTTAGTGGTCTTTGTATTTCCCGAATTTGAATGTTGGCCTGTCTTGCTAGGTTGGGGTAGTTCTCCTGGATAATATTCTGAAGTGTGTTTTCCAACTTGATTCCATTCTCCCTGTGTACTTTCCGGTACACCGATCAATCATAGGTTTGGTCTTTTCACATAGTTTCATATTTCCTGGAGGCTTTGTTCATTCTTTTTAATTCTTTTTTCTCTAATCTTGTCTTCACACCATATTTCAGTAAGTTGATTTTCAATCTCTGATAGCCTTCTGCTTCATCGATTTGGCTACTGATGTTTGTGTGTCTTTCCCAAAGTCCTCGTGCTGTGTTTTTCAGCTCCATCAGGTCATTTATGTTCTTCTCTAAACGGATTATCTAGTTAGCAGTTTCTGTAACGTTTTATCGAGGTTCTTAGCTTCCTTTCATTGGGCTAGAACATGTTCCTTGAGCTCAGAGGAGTTTGTTGAGATACTATGTCATGCCAGTTAGAATGGTGATCATTAAAAAGTCAGGAAACAACAGATGCTGGTGGGGATGTGAAGAAATTGGAATGCTTTTATGCTCTTGGTGGGAGTGTAAATTAGTTCAACCATTGTGGAAGACTGTGTGGCAATTTCTCAAGGATCTAGAACCAGAAATACCATTTGACCCAGTAATCCTATTACTGGGCATATACCCAAAGATTATAAATCATTCTACTATAAAAACACATACACATGTATATTTATTCAGCATTATGTATAATAGCAAAGAGTTGGAACCAACTCAAAATGCTCATCAATGATAGACTGGATAAAGAAAAGGTGGCACATCTATACCATGGAATACTATATAGCCATAAAAAAGAATGAGTTCATATCCTTTGCAGGGACATAGTTGAAGCTAAAAACCATCATTCTCAGCAAGCTAACACAGGAAGAGAAAACCATATACCACATGTTCTCACTCATAAATGGGAGTTGAACAATGAGAACACATCGACACAGGGAGGGGAACATCACACACCAGGGCCTGGCAAAGCCTGGGAGGGGCAAGTGGGGAGAGAGCATTAGGACAAATATCTAATGCATGTGGGCTTAAAACCTAAATGATTAGTTGATTGGTATAGCAAACCATCATGGCACGTGTATACCTATGTAACAAGGCTGCACATTCTGTACATATATCTCAGAACTTAAAACCTCCAAAAGCACAGAGCTCTGAGGCTCTTTGGCAAAGGGGCATGCAAATTTTACTCCCCCAAAATTTCCTTGCATATTTGAGGTTCTTATGCAGGTCATTAAGTATAGGAGTCATTATGACCTCTTAGGTCATAAAATGAGGTTCTTAATAGACGTAAGAAAAAATATTGAAACTATGCAAATGTATTTTACCTTAAGAAAAGGGAGCATGTATCTCATAATTTTATAAAGATACCCATACAAAATACAGTTTGAATTCAAAAGAATATATATATGTGTGTGTGTGTATGTATAACCTCTCTAAAAATGTCTACAAAACTATTACAAATAAAACATTGATTGAGGAAACATTCTAGAACATTAATCTAGACCAAGATTTTATAGAGAATACCTCAAAAAAATCACAGACAACCAAAGCAAAAATAGACAAATGGGATTACATCAGGCTAAAAATCTTCTGCACACCACCACAACCAACAACAAAACAATCAACAAAGTGAAAAGACAACTTACAGAATAAGAGGAAATATTTGTAAACTATCTATCTGAGAAGGGATTAATAACCATATTATATAAGAATCTCAATAGCAAAAAACTGAATAATTTGATTTTAAAATTGACAAATGATCTGAATAGGCATTTCTCAAAATAAGACATACAAATGGCTGATAGATATATGAAAAAATGTTCAACATCATTGATCATGAAATATCATCTCACCCCAGGTAAGATTGCTTATATCAAAAAGATAGGCAATGATATCTACTGGTGAGGATGTGAAAAAGGGGAACCCTCATCCGTTGTTGGTGGGAATGTAAAATAATACGGCTACTATGAAGAGCAGTATGGAAGTTCCTTAAAAAGTTAAAAATAAAACTACCATATTATCCAGCAATCCCAGTACTAGGCATATATCCAAAAGAAAGGAAATTAGTATATCAAAGAAATATATGCACTTCCATGTTTATTGTAGCACTATTCACTAAAATATGGAATCAATCTAAGTGCTCATCAATAGTTGGATGGATAAAGAAAATGTAGTGTATATACAGAGTGGACTATTATGCAGCCACAAAAAGAATGAAATACTGTCATTTACGGCAACATGATTGGAAGTGGAAGCAATTATATTAAATGAAATAAGTTAGGCACAGAAAGACAAATATTGCATGTTCTCACTCATGTGTAGAAGCTGAAATGTGGATCTCATGAAGACAGAGAGTGGAATGGGGGTTACCAGAGGTAAGGTAGGGTAGGGTGTGGTAATGAAGGATAAAAAAAGAATATAAATGTATTTATTACCACAAAATAATAATTAAGTGACACAGTAGAACAAATAAATAAGTAAAACATCAACCATAACAGCGTCTTTTCTGGAAATACCTATGTATTTTGAATAAAATGAATCACAATGTAACTCTTCATCAGAAAATCACTAAACATGAAGAAAAGTAATAAAGAAGTAAACTGAGTTACATCATAATGACAAGTTTCTGACATCAAGTAGTGAAAAAGTCTAGCCAGAGAATGGAGAACATATATGCAAAACCTTTATCTAGCAAAGGACTCTCATATGTAGAATAAAGAATGTTCACAAGTTAATAATCAAATGCAGACAGTCAAATAGAGAAATGAGCAAAAGCTTAAATAAGCATTTTGCAAAAAAGGATATCCAAGTAGCAAATAAAAATATCAAAATATGTTCAACTTCATTATAAAAAGAATCTGCAACATACCGTACCAAGTGACTCAGATTGCAAAAAAAAAAGAGTACAAGTGTTAACAAGAATGTGAAGCCACTGCAACTTCTGTTCATTGCTAATGAGGGTATAAGTTGGTACAACCACTTTGAAAACCTGGTTAGAATTATTTACTGAAGTTGAACATATTGCACATGTATTCCACATGACACAGCAATTGCCCACCTGTTATAGAGACAAAAGAAATATGTACATCTCTTCATCAAATGGCATGTATAAGCATATTTATGGAATTACTAGAACTGGAAATAGCTATAAATGAAATGTCTACAAATATGTTGTGGTATATTCTCATATTTGAATACCTTACAAAAATGAAAAGAAATGGGAGATGAAATAAGAAAGATACAAACTTAATGGATCTCACGAGCACAACATTGAACAAAAGACATTATACACAAGAATACATATTGTAATTCCATCTATTGTGATAGAAATCAGAATATCTCTTGCTGAGGGATTACGTCTAGAAGAGGAGCACAAAGGGGCTTCTGGGATTCTGATAATATTCTATGTCTTGTTTGGATGGCTGGTTACAATAATTTATTCACTTTGTGAACATTAATTGTGTGTACAATGATTGTGCACTTGTATAGATTGTCCTGCAATAAAGCTGACAAAAAGATGGGAGGATAGAAAAACTGGAGAACATAGGACATTATATTGATCCTTTGGATTGTACCGAGGGTTTTTTATTGACAATATATGACCAATTTTGTAAATGTTTATGTGCACTTAAACAGATTGTGTATTCTGCTTTGAGAGACAAAATTTCATTTATGCCTCATGGCTTAAACATAATAGTGGTTGTTAAGTTGTATTGTTGAGGTTTTCTTATATCACTGTTTATTTTTACTGTATCTTCTTTATTTTCTGAAGAAGGTATGATAAAATCCTCAATCTAGTTTTTAAATTCATGAGTTTCTCCTGTTTTGTCTGTTAATCCTATACATTTTTGAAGCTATATTCTTTTTTTATTTTATTTTATTTTTTTTATTTTTATTTATTTTTTTCCCATTTATTTTATTGCATTTTAGGTTTTGGGGTACATGTGAAGAACATGCAAAATTGTTGCATACGAACACACATGGCAGTGTGATTTGCTGCCTTCTTCCCCATCACCTACATCTGACATTTCTCCCCTTGTTATCTCTCCCCAGCTTCCCACCCCCCACCCTCCCTCCCCTATTTCCCCCCAACTGACCCCAGTGTGTAGTGCTCCCCTCCCTGTGTCCATGTGTTCTCATTGTTCAACACCCGCCTATGAGTG
>NW_016107325.1:11599265-11604617 GCF_001604975.1 Cebus imitator
CCATTCGGCTGTTGATACTTGTGCATGCTTCACGAAGTTCTCGTGTTGCGTTTTTCAGCTCCATCAATTCACTTATATTCCTTTCTATTTTGTCCATTCTTATTAGCATTTCGTCAAATCTTTTTTCAAGGTTCTTAGTTTCTTGGCATTTGGTTAGAACAAATGAATGTATATGTATTTATAATGAATGCATTCTGTTCATCTATTGTTCATTTTAAAAGTATACAGCATTTTTATCTCCAAGTTTTTTGCTTTAAATTTTATGTTTTAAGTGTCAATATTACTACAGATTTCTTCAGGTTTATATTCACCTGAAATATCCTTTCTCATTCTATTAATATCATAGTTTCTGTGTCTTTTGGGTTATATCATTTATATATATTGGAACTGCTGTTTTATTAGGGTTTAACTTTGTCTTCTTGCTTATATTTTTAAGTTTCTTTACTATCATTTTGCCTCTGTGTGATTAATTTTTGCTTTCATGGTAGTTTTTTTCTTCTTGGTCTAAAAAGAATACATTCTAATTTTGCATTTCATGGTAGTTACCATAAACTAAAAAGCTATGTTTAGTTTATTTACTGCAATTGATATATGTAATATATCAGTATTGTAAAGGAAAGTGGTTATGTTTCCTTTCTATATTTGGTTCATGGCTAAAGTCCCATAAAAAAAAACAGATTGAAAAGACAAAAGTGTACAAATTTATTTAATACAAGTTTCACATGACATGGGGGTGCTTAATATGGAAACAGAGACCCAGAAAAAGAAGTAAACCTGTATTTTTTATGCTTAAGTTTGATGAAGAGTAGGCAGCTGTGCAGAAGTATGAATGGAAAACCCTGAATACTATTAGTGTCTTTAACTATTTCCTAAGAGAATACAGCAAGTGGAATGAATATTAACTTTGAATCAGGAAAACTTATGCTACTTGCACTTTTATCTTGACTTGGCAATTGACTGACCATGTAATTCTGGCCAAGTGACTCTGAGATGTAAAAATTTCTTTTTTGCTAATTAGGTCTAATTTATAATGTGCAAGAAACCAATTAAGTTACAATGTTCACTTTATGGACCTCATTTTTGTTCACTATATGTTACATTACTGCTAAAGTACCACATAATTAACCATTTGTTCCCTTCTTGGTTCAGTGCTTTTTATAAGATCCACAGTAAATTAAAAATGCTGAATCCTATATTTCAATGCAGAAAAGTAAAGTGAACTTTCTCCAGAAAAGCCATTTATAGGAACTGTGGAATTTTAAAGAGATAAGTTATATCAAAGACTCATTACATTTGAAATGCAGCATACTCAATCTTAGGAACTTAGGGTAATGCCCACTGTAAACCCTGTTGGAAACCTTCAATCAACAACTCTTTAATGCCGCTATTAAGTTGACAGTAATATGGATTCATTCAAATTTGCTTCCATCTTTTATCAGTATTTCACAGATCTTGTATTAACAGTCTCAGTAGCCATAGGTATGATGTTTATGAGCTATATTTCCCTAACCCATGTCGGAAACTTCTGCTTTAATTCTTCAACAGATATTTTTTTAACTTAATATACATTAATGCTTTTCAGGTGAGAAGGAAATTTGCATTTACTGAGTGTTGGATGTCTTACATGCATTATCTCATTTAATTTTGTAGCAACACGATGAGATAGTTACGGTATACCTCCTTGTGCAAACAAGAAACTGCATCTCAGAGTGTGCTATGATTTGAATGTTTGTCCCCTCCAAAACTCGTGTTGAAACTTAATCCTAATTGTGGCAGTACTGAGAAATGAGGCCTTTAAGAAGTCTTTGGGTCAGGAAAGTGCTGCCTTCATGAATGGATTCATCCATTCATGAACTAATGGTTTATCATGGAAGGGGGACTTACAAGAAGAGGAAGAGAAACCTGAGCTAGCCTACCGGGCTCCCTCATTATATGATGCCCTGAGCCTTCCCAGGTCTCTGAAGGAAATTCCCACAAATAAAAAGACCCTCACCAGATATGGCCCCTTGACCTTGTACTTCTCAGCTTCTATAATGGGGAGATATAAATTAATTTTCTTTATAAATTATCCAGTTTCAAATATTCTGTTACAAACAATGGAAAATGAGCCAAGAAAACTGGTACTGAGAAGTGGTATCTTGCTGATAATAAATATGTAAAAATGCGGTAGCAGCTTTGGAGCTGGGTAATGGGCTGCAGCTAGAAGAGTTTGAAGGAGCAGGCCAGAAAATGCCTATATTCAGGGGAGGGCCTAGAATATAAGAATACTAGAATATGTTTGTAACTCCTCAGAGATTGGTTAACTAGTTGTGACCAAAGTACTGATAGAAACAGGAACAGCAAAGAATGTTCTAATGAGATTTTAGATGGAACTTTGAACAAGGTATTAAAAACTGGAGTAAAGTCCATCCTTGTAAACTGTCAAAAAGCTTGGCTGCATTGTGTCTGTGCCTTAGGGCTTTATAGATTGTAGAATTTAAGAGCAATGAATTAGGATGGAAGAAATACCCAGCAGCAAAGCATTCAGTCTGCCGTATGACTACTTTTAACCACTTAGGTTAAGCTGTGAATTGAAAAAAAAAAAAAAAAAAAACGACCTAAAGATGGAATTTGTAATCAATCAAAAAGGAAGGAAAAAAAAAAAAGATTTGGAAAACTCTCAGCCTGTTGAAGAGAGGAAACCAAGTTATGTGGCTGAGCAACTTTTGCTAAGAAGGTTACTAAGGAGAAGGGACCATCAAGGCAGTAGAAAAGGCCCTTGAAAGCATTTCTGAGATCTTTGAGGCTGTCCCTTCCATCACAGGCCGAGAGGCTTGGGAAGACAGAGTGGTTTTGGGCACAGACTCAGAGTGCCCTCCACAGGCCTGCTGCCCAGGATTCCCAGGTTTCCCTCAGGTCTCTGCTCCCTTCATTCCAATACAGTGCACCTCAGCCACCCGGCTGTGGCTCAAGTGGCCTCAGGTGCTGATCAGCTCACTGATTATGAAGATACAAGTTGTCGCCCTTAGTGGCATCCATGTGGTGCAAATTCCACAGGCTTGCAGAAAGAGCTGTGAAGGATGGGCAGCATTCATCCAAATAAATGTCAAAGGATGCTGTGGAACTCCTAGGGGCTCAGGCAGAGACTTATCACAGTGGCAGGGCCCCCAATAAGGAGCCCCAGCTAGAGCAATGCTGAGTGGAAATGTGGGGTTGGAGTTGCCACAGAGAGTCTCCACTAGGGTGATGCTAAGTGGAGCCATGGAAGCACCACTGGGACTCCAGAGCTATAGAGTCACCAGTAGCAAGCAACATCTGCCTGGGAAAGATTCAGGCACTGGATTCCAACCTGTATGAGCTGCCATGTGATTGGCATGCAGTAAAGCCATTGAGATGGGGATCCATGAGGCCTTGGGATAACCAGAAGGTGGAATATGAAGTCAAAAGATTATTCTCCAGCTTTAAGATTTGATGTTTATTTTGTTGGGTTTCAGATTAGCTTGGGGCTTCTTGCTCCTTTCTTTTTGCCTCTTCCTCCCTTTTGGAATTGAAATGACTGTCTTATGCATGTACCATTATTGTACCTTGAAAGTAGATAGCTTGTTTTGATTTTATAGGCTCATAGATGAGACTGGAATTTGGACTTTTGAGTTGGTGCTGGAACAAGTTAAGACTTTCACGCTATGGGGATGGAATGAATGTATTTAAGTGTTAGAAGGACATGAGTTTTGAGAGGCCAGAAATGGAATGCTATGGTTTGAAAGTTTGTCCCCTTTAAAATTCATGTTGAAACTCAGTCCTCAATTTGGCAATATTGAGAGGTGGAGCCTTTAAGAGGTGATTGGGTCATGAACACTCTGCCCTCATGAATGGATTAATCCATTCAAGGATTAATTGGTTAATGGATTGTCACAGGAAGAGGACTGGTGGCTTTACAACAAGAAGAAAAGAGATCTGAGCTAGCATACTCAGTTTTCTTGTGAAATAATTCCCGCATCATCACCTTGAGACTGCACGGTTCCCACCAGCTAGAAGGTTCTCACTAGGTGTGGCCCCTCAACTTTGAACTTGTCAGGCTCCATAACTGTGAGAAATATTTTTTTCCTTATTATTCAGTTTTAGGTATTCTGTAATAAGCAACAGAACATGGACTAAGACCATGTTGTTATGATATTTGGGCAGACTTACACTGTCAGTCAATTACCAAGTCAAGATCTGTGCTTTCTTAAGAAGTAGTTAAAGGAAACTAGTATTATTCAAAGTTTTCATGGAAATTTCTAGGACTCATTGGCCCACCATTAAGAGTTGGCTTTAGGAATAATGGGTTAGTGAATAGTTTTATAATTTCACTTTACCTATCAGGCCACAGACTGTTATAATAATGGAAATAATAATTGAAAGTATTATCTACTCAAACAATATTGAGTTCTCTGACAAAATGAGTTTTCCTATTGCCCTGATAACTCAGATGCTGTGATGAGTGCTGATGAGCAGGTCTTGATCTGGCAAGCTGTATAATGCAACTTTCATAGCACAATCAGTTGAATATATTGCAGTGGTAGTTCCTCACTCTTTTATGTTAAGTGCTGTTTACTGCATTGCAAAATTTCCGCTGTGTTCTGCAGCTTAGAAGAGTTTTTTAGTCCTTAAAAATGGCAGACCTTGTTCATAGTTTTTAATATTCACTTAGAGATTGCATGTGACTTATTTTTGTTTTGGGCCTCCACCTTGTGGCCATTTTATGCTCCTTTGTTTGAAAGCAATTTTAGCAGTCATTTGTGTTTATTGTTTCCATCAAGCCACTGACTCTCAAAGTCACAGATCCCGGTCCCTGTGCTTTTCTAGCATGTCTTGAAAGCTGAGATCTCCAGAAATTTGTGAATTAACTCTCTGACTTCTAGTTTCTTTCACTTTCTCTTCTTGAGTATACATATAAGAGACTTAAGGGAAAACAGCTTCATGCAAAACATAATGTTGTCAGTATCCTAAGGGAATAAGCGGTAGGGGTTTAGGCATGTGTTCCAAAAGGAGGATGGAAAAGAATAAAAAAGAGCTAATTTTTTTAGGTGATTGAAAGTAGCTTACTAGAAGGGATGCCAGTTGCATCAGTGCCACAGAAAACTAAGTTTCCATTTACGTATCATAGACCTTCCATAGACCCCAACAACCCTGAAGGCCATGGTAGAATTAAGTTTGTACTCAGTAGTGGTTCCCCAACCTTTTCTCATAAACCGGACTGTTATTTTACCAAAGTCTGTAGCTGAAGCCACTTTCCCAATTTCTTTCTTTCTTCCTCTTCTCTCTTTCTTTCTTCCCTTCCTTCCTTCCTTTCTTTTCTTTTCTTTTCTTTTCTTTTCTTTTCTTTTCTTTTCT
>NW_016107325.1:11604987-11638806 GCF_001604975.1 Cebus imitator
TCTGGGCAAGATGATGCAAGAGGACTGACAGTGTTATTGCCTTTGGTAAATGCATGCAGCAGCACAGACACCACTTAGCCCCAAGCTGCTTCCGTTAATGTCTCACTGTAGGAATGAGATGGTTCTGTGTGTAAAATGATTTTTTTTTACTATACCAGAAAAAATATTATTAGTGAAGTGACTATGTATCCTCTAGTTTAGGAATATACATTGAAATTAAGAAGAGTTTGACAGCTTAGGAAATATATCTAAATGAAAAGAAAATTCATAGTCTTATCAAATAAAGAACTAGCAAATTAGTACTAGAATCTAATCTATTGAGAACTATTGTGCTTTCAAATATTACTGCAGAAAAAGACAACTGCAAAGTTATTTAAATCATAATTAGCTTACCATCAGTAAATGAGGTCCTACAGTTTAATCACTGCCCTTAAAATATAACAACCTTTAATTTGTGTTTTTGCCTTCCCAAGAATGAGTGGCATTATACATACTGCTGATAGGTATGTATTAGATGGCTTCTATTTGTCTGGTCCTAGGCAGTACGAAAAATACAGAAAATGTATGAGATATATCCCCTGTCCATAAGCAGAGTCTACATTTGAGAGGCAATAGTGGAAGACATCATTACATTGCCATAGGAATTTAGACAATATAAAAGACAGTTATGAGGTAAAGCATCTGGGATGGTGTTTCAGGGAAAGTAAGGACAGAAAGCCTTTATTTAAATCATCATTTATATTTGAAGAATGGAGAATTTTACATCATCTCTGAATTAGTGTTTTAATGCAGAAAGAATCATCTGATAGTCTCTGGAACTCTGAAAATGCACAAAGATAATTGTGCTTGCTGTTTTCAGTGGCTGTTGACTTTATTCACCACCTTTATTCAGAAACAGTCCCCTGGGCCTGTGTCAAAACCAGTGAGTCGGATAATTATGTTTCCCAGTGGATTTCAATAATACTGTATCAGATAAAGTTATCAGACTGTACTAAAGCCACTGCTATAATGAGAGAAGATCATGCTAAGGAAAACATGTTACTTTTCCTTTGGAATTTGTTCTGAGTATTTAAAAGATAATTAAATATCAGCTTGATGGGATCCTTCTTATAAGATTAGTGCAGCAAACTGATGTATGGCTTTCCTCTATCTCTTAGAGTATCACTCCAAAGTGAAGCTCTAGAATGAGCTGAAGGTGCATTTTACAGCAGTCCAGAGTGCTATATATGGTGCAGATTTAGTAATGAATCAGAATTCACTTACAACGTCTGTGCATTGGCATCACTATTACCTCTGTGTCATCTGTAGTTTTAAATGACAAGATTAGTAACCAGAGAAATGCTGGAATATGCCCATAAGACCCACTGAAGCTCAATCTCAGTGACATTCCACTTAAACTGGTGAAGAACGAATAGCAGTTCGATGGCTTGGCAAACTAACAAATGTAACTACAAGAAAAGAAGAACAACTGTAAATGTATTAGATGAATTAAAAATAACCGGGGAGTTCCTAGTAAAACTTGGCAGTAGCTAGTTCAACATAGAGTTACCAAAGATGGTGTGGTTTTGTTTGTATAAACATTGTGTATTTCAAGAAACAAGGACAGATCCATAAATCGGAAAAACTCACTACACATGCTGTTAATCTCAGAAAAGTCGAGTGAGCACCTCATGATGTAATTATGCCCTTTGAATATCTAGGGTGTTTTCAAATAAATTTAAATTACCTCGTGCTTAGCATGGCCATGGTAAGCCGTATCTTCCGTGAGATTGGCCTTGGAAACATTATAAACCATTGTACTCCAGTCTATTCTATCAGCTGCACCTAGACTCAGGCTCAGAACATATAGAGTCATTGTCCCAAAGCTGCTTGTTTGAGGGACAATTGATGCACACTTTGTTAGGCTCTGCCTTCTAAGCTTAACTTGATTGCATGAAACAGAGAAGGCCATAGGCATAGTTGTGGTAGCAGATAGAAAGGGATATTATTTGACATTGGTGTATTATGAAAAGTAAGTAGCTAAAAAATGTAAGTGATTTATACTAATATCACCAACCAGACATATTTAAGTGCTAATATTTGCTAATGTGAACATGATGAAATAACAGTCACTATTTACTGAATAGAACAATATAATGCATTGTAAGTAGGACATCATTCTTAGTATTGTTCAAAGGAAAATAATTAGAAATCAAGATGCTAATTATTTGGTATTTCACTGTCTGTTGTGGTAAGTCCTAATGGCATATGGCTATTTAAATTTAATTATATTTCTAGTTTAAATTAATTAAACTTAGATAAAATTAGAAATTCTGATCTTTAGTTGTACTAGTCAAATTGCAATTGCTCAGTAACCAAAAGTGGATATTGGCTGCCACATCAAATGAGGAAGAACTTTCCATCATCACAGAAAGTTCTGTTGGACAGGTGGTTAAGCCTAGAGCTAAATGGTTTCTGTATACCTGAAGAAGACAGGAAACACAACGCAATCCAGCAAACACAAATGCTTAATATCACCGTGTGAAAAGATTTAGTAAACCCTCAGGTTCTGTTGAACTTAATGTAGTTACTCTTTGTATGTAGAGTTTGTCCTCAAAGTCTTTGTGAAGGAGCAGATGAATATTGGAATTTTTAAAATAAGACAAAGCTTTACAAGTGGAAGAAATAGGTTTTTCAAGCATTCACATATTTAAAAGAGTGTTAAAACTTCACTCTTCCAGTCTCATCATTTCAGCTAAATCCTCAGAGCTGATATAAATTAATCTAAGTGCTCCCACCAGAAAAGGGAGGTCCTAAATTGCATATGCAGTTCTTCCAAAGAAGTGGCTAAAGGATGATGATATGAATATTGGTTCATCAACCTCTGCTATGGACTGAGGTATGAAATAAAAACAGCTTGACCGTAGCTTAGGAAAATAATATCTGAATGAAAAGATCTATAGTCTTACAAAATAAAGAAATGGTATATAAGCCCTAGAATTTAACCTATTGGGAACTAACCCTGCTTTCAAATGTTATCACACAAAAAGGCAACCCTAAAATCAGATTTTGAGTCCTTAACCCTCAGTGTGATGGTGTTTGGAAATGGGGCCTCTGGGAGGTAATTAGCTTAGGCGAGTGGAGAAGGTGGAAGAGGAGGAGGTGGGGGAGGGAGAAGAAAAGAGTGACGAGGAGGGAGAGGGGGAGGAGAGAAGAGAAGAAAGAAGGAAGGGAGGAGACAGGAGGAAGGGGGAGGGAAGAGGGAGGAGGAAGGAGGGGAGGAGGAAAGAGAAGGAAGTGGGAGAAAGAGACAACAGTGACATGAGAGAGCATTCTCTCTCTTTCTCTCTCTCTCTCCCCCCTCTGCCCCTTTCTGCCCCTCTCTCCTATATGAAGATATAAGAGCACAGCAGCCTGTAAGCCAAGAACAGAGCCCTCACTTGGGAACTGAATCAACTGACACTTTGAACTTGACGTTCTGGCCTCCAGAACTATGAGCAATAAATTTCTGCTGTTTAAGCCACCCAGTCTATGGTATTTTGTTAAAGCAGCCTGAGCTGAGTAAGACAACCCCCTTTTGTCTTGCAAGTTGCTGAAGCATAGTTACATAGCCAGGATTTCTTCAGAGACAAGCTGATTGTAATGCTGTGGCATGTCCCCTCTGCAGTGCAGGGCTCGTAGCTCTATGCCAAGTGAGAGGCAATCCAAAGAAACCATGAGTAAACTTGACTTAAGTCTCCTGGAGATTGGGAGAGTGGTTATGGATACCTGATTCATGCCACAGCTTGGTGGCTGTCAGCTGAACGGAGTTGCCTGTGACAGCAGAACTGAGACTGATGTTCTGGAAATGGCCTCCACTTCCAGAGATTAGGACAGAGGTGCATTTTTTTTTTACTGATTCTGATGTGGACTCCACAGAATGGAGACAGTCTTAGGTCATCCCAACGTGGACACCAGCCAGGAGTCCTAGGGTGGATAATCTTTGGAGATAAGATGATCTTATGAAGGACATTGTGGGGTAAACTACTGAAATACAGAGCTGAGGGAAGCTGTAGAAGCATCATTCAGAAAAGACATGACCCATGCCATAGAGTTTGCAGCTGGGATATTCCCAGCAAAGGAGTATGAAAATTCCTCAAAAGCTCCTCAAAACAGAAAAATATAGCATTTAGGCATCAAAATCCACAGGGCACCAATATTAAGTCATAACCATACCAGTCAAGTAAGACCTGTCTGCTATTTTCTTCTCCTTTGTCTCCCTACTCTAACCTGGGGGATCAAGAGGCAGTATTGTAAATGAGGGTAGAAGGCTACAGGAACCAGAGAGTAAAGAAGTTAACTATACCCCTATTTATATGTGGGTACTGAGCTACTGTCAGCCCTGAGCTGGGAGAAGAGGGAAATTTTCAGCTGGATGAGTCATTACATATAACTAGACTGGTTTTTTGAAATACCAAAAGGCAACTTTCAAAAGCAGAAGAGAAGAAAGATGTTAAACAGATTGTTTGAGAGGGCCTTGGTAAGAAAGAATCTGTGAGCTTTCTACTCACAACCCACCAGGACCAATTTATGCAATAAACCAGATACAAATACCAAAAATGTTTCTCTCCAAAACAATCAGTACTGTATTTTAAAATAAAGAGCTATAAAATGCACATGATACATTGTCAGGCACAAGCAGATGATTTCTATTCAAATTAACAAACAGTATTTCTGCTCATGATTTGTTGTCATCGTTCTTTGCAGCAATTAGTCCCAATCCAAAGGGAGGTTGTGTGTAGCCTGGCAACCAAGAGCAGCACTCAGAAGACTTGATTACTAGATGCTGCAATCCCTATAGCTGCTAACTAGAGGCCAGCCTTTAATTCCTGGTGCTTCTGTTTCCACATTTTCATATTGGCAATGAAAACCTCTAGCATGTAATTTGCCCCTTTCCCCACATAAAACAAGGAGGTTTCTCTTTTTATGTCTCTATGCCTAGTGCCAAGAACAGTGCCAGGGGAGATACTCAATAAATATTGAATGGATGCCTTTCCTGCCTAGCTCCAGGAATACTGTGAAGATAAGATGAGGTGGTAGACATGACAACATGTTTTTTAAGCATAACACCAAAGCAGAGATACACACAAAGTATCGTTACACAAGACAGAAGTGCTTTCAAATGTCCAGATGCCATTCTTTTCAAAGCAGATTCAATGTCTCTAATCATTCAATCACAATTTATTAAGTGCATAACGTGCTAATTGTTTGCTTTGGTGTTTTCATTCCAGTACTACACATGCCATAAGTGAAAGGCTCTTGAAAGGAACCAAAAAGGTAAAGAAAAAGAAATTTTGGAACCAAAAAAGTCTTCCTAAGAATAGAATAAAAGGGATTTTGGGATAACTCTCATGCTACAAAATGAGGAAAGGTGCCAGAAGACGTGGTTTTTATAGACATCTAAAAATGATGCCGACAGTAATGTAATTCGAGATCAGTGGACTGGCAGACTAGCATAATATACAAGGAAGCGCAGATGCTGGGGCATCATTGATCATTGAAATGCCACCTGCTAAAATGCCAGAAGGAAGACATAATTAAAATTATGTAATCCAAGGAAGAGCTTTTTTTTCCACCTTGAAACTTTCAAAAGCGTTCTTTACATTAATGTGTGTGTGTGTGTGTGTGTGTGTGTGTGTGTGTGTTGTGATTTCCAAAATGATAACGCAAAAACAGTTTGCAAGCCATATTTAGATTGAGGCAAGTCCGTAGGTCCTAGAGCTGCCTCATTCACTCTCACATTTCTATAACTGGCAATGAGAATATATACTTTTGTAATAGCCATTTCCTTTTATAGCCAACGGGGTTCTTGTGAGGGATATAGAATTATAACAATAATAGAAGACTTACATATACTATACTTGATTTCCAGCAGCAGACAGGCAATGAAATTTGAAAGTATCCTGTTTAGATTCTGTGCCTTAGGGCGAGCATAGGAGGAGAAAGAGAATTTTTTTCCCCATCATATGAAGTCAGCATTGTGTTTTAACCACATGCACACACATATGCCTGCACTTCTTTCCCCAGCTGCTCCTTCTGGTTAATTTGTTTACTCCTACCAGCTACATCTTGCCAGTGGTTTTATCAGCCTCTCCTGCTACTATAAATCTACCCTATTACCTCATATGCAGCAGTAAATAATGTGTATTTGTGACTATAAACAGTACTGGCAACTTCTCTGGATGATGGGCACTTGACAGAGCCTGCAGAGTCTTTATTCATAGCAGACAGAAGTCTGCTGTTTGTGTCCTGTATTGAGTGCGAATCTAAAAACATGAGCTTTACACATTCCTTCGGCAGTTGTCATTTACCACTTTAATGTTGAAGTGTAACTTCTTTGGTTGTTATTTTGTGTATGACTCATACTTTTGTCATATTTTTATTGAATAATGCAGTGACAAGTGACGTAAAATAAGAGATCCTGCACCATGGAATGTTAAAGAATGAATCCCAGCAAAGGAAAAAAAAAAAAAAAGCACCTATTTTTAAAAAGCATTTATTTCAAGTAATGGGTTTTAAAGGATTAAGAGTGTAGTAATATAGTTGAGAAAAAAATTAACTTTTTCAAATATCTCCAGATGATATATAATTCTCCAGTTGCAAGCTATGCAGACCACTGCCAGACTTGGGTTATCAGAATTAACTCCTTGGCAAATTAGTATGGGAATAAGAGAATTGTTATGCTCCACAGTCTTTTTTACTTGATATTCAGTGCCAGCTTTGCTCAGGTTTTTATTTTCTTTTCATTTCTCATTTATGCATACAAATATGTATTTGTATCTGAATATCAGCCTATAATGATTTATTACCTTTGTACATGACTTATACACTAATTTTGTAATTATGAGCGCAGGAGATGCATGTGTAAAACCAGAAGCACTCAGAAACCAGTGTCCATTCAATTTAAATGAAATCCAAATTTCTACTTAAAAATTGAACAGATAAAATATTATTCTGACATCAGGCATTATATACCTTTTTTGCTGCTTTAAAGCACCTTTTATTTTTCCATTCCCTCAGCAATTTTTCAAGCTAAGACATGTAACCTATAACCTTCAAAGAAACAATCCAAGGATTATTTCCTGTGACTTGAAAGAAAAATATTCTCCATATACAATGCAATCTTAAACCAATAGAATAGGAGGAAAGAAATTTGAGCTGCTGTTGAATGTGATCTCCAATTACTACAGGATGATGCATTAGATTATTTGCCTCTACATAAGGACTCTCTAGAAAATTTTTGTTCATAGTTCATTGACTCACTGGAGTATTGATGGAAATTTGAGTGAGGGGCACTCAGGATCTTCCTTCCTTCTTTCCCTCCCTCCTTCCTTATTATTTTTTTTGACAGTCTCTAACACCCACTCTTGAGTGCAGTGGCACGATCTTGGCTCACTGCAACCTCCGCCTCCCAGGTTCATGCAATTCTGTCTCAGCCTCCCAAGTGTCTGGGACTACAGGCACCTGCCACCATGCCCGGCTAATTTTTGTATTTTCAGTAGAGATAGGATTTCATCCCAGTTTGAAGAAGCTGTTCTCAAACTCTTGACCTCTGGTGATCTACACACCTTGGCCTCCCAAAGTGCTGGGATTACAGGCATGAGCAATTTGTAATGGACACAGTGAATAAATGTGTCTGTTGTATTTACCTTTTTGTACCCACTACCCAGCATGTTGCCTGGAGCACAGACAGTCTTATTGATTAAGTGGATGGATAAATAAATGTGAATAATGGCCTATGTAATATGACAGATGTACACAGGTAGTGAAGAGCTCTCAGGGATGCACATTCACTTCTTATAAGTGTACAAACTGGCAAAAACCACTCCACAAAATGATGTAGCATTATCAAGTTGAAGATACACATACCCTGTAACCTTACATTGATATATACCATAGGTATATTTCACAGAGGAAGTCATGTTTATGTGCTACAGAATATATACGTTCATTGCAACATTGTTTTAATATATCCCAAGCTATATTCAACCTAAACATTCCCCAACAGCAAAATGGATAAGTTGTGGTATGTCATAGAATAGAATATTATATAGCAATGAAGGTTAAAGAAATACTGTGGCTCAACTTTTCAGACATTATATTGAGCAAAACTGAAAAGTACAAAGGGGGACACAATATGATTTCATTTATCCAAAGCTCACAAATAGGTAAAACTAAACTATTGTTTAGGTAAATTAAACAGAAGCAACAAGTGAGGACAGTGGTTACCCCTTTGGGAAAGAAAGAACTGTGGTTGTGGAAGGATACATAGGGTGAGGAGGGGATCTGTTCTGTTCCTTGACTTGATTGTTACACTAGCGACCACTTTACAATTTGCAATAAACTCTCTATGAAGGTTTTATATGCTCTTCTGTAAATACAACATATTTTACAGTAAAAACATAAAACAAATATGAAGGTTAATCTAACTTGTACTTAACAGAATCTAATTAAAGCAGTTGGAAATTATATTTGTCATGAACTACCTGGGCAAGGCATTGTTGGCAAAAAGTGGCAGATCACTAATAACTTTCTCTTGATAATTCATACAGTGCTATCAAGTCCTCGTGCTATCAAGTCACCTTTAATGTTGGAGCCATAAACTACTAATGTAATCAATCAGGTAGTCCCAACTCTTTATGTCATTTTCCAGAGGAGGCCACTGAGACCAGAAGAACTTGGCTAAATTTAGATCAATCTGAGTGTTAAAGATCGGAAATGCCTGCCTTATCTCTCTCCCTAATACTATGACATGTTTTTCCTAAATTTCTCTTTCGTTGATGATGTTATAGAAAAAACGTTCATCCCTCATTTGATGCTTGACTCCAGGTTTCTTCCCGTTGAAGCCTATGTGGCTATGTATCTTATAATATTTCTTATTTTCTGAACTTTCTTCCCTCTGTTGTCTAGCTGCAGTATTGTGAATAGGATAAGGTGTGGCTTAACAGTATTTATTGATTCTCCTATGAACTAAATTGTGTGCAAAACAAATAAGATGAAAAATAAGATGTTTTTGCACAGATGGCATTCAGGTGTAAATTTTGGTGAAAGACTGAGATTGGTGCAGAAGTTCTTGAACATCAACAAGCCCATTAGAGTACTAAAAACCTAAGGTTATAATAATAGATTGAGATGCAGCCCTACAACCTGCCTTATTGACAAACACTCATAAGATTTCGATGCTGTGGCCCAAAGAAACACAAATTGGCTTGTATAATAAACATGAAAAAGAGTGGGTTTAGAAACCCATTATGAACAAAAAGTTTCTCAGCCTCTAAGTTATTGGAAGTTATATCAGAGATTTCTTTGAAATTACAGATTGACCTTAACATGAAAAATTTAGCTTTTTCTTTTTTAGTGTGAATTTTGACTTATTTTTAATCTAAGAAAGTATATGATATTATAAATGTTAATATTTACAAAAGGTTCATACCATGGGAACTACCAACAAAAATGTCATTTTTCACTATTGTATCTCCTTCAAAACTTATACATGTATAAGAGAATTTAGGCCTAAAATTTTTAGCCCCTTTGGATACTTTCATATAGTCTTCAAATAATGTTATCATTTAGAGACAGAGTTCCATTCTGTTGTCCAGGCTGGAGTACAGTGACATGATCATAGTTCACTGCATCCTCAAATCTCTGCACTCAAGTGATCCTCCCACCTAGCCTCCTGAGTAGTGAGGACTATAGATCCACACCACACCCAGTTAATTTTTTAATTTTTTGTAGAGATGGAATTTTGCTATGTTGCCCAGGCCAGCATCAAACTTCTGGACTCAAGCAATCCTCCAGTCTCAGCCTTCCAACGAGATTACACGTGTGAGCCTCCATGTCCAGCCAGTAACAATTTTTTTATACTGCCATTTAATTAAAGAAAACCAAACTTTAAATGACACAATAAACTCTTCCCAGAACACTACTTTTTCCAATATTGTTTGTAAACTGGAAATCAATATGGGATATTATGCAAGTAGTCTAATAGACTATGGATCTTAAATTTCTTAGAAAAGTTGTGAGCACACAGAAGAGGACAGGTGCCTTGATAACTATACTTTCCAATCCCACATCCCTAGGGAAAACCCATGTAGCAAAGGCAGATTATCCCAGAGGGACATTTTAAGTCAGAACCAATGGGGAAAGCATATTTTATCTGCAATTTAACATCCTAGGAATTTATTTTTCCTGCTTTGTGAAAGTAATTCAGAGTTCAGACATAACATCTCAGAATTATAATGGACTTAGATTTGGCAAGGCACTAGAAAGACCTATAATCATTTGCAAGAACTATTTGTTCTATATTCACAGGAAAACATTTATGTGACTACTATGATAGTATGATTAAAATTAACTGAGAACGTGATTGTGATTATTATTAAGTTTCCTATGTGCTATAGTTTGTAAAATTTTTAAAAATTAATAAATGAAGAGAAATAATGTAAAGCTTATGTTTTAAAATTCAGAGCATAGAACTGAAAATACATAGTTAAAAACAGTAACAACTGTTTATCAATGATTTAGATGAATAAAGTATGTTACATTTATTCCTCACTACTGCATTAAGATGTATAGTATATCTTACAGGAAGGAGAAATGTGAAAAAAGAAAAAAAGGTTTTAATTCTAGCCTTCAGGATACTCAGTAGCCAGATAATTTGAATATCATGTAGAAATTATACTTTGAACTATCAACATAATAGCATTCTAACTCCAAATTCTTCATCTCCCATCCATCTCACTTTATTTGTATGTTTTTTCTTGGTTTATGAATTTATTTGTTAGTTTGGATTGTGCCTTGTTCCAAAAGAACTTACAGCTTACATGCATATAAGTAGTATAATTCTCACTCCGAAAACTCAAGTTTGCCAAAATGTCACTTTAAAAAAATATATTTTCTGTGACTCAACCCAGTTTTTGCCTAAGGAGCCTCAGGAACGGGTAGGAAATTAACCTTAGCCCTTCTTGAAATCTTACTCATCCCTAGGGTCGTTTCGCAGCTCAAGTGTCTTTCAGAGTGCCATGGCCAATCTTTTTCAGGTCAACATTTAGATGGTGGCTGCAGGGAAGCTCCCTTTTCTCTGGTTGCATGACTCCTCAGCTCTCCATTACTACTGTGCTAACCTGGGGGATCTGAGGTTTTCTGTAAAACCTATTGTCCAGCCTTCTAGACACACTGCATAGCCTCTCCAGGGCCTGACTGCCTCCCCAGTGCTGCTGCCATAGCTAGGGCTCATCTGTGCTGTCCTGAGTCCCACTGGCCATTCTTTGGTTTCCCTAATCTCTTCCTTGCACCATGTTTCTCCAACTTTTGCTCACAAATACCCTTCTGCCTTCCTTGTCCCTGTTCCACAAAACCCTCTAAGTTATTTTAAAGATACAGATACTTAGAAAACAAAAGCAAGAAATATTCGCAAGCTTTTCCTCTTCTCTTACATGCCCCATGCCTCCCCCAGTAAAGTATAGAGTCTGCTACCTGCTAGAATGAATGAAAAGGAAACTGGAAAACACTGAGAGGAAACATTGAGTTTTTGCCACTAAGTGTTGTCTAGCCACACATAAATATAAACAATACTGTGGGATAAAAAAGAAAAATGAATTAATGATTAGAGATATGAGAAAATAAGGATAGGCAAATGATATGGAACTGGAAATAAAATTAACACTTTTAAACAGGATCTTACATAACTCAGAGAGGTAGACAGAAAATTTGGTTTTGAATAAGAGCAAAACATGCAGCTGTGAATGCTCACGAGAGAAAAGTATATCACTTACTTGGGAGGCCCTGTGGCATCATAGAAATTTCTTCTGCCATTCTTAGTTCAACAGAATACTGGTGTTAAGTGGACAAGATCCCACAGCAGCTTATGCCTGTTGTTCCAGCACTTTGGGAGGCCAAGGTGAGATGCTCACTGTTGAGGTTAAGAGTTTGAGACCAGCCTGGCCAACATGGTGAAACCTCATCTCTACTAAAAATACAAAAAATTAGTTAGGTGTGGTGGTGCACACCTGAAATCTCAGCTACTTATGAGGCTGAGGTGGGAGAATCACTTGAACCCAGGAGGCGGAGGTTGCAGTGAGCCAAGATAGCCCCACTGCACTATAGCCTGGGCGACAGAGTGAGACACCATCTAAAAAAAAAAAAGTGAACATGATCCAGACAACATTTCTCTTGCATATTAAATATAAGCAAAGGTGATGTTTACTTGTTGTTGTTTGAGTTTCACTGCTGCTCCTTAGAGTATTTCACACAATACAAGCTAAGAGTGTAATACTAAAGGACTATTGAGAATCAGCCAATTTTATAAGAGGCCAATATAATCTGGTACAAGAACACAATTCTAAGTAATAAACATATTTATCTACATGGCATCTTATTCTAAAGGGGATTCGAGGAGGTTACACAAATACAATATACTATAATAAAGAAATAAATGTTTTAAAAATTGGAGTGTGGATGGCGGCAGAGGCTTTTAGAAAGTAGAATAAAGCCAAGGTTAACATTAGCATGCTAAAACTTAGCTGCAAATTTCTGAGTTTCCTAGTGAAGAACCCAGATGGAAACAGACATTTAAAGCATTCCAGTATCCAAAAGATAAAACTCAACCAAGTATCTAGAGAAACATAGCTTAAGACTTGTGAGAAGTTTTATCTATGGGACTGAAAGGGGAAATTATCTCAAATAGTGAAAAATGTTCTTTAAGAGGAAAAGTAAACACAATTGCCATATGAGTTTCTCATAAAAGCAAGCACAGTGTTGTAATTTAAAAAGCAAAGGCTTTGAGGATGAAGAGACTGTGTTTGGATTTCAGGCCTGTCACTTCCACCTGTGTGACCTCAGCTAAGTTTCCCCCAAGGGCCTCGGTTTCCCATTCTGGAGAACGAAAGTACCAATGTCATAGAGATGTGAGGCATAAATAATTCCTGTAAAGAACAATACCTGGCCAATACTGAGTGACAAATTAATGTTAGCCTCTAATGTTGTTGTTATTCTTCATGATCATTTATTTAACATAAGTTTATCAAATGCTTACTACATGTAAGATGCCCTTCTAAACACTGGATATACAATAGTAAACAAAACAGATCAAAATCCCTGCACACAGAGAGCTTTATTACACTAGAGAGAGGCAGACAACAGACAAAATATTTAAGTAAAATGCATAGTATGGTAGGATGACATTAAATGCCGTGGGGAGAAAAATCTGAAATGAGGTTAAATAGTGCCAAGGTCAGTGGTCTCCATTTTAAATAAGGTAGCTGAAGGAGGCCCCTTCTGAAGGAGTTAGAGAGTAGACATGAGGATATTTGAAGGAGGACACTCCAGAGAGAGGGAGCAGAATGGACCGTTTGCTTTTCTAAGGAACTACATGGGGACAAGTTTGGCTGAAGAAAGGGAAATAGGAGGAGAGTGACAGACGAAGTCAAGGAGCTAATGAGGGGCCAGAACCAGTAGGGTCTTGTAAACACCTTGTTGCCTTCTGAATGGCATGACAGTCACTGAAGAATTAGAGCAGAGGCATGATGTGATCTGACTTTTAATGACATACATTAATTTTTCTGTTGAGAACTGGCTGTGTGTTGGGAATGGGGAAGAGTCAAAGGAAATCAGGAAGCTTCCCGTTGAGCAGCAATAGCAGCTTATATCATGGTAGTAGCAGTGGAAGTGGTGAAAGATAGTCAGCATCTGGAAGTTTTTGAAGTTAGAGTCAACAAGCCGCAATGAAGGATTCCATGTGGGTGTCAGAGGTAAAAAGGAAGTGATGGCCCCAAAGCTTTTGGTTTGAGCTAATAGAAGATGGAGTTGATATACTAACTAGATGAGGCAAGAGGAGCACTATAGGAAGATTGTAGGAGGAGCCAGTTTCAGGGAAATTAATATTGGCATCAATGTTATCATCATTATTATCAATATTAGTACTCTTTTCTTCAGAACAAAAGTGATGGCATGCCCCCAAAATAAAATCCAGAGAAAACACTTCAATGAAGATCTTAGAATGCAGTATACATGTGCAATTTATTGGTGGCCTAACTAAAGCAAGGATAAAATTTAGCTTATTAAGAGGAATAAATGAACTGCTTATCCTTCAGGCATATTATTTCTTATAACTGCAGTTTTTATATTTGGACAACAGAGAATTCTTTGACATGAAACTGTAATGTCCTTTATGCTGCTGCCTAGGGAAAATCCACGTGCTTTGACAGTCAGTTGAGTGGATAGTACAATTAATTATCCACAATGAAAATGAAAGAAATAGTCTCAGTTGAATAGATAATCACCCAACCTTCACAGAGAGGAAAGTGAAGTAGTAAATGGTCAGATTAAACATTTTCCCCAGAAAACAATACTTAGGTAAATGGGAAAAATAAAAGCCCTGAAATTCTTTTCCCTGGAGCATTGCTCTAATAATTTTAGCCTGGCAAAATTTCACAGGACCATTACCAATCACCCACCATAGACAAATTTCAGTAATGGAGCCATGAGAGTTTTAGTTTTAAAGCAATAAACTTCTTGAGGAATTTTTCAGGAATAAATGGCAAAAAGACATCTCTGAATAGCTAAGTGTGTGGGTTAACTTCTTCTATAAGATGTCATGTTTACATGACAATTAAGTGTTGGAAAAATATCTCCCCCAAATAGATATGTTTTGCTTTTAGAATATTAGTCATTAAGTCATTTTTCTTGACAATAATTGGACATTGTGTTTGTCTATGGAGGCTTCTCTTGCTTTGGGGTAATAAAAATATAAAATTGTCAACATTTTATTTACTGTGATCGAGGTGCATGCATGCAGATCAGCCAAAATCCGTTCAAGTCATTAGGATACTTGCTTTAAAAGGATGGGCAAAGCATTCTGCTCTTTCAGACCATTTAAAATTATTACCTGAAATCTGGTCAGTTTTCTTGGAAAAGAAGATAGCTTGGAATTAGGGGGAAAGGGATTATCCCCCTCTATTCTAAGAAAAATATCTAGAAAATGTAAAAATAGGAGAAAATCTACAACACAACACTGGAAACTCCAGAATAAAACCTCAAAACTACCACTTGCTTTCTACTTGAATAAGTAGAGCTGGAACATGAGTAAAGAAGAACCTGCTCTTAAAACACAGGCCTAGAAAAAAAGGATTGTCCAATAGGAAGTATGCAGTACATACCCTGGGGGACATAAGCCTTGCTGAGCTTGGGAGAGTGAACTGTGAGGCTGAAGAGGCAAACTCTATGTAGGACCCTACTGAGTCAGCAGAGATCTTGTACACTGCAGGAGCACCGGAGCTGCGGACTCAGAAAAGTAAAAGGAGCAGGAAATCTTTAGTAAAGATCACAGCAGAGAGTTGGCTGAACGCTCCAGTGACTGCCAAGATGAAATTGAAGTTTAACACCAATGGCTGTTGATCTGGAATAGTGGCATTCTGATAATGAGTGGGACGTTTTGTTGACTGAAGAATTAATAAGATTGGTCCAAAGAAATAAGACTATTGGTTCATCTGGAAGGATTCCAGATCTCACCAAATCTAGCCACTGACCCAGAGGTTTCTATGAAGACAGGGAAGAAAGCATGCAGTCAAAGTTGGCCTGCTGGGATCATTTATTGCCTTAGCAGCTCCACTCATTTGTCTTACTTACTATGTCAACATATGAGAAGCAAGTCCTCTAGATTGGGCATTAAAAGAACTTCTCTAACAGCATGAAAGCATAAGAGGAGGAAGCCTGTAAAGAATCCCCTGCCCTGTTTTTGTGAAGCACTATCAGGCATAGATAGTCCTCCAACTTTGACAAAATTTAAAAAAAGAAACTCAAAGTGGAGCCTATGAAAAGATTTTACAATAAAATAGAGCATAAAGTAGTCAAAAGGCAGAGGAAAAACATTATTTTAAAGTAAACTTTATTTTTTAGAGCAGCTCTAGGTTCACAGCCAAATTGAGCAGGAAGTACCCAGAGTTCCTGCATACCCTGGTCCCCACACATGCATGGATAGCTTCCCCATTATCAGCATCTTGCAGCAGAGTGGTAAGTTTGTTACAATTGATGAACTTACATTGACACATCAATATCACCCGAAGTCCATGGTTTACATTAGGGCTCACTCTTGGTATTGTACATTCCAGGGGTTTGGACAAATGTATAATGATATGTATCTAGCACTGTAGTGCCATAAAGAGTAGATTCACTGCCCCCAAAATCCATCTGCACTTGAATAGTCTTAGTCATCCCTCCTTTTCCCCAACTCCTGGAAACCGCTAATGGCTTTACTACCTCCATTGTTTTCCCTTTTCCAGAAAGTCATGTACTTGGAATCATAGTCTGTAGCTCTTTCAGGTTGGCTTTTTTCACCTAGTAATATCCCTTTAAGTTTCCTCCGTGTATTTTCATGAGGTGGTAGCTAATTTCTTTTTAGCACTGAGTGATATTCCATTCTCTGGATGTGCCACAGTGTGTTTGTCTGCTAATTTACTGAAGACATCTTGGTTGCTTCCAAGTTTTGGCAATTATGGTAAAAGCTGCTATAAACATCCCCAAACTAATTTTAAAAATATTTATATGTGTGGCAAAAAGTTCCACATTCTATCTGCTTCATCTTTTTGGCAAAGGAAGAAAACATAGACTACATGGGATGAGTTGATAGGTTAAAAAAGAGAGATTATTAAAATGGAGCCCTCTCAGAGATCAATAATATAAGAAAGTAAGATTCTGAAGTTATGAAAGAAATTTCAAAATGTTTTAAAAGCAATTAAGAGCAATAACTATGCAACAGAAAATTAAATGAGTGCATAGATTTCAGAATGTAGAAAATAGCATTTAACTGAACAGAAAAGTGTGATATGGAAAACAACAAAGAATTCCTGAAGAAATCAGAACAAATTAAACAAAAATTCTATTAAAACACAATGGGCCAGGTGAGGTGGATCATGCCTGTAATTACATGGGGAGACTGAGGTAGGGAGAGGTTGCTTAAGCCCAGGAGTTCAAGTTGATAGTGAGGTATGATCATGCCACTGCTCTCCAACCTGGGTAAAAGAGCAAGATTCTATCTCAAAATAAATTAAATAAAAACTAAAATGACAACCATGTAATGGAAGGAAACATGTCAAAGCTGAAAGATGTAATTTGGCGTATTGCAAAATTTATAAAACTAATTTTAGGCCGGGCGCGGTGGCTCAAGCCTGTAATCCCAGCACTGTGGGAGGCTGAGGTGGGTGGATCACGAGGTCAAGAGATCGAGACCATCCTGGTCAACATGGTGAAACCCCGTCTCTACTAAAACTATGAAAAATTAGCTGGGCATTGTGGCGCGTGCCTGTAATCCCAGCAACTCAGGAGGCTGGGGCAGGAGAATTGCCTGAACCCGGGAGGCGGAGGTTGCGGTGAGCCGAGATTGCGCCATTGCACTCCAGCCTGGGTAACAACAACAACAACAAAAAAACTAATTTTAAAAGACCAAGACATGGACATAGTCAAGATGTTGAAATTTAAGCAAAAAGAATCTAACATTTTGGCAGGAAATAGTGAATAAATAAAACGGCTTGCCAAGAAAACCGTATATTCTTAGATCTCTTTTTACAGTTGTAGGAAAGAATAAATAACTAGCTTTCCACCCCACATTTGTTCTCCAGGAGAAATTTTCGGATATGTACAAAAGTAGGAAGACTTCCACATCAACCTAAATATACCCATTCCACAGTTTCAACAGTTATTGACTCATTGCCAACTGGTTTCATCTATATCTCTACCCACTCTCCCACCCCTCCCAAATCTTATAAGCAATTCTAAGACACTGTATCATTTCATTCATAAATATTCTTTATGTAAGGACTCTGTAAAAAGGAAAAAAAACCTCACATAACTACAAATCATTACCATACCTAAAATACACTTCTGTAATGTTATTAAATAGCCAATTAGGGTATAAATCATCCCCCGTTTATATATTCACTTCTGACTTAATTCAAATCAGCATTCTAAATACATTCACAAAACGTTTAGTTGATATGTCTCTAAAGCATAACTTAATCTGTGAACGACCCCTCCCATTACTTTTTACCTTCAACTTATTTGTTGAGGAAATAAGTTACTTCTACAGAGTTAAAGAGCCAATGCTGTAATTTAAAAATTCTAAACTTGGTCAACTTGCCATTTTTTTGTTCATGAAATTAGAAAATGTATCACCCATATATTTCCTGAAAAGCAACCAAACAAAACATATGTAAATAAAAAACCTCAAAGTGGAAATGTTGTCATACAGAACTGGCAATGAAAATAGGACTAAGTCTTAAAAGTGTATTGCAACTTACAAAGTAGAATGAAAATACTGGCGCCAGTTCTTAAAGCAAAGATACGTAATGTAAGAGCCCATCATCCTTGATGATTTGATAAAACCATAGTATTAAACTGATTTTTTTTCATAGTGAGTGGTCAACACATTCTTTATTCTTAAAGTGAATAACTTAAAAAGCAAAGTTTAAGAAACTGAAGACATTTTAAGAGTAATACATACATTTTGTAGGCTTTTCAACAACCTTTGCTTGATACATAATCACAGGTACAAATATGTTGAAGAGGGTTTATTTACTTGTTTACTACTTCTTACCAAATTCTGGACTCAACATTTCTAAGAACATTACATCTTTATTCTAACAGTTTTTTTTTCAATAATAGGTAATTCGGCACTCGTCTGAATCTGTTGCTTAACTGAATGCTGAAGGATTCTTTGTAGAGTATCTTCCCAGTATGAATATTCTGATGTGAACTCCAACTGCAGTCTTTTCCACCTTGGCTTTAGGATTGGTATACCCTCAATAGGATACCTCTAATGTTGACTGAGGAATGAGGGGTTATTAAAGGCATCTCTTCATTCTATACATCAAGTGTTTTATAAAGTGTGAATCCTGCCATGTCCGATAAGTGCTGCACTATGGAGAATGGAATGCCATTGAATTCAGTGAATTGCTTCACCAGAATGAATCATAGGGTGTTCCCCAAGAAGATACCCATTCCTGGTAAATAGAACTTATATAGCAGAGAAAGCCTCTGCAATCAGTGTGGAAGAGGCTTTAATAAGCAATCATTCTTCAAGTGAGGTAAGTGAATTCGCACTGAAGAGAAACAGGAGTTAAATCTATGTGGGAAAATTATGTGCTTAGATAACATGAGAAAATGAGAAAATGTAGTGAATAGGGGAAAACCTTCAACCTCAATGTTTATACAGAGAACTCACAAGGAGTAGAATCTCTGGAAGGTCCTTCAGTCATCATGCTTTCCTTAAAGTACCTGAACAAAATCACACAGGGTAGAAATAATCTGAACGTCATCTACAGGGAATAGCCTTTAATTCATATTCTGTCCTTAGACTACATGTCAGAGACGTCACACTGGAGAGAAACCCTGTAACTGTAATGAATATGGAAGAGCCTTTATCCAGAGTGTGTGCCTATATTGACACTAGAGAATTTACAGGGGGAAAACTATGTAAATGTAATAAATGTGGGAAAGACTTCAGCCAGAGAACTAACCTTTAGTCGTACCAGAGCTCATGGTAGTAAACTCTGAAATTATTGTGGAAAGGCCTTCATTGATCATTTATCCTTGAAAATATATGAACAGGCCGGGCACAGTGGCTCAGGCCTGTAATCCCAGCACTTTGGGAGGCCGAGGCGGGCAGATCACGAGGTCAAGAGATCGAGACCCTCCTGGCCAACATGGTGAAATCCTGTCTCTACTAAAAACACAAAAATTAGTTGGACGTGGCAGCACACAACTGTAGTTGCAGCTACTCGGAAGGCTGAAGCGGAAGAATCACTTAAACCCGGGAGGTGGAGGTTGTAGTGAGCTGAGATTGTGTCACTAGACTCCAGCCTGGTGACAGAGCAAGACTCCATCTCAAAACAAAAAAAAAAAAAAAGAAAAAAGAAAATACATGAACAAATTAACACTGGAGAGCAACTCCACTGTTGTTATCACTATGGAGGAGCCTTCAGTCAAGATGCAGACTCGGTGTGCACAAGAAAATTCTTAACTAGAATAACACTTAAAATAGGAAAAAGGGCAGAAAAGACTTTACAAAGACATGTGTGATTTAGAAATATATACTTGCAAAGAAAAAAAAAAAAAGAAAAAGGGAGAAATGTATGCTTTTTAAATACTTGGAGTTCGGATGTGGAGAGAAATCACAAGAACCTTGGACTCCAGAAATATTTGTTCTTAGACATATATCTGGAAAATATAAGCCCTTAATTTTGCAGTCTTGCTCTACCTAGGCAAACAAGAAGAGACTATATGGTGCTTAGTTTAATAAGAGTAAGATAGCTCAAAGATACATACATGACTTTAAAATATTTCCACTGGGTTAAATTTGCTGTTTAATCTATCATTGTTAATTTTGAGTTTAGTTTCATTGTGATTAAGGAGTGATGCCTGTTTCTATTCCACTTTTTAGAATCAATTGAGTTTAATTGATATCCTTGTAAGTGATTCAGTTTTATAAATGTCCCATAATTGCTTGAAGAAGAACATTTAGTCTCTATTTGGTGGGTGTGAATTTCTCTGTCTTTCTGTCTTGATCTCTGCTTTCCTCCGTCTCCACCCTGCATGCACACACACACACACACACACACACGTCCAAGTCACTATTATCTCCCTTCCTGACTACCGCAGTCGATCTGAACTAATCCCTCTGCCCAACATATGAACCTGTGACCCTCATCTAAAGGTGAGAATAATCTTTTTGAAAACAACTCATGTCACATCACTTCTCTGCTCAAAACCTTTATTTTGAAAGTAGATTCAAAGTGCTCACCAAGGCCTAGAATGACGAGTACAATCTGGCCCTTGATGACACTTCTGGCTTCTACTACTTTTTACTTTACCCTGGTCTCCCTGTTTTTCCCTCAGCCTGCCAAAAATAGTCCCAGCTCAGGTCTTTTGCCTCTACCACCCACTCTCTACTACACACTTCCCCAGACGTGTTAATGACTTGCTCCCTCATTACTTTCAGGTTTCTACGAATACTTGCCTTTATTAAAGGGTCCTTCCTTAGACAACCAATCAAAAATAGTACCTACCAATCCCCTTACCCTGACTGAATTGTCTTCATTGCTGTTAGTTACCATCTGAAACACTACATATTAATTAATTCATTGACAAATTGTGTTTATTACATGCCTCTCTCCGTTGGAATGTAAACTACATTGTTATATCCCTAGATCCTAGAACAGTACATTTATTCAATAAACATTTTTTCAACAAATGTGGCCCACTCTCATCTCTCACTTTGTATACCGGTAAAATCCACACCATCCTAATACAAGATATGGTGCGGGCTTCCAGTACTCACCTAGTTTGTTCATACCCTACATTCCACCGGTTAGGAGTGTGCTGGAATTCATTATAGTGTAGTGCCTATTGGTTAAATAGCCTGACTACGGCATTCATAGTCAGAAGTATTATTTCTGAAGTTTGTCTCTGAAGTTAGTGTCATGCTTTCTGGATATAGAATCTTTTTCATTTACACTATACAGACATAAATGGGCAGCTGAGATATGTTCCCCAAGATGAAAAATTGGGAGGCAGGGAGCAATGTTAAAGTTCTTGTGACATTATGGAGAAACACTATGCCACTTTTTTGAGGGAATGGGTGTATCCCCAAGGTACTTTCATTGAATTTCTCTTGGTGAGGGTCTTTCTGGAGATGGAAGGTGACAGCTCTGGATTTCTGAATTCCCACTAGATGAAGCATTTTCTGTACCAAGGAGTTCTAGAAATACTGTTCCTAACCGAGTCAGAAGCCATTTAGTCTGGTAGGGTAAGTGTTGTGATCTTGGATGGGCTAATCTTGGGCCTGAAAGGTGAAGCGTTCAGTCTCTGAAAGTATATTTCCTAGTTTCTGCCTATCCTATTTTGAGGACTAAGGTATGTGCACACTAATTTCAATTCTTCCTGTTTAAATTGTCTTCAAGTTAAGCTTCCTGTGTGGGCAGAGTGTTCCGTTAGAAGCAGCAGGCACAAGTTTTCCTTTTGGATCTGATAACTTTTGCAGTTTGGAGGGTGGGGTAGAAATCACTGTCAAAATTAGTTTCAAAATTTTTGTCCCCTTCAGATATCTAAAACATCATGTAATTTTTCTCAGAATTGTGGAAGTATTCATGGAGTAAAGCAGCTGTGTTCTCTGACCTTGAGCTGAAAGAACAATACCTTATTTATGAATTCACTACTCAAATGAAAATGTGAGGCTTAGAAATAGCCCTGGTTCATCTGTTCAAACAGCTTATGTTTTTTTTCTCTTCCTCTTTATCACTTGAAGTGATGGAAGCAATGCATATTTTTTCTAGTATCACATATTTGTTAGCCATAGCGAATCCCCAAATGCTCAGCCATTCCTTCTTCAAGACTGTCTTATGCTACCTTTGAGTCCCAGATTACCTTCACTGTCATGGGAAACAATTTCCATGACCTGAGCTGGAGATATTCCAGTTTTCTCTGCTGCTATCTGATCTATAATAGACATTGGAAAATTAGAGTCTGCTAAGGTAGACCCACTGACTCCAATGCCAATTCATTGTGTAACAAGATGTGAAAATGGCACTTTCTTCCTTTCTAGTGAGGCCAAAAAGAGTAGAAAGCAATAGTGGACAACTATCATGTTCTGAAGAAACGTGCCACCTACACATCCTACAAAGGATGTTTTTAACATCTAGCTTTCTGGACACCTACAAAAGATGACAGAAAAGATGAAAAAGAATTATTAACTAAGAGATAATTTCTTTGTAAAAAATTGTTGGAATGATGTGGCATATCCCCACATAGACCATGAGAGGGGCAAGAGAGATACTTGTTCTCCAACCTTAAGTATTTTAAGAGAGGTTTCAAAGAGGCCATTCAGAAAACATGAAGTTTTATCTGGGAGCACAAGTGACACACTGTTGATTAGTACCTGACATGCATGGAAAACCAAAGGGCAGGAAATGGAAGTGACTCATGTCAGCTCAGTAGAAGGCTGTGATTGGTGAATAACTGTTTTATCAAAGGTTGATTTTAAACAACGCATGTTTCTTGTGGATATATGCAGAGAGAGAATTACTTGGGATTGTCTTATTGGGATTTTTTCCTAAGACTGCAACCTGGGTGTTTAGTGGAATTCCAAAAGAAAACTTTTTGGATGGGCATGAATTGCTGAAAACCAAAATCTAAAGTGGTGGAGAATGGGAAGGAGGGTCATCTTATAAGCAGCCAGCTGGAAAATGCATCAGACAATTTCAGTGATGGATCCTAAGCAACAAGTGTTCCTCAGGGGCATCACAAAGCAGACTGAGGAGTGAAAGAATTATGCATATATTGAGCTAGAAGAGTACTGATTCCAGCTTACAACTCTCTCAGTTTAGGAAGCTGTTCTCATCCTTACTTTCCGCGCCCCCCCCCCCCCAACCTTTCAAACTTCTCAGAACACTGGCAGTCTAGTGGATTGATACTGGGAGAAAGATAGCAGCTTCAGATGCAGCCAGTAGAGAGGAATTGACTATTTCCCCCTCTCCCCTTGAAGTGTGTCCATCTATAGAACATAGAAAGATTTTGTATTATCTAAAAGTGAGCAAATGAGAGATGGGCACTGCCTGAGACTTCATCCAAGACAAAGAAAGGCGTGGCTCCCACAGAATAAATTTTCAAAGGCAATCATGAAAAAGAATCAAATTGCCTTATTATTTCTTCTTTTTTCTTGACATCAAATGTTTGTTTATTAGTCAAATCTTTTCCGTCCTAAATCGAGTTCTGCCTTGTCATTCTTTGATGCCTGAAATAGTAGTGATAAATTTGGTAATATTATTATTCTGTAAATTTTCTTCTATACTAAAGATTTTGCTTTCTATATTTTAAAACTATGTTGCCTGATTCATAAAGGCTTGTAGTCATTAATTCATCTTAGGCCACATTAATTCATTTCAATCCTATTTTTCACATCAATATTGTCAACTCCCCTTTTTTTCAAATATTTTCCTAATATGTCATTTTGTATTTACTTATTTTCTTTTTTTGTTGTTGCATTTTAGGTTTGGGGGTACATGTGAAGAACATGCAAGATTGTTGCATAGGTACACACATGGCAGTGTAATTTGCTGCCTTCCTCCCCTTCACCTATATCTGGCATTGCTCCCCTTGCTATCTCTCCCCAACTCCCCCCCCCCGCTGTCCCTCTCCTATTTCCCCACAACAGTCCCCAGTGTGTAGTGCTCCCCTCCCTGTGTCCATGTGTTCTCATTGTTCAATACCCACCTATGAGTGAGAACATGCGGTGTTTGATTTTCTGCTCTTGTGTCAGTTTGCTGAGAATGATGGTTTCCAGGTTCATCCATGTCCCTACAAAGGACACGAACTCATCGTTTTTGATGGCTGCATAATATTCCATGGTGTATATGTGCCACATTTTCCCTGTCCAGTCTATCATCGATGGGCATTTGGGTTGGTTCCAGGTCTTTGCTATTGTAAACTGTGCTGCAATGAACATTCGTGTGCATGTGTACTTATTTTCAAATATATGTGTTATTTTGTTTTACTTGCTAGGTTTGGGTATATATGAATATATTTTTCCCAGTCTGAGAATTCATATTTAAAATTAATAGATATGTTTTGGTCTTATTATTGCTATCTTTTTCTACTTTATTTCTCTACTACAGAAAATTATCATTACGTTTTTAATAGATGTATTTAAGTACAAATTTTGCTATTGATGAAAACATCTAATCACTATCTATTAACTTTCCTGTGAATAGAAGAAGATATTTAGCAAATGTTTATTTCTTCTTCCTCCCTATTTACCTTACAGATTTTGTAGTTTTTCTTTTTACAGTTTCAGCCCCAGTGTCTTAAACTACATTTTTCCATTATCCCTCTTTCATGAATCCCTATGTAATAAAAGCAGGATACTTCACAACTACATTATAAACAATTATTTGGAGCTAAATACATTTTCCTGAGCTCTTGGTATACTTTTCTTTTACCCCTTATATTCCTGCATCTTGAATTTTTGTTTTGTTTCGTTACTTTGAAAAAATCAATAAGAAATAATAGTTTCATAAATCATAACGTTTTGAAACTTTACATGAATATGAATACGAATTCAAAATACTAATTTAATATAACACAAAAGTTGAGGTTTGACTTATTCTTTCCTTGTCTTATAGCGATTGTGCTTTTTTTTGTAAAATTATTTCATATTTTAGGTTACAAGTTTGATGCAAGTATGATTCCTGTACATATGGAAAAACACGTTTTTAATTTTTATATGACCCTATGATTTTTTTTCTTCATTTGGTTCTGAATTTAGCTTACCTACGTCCAAGTGTGTGGTTTTTTTTTTAATTTCAATATTTCTTTATTTTTTTTCTTCAATTAAATTTTCTCCCCAGTAGTTCTGCTACCTCTTTCTGAAATGACTGTTTTGTTAGTTATTACGTCTCTTAAATTGACCTTTTCTTATCTCATAGATCTTAGTTTTTAAAGTAAGTTTTTTTTCCCTTTACATTGTGTTCTGAGATAATTTCTTGTTTTGACTTTCCACATTCCTAATTTGATCTTTTTGTTTTCCTTTTTTTAATCCATTTTTTCCTCTTTAGCCTTCAGCATTACTGTATTCAACCTCTTTTTTGAACCTTAAAAAAGAATGAGTTTAATTTTTGAGAATTCTAAAGAAATATGGTTATTCATTTGATAGTATAAAGAATAGAGTCTAGAGTGATCTGTACTAGTTGCTAGACTGGGTTTATTTTTCGTCTAATGAGCCTCAGGGAGAGTGAACCTTAGATTCTGATTAAAGGATCCCTGGCTGTCAGGATTGGACGTGGCATGTGTTTGGCCAAATGGTCTCTGGCATTGTGTGTATGACTAGTTGAAATTCAAGGTTCGTGAAGAGATCCAAAAGTTGCCTGGGACATGATTGCACTTTTTGCTTGGATTCCAGCACCCACAGTATGAATCTCTGGTGGAAGATTGCTCATGTGGAGAGTTGTTCTTTCATCCTTAACTGGAGCAAAACTCTGGAATGAGAAATTTTGAAAGCAGGGGAGTTAAACAGGTTTTTTGCAGCCTTTTTATTAATGGGCCCACCGACTGCCCACCCTTCAGCCTTTCTCCCAGTCTCTGCTGCCTCACGTCTTGGGTTTGTAATAAGGATCTTCTGAGAAGGTTCATTTCTTGGCAATACTGTTTTTATACTGTTGTGAGTTCTTAAATTTTACATGGTTTCTCCACCAATCTTACATGATACACGTGTTATCTTCCAGGAATTCTTTAAGATTTGATTTGATAGCACTGTTTTTTAACCATTACTATACTGGGTTTATTTTTACAGTCATTTACATTTTTAACACTTCAGTGGGTTTAAGAACAAATTATTCAGATGCTCTCTGGTTTTAATGACCTGGATCATTACATTTAAACATCTGATTATTAAAATGCAAAAGCAGAACTGGGTACAGGGGCATACACCTGTAGTCTCAGCTACTCAAGAGTCTGAGGTGGGAGAATCATTTGGGTCCAGAAGTTCAAGCCCAGACTAGGCAGCATAGCAAGATCCCATGTTTTAAAAAAGCAGATTATATATATATATGTGTGTGTGTATGTATATATATGTATATATATGTGTGTGTGTGTGTGTGTATGTATGTATATATATGTATATATATGTGTATATATACATGCATATATGCACGCACATACACACATATATATTACACACACACACACACATACATATAGTGTGTCTTTTAATATTTACAAAATAACTATTTGGGATCCGTGCCATTCCGATAACCAGTTCTCTGAACTACTTGACTTGTAAGCAGTTGAAGTAGGATTTTTTTTTCATGGCATCTCTTAATCACGTTTATTAACTCTTACTCAGGAGATGCATTGAAAATCTGCCACAATAGCACATTCAAGAAAAGCAGAGATGCCCAGGAAGAATATCAGCTACCTTTTCTTTTGCTTTCTGAATTCATATGAAAATGTTCAGTCAAATACTTTAATCCTCTCTTAATAAGAAAAGTCAGCAGAGCATGTAAGGTAGAGAGAACCCTCCTTCTTTCGATACCAATAGCAAATAATAGCAGTGACCCCCCCCCCACCTGCATCTTGTAATTCATTAAAACAAATATTAATGATATGATTTAAGGTAGGAAAAAAAGTCATGTCATAGCATCCTAAAAACAATTATTCTGTTATCAAGCAATTGTGTTTTGGGGAGTCATATCTGCAAAGCTTGTTTAAAATGGGCCTCCAATGGTAGCTCTTTCTTTCTGAGGCACTTCATGAGTCAGGATCATGAACTCTTACTGATGACTAAGTGTCTTCCCCCGTTAACTTTTCCCTAAAGTAGTGGAAGTTTCTTTTATTCCCTTCCTGTTCAGAGACATGAACATTTAGGTATTTGCTGTCTACCAATGAAGAAAGAAAAATGAGCATGCACTTTTCATCATTTCCCTAGGAGGGATTTCTAGCCATACAAGCTTCAGAATGTAAACAAAAGTGAATGAATGATTTACCATTAATACTGTTTTCCATTTTGATGTAAGTTAAGAAGTGAAAGTTATTATGAATATTTTTATTCAGAATAATCTTTGACCCCTCATACATTATTCAGTATGTTATGGTAGAATCACCAATTCTATGTGAACACTGGGTAGTTCATTTTCTCCGGAAGAGAGCCTCTGCTAACTGCACAAATAACAATAACTCAGTGGCCAATTTTTAAAAATGGAAAATGTATTTTTAAAAATATTTTTCCTTTTCTTTTTTAATAACTACTTTTATTGCCAGCCTGGTTCTTAGTGGCTGGATAACAGCAAAGAGTCGTGAAAGAGAGAATCACCACTCCGTTAGTATATTTGGATTAGATAATGAAGTTCAAAATAGTTCATATTTCATAAGCAGTTTGTGACCACGGTTATCTGTATCTCTCAGAAGTATTTGCAATATATATTGATGATGAAAGAGAAAATTATGACAAAGTAGGCACAGAAAGCTGGCTGGCTGCATAATCAGGAGCTCATTGTGGTCCGTCTGGGTATGGCCCAAAAGTGGTCATTTGTCACATCATTCATATATCCAGGTGCAAGATTTGTACTTTGAGAAACACTAAAGCACCATGCTTTTCAAACTTCAGTGGACAAAAAAAAATCCACAAGTAGCTTGTTAAGATACATATTCTGATTCAGTAAAATACACATTCTTGGGTCTGCCCTGAGATTCTGCGTTTCTAAGACTCTCCCAGATAATATGGATGCTGCTGATTTAGAGAACCAAACCTCAAAGAGCAAAAGCTCTAGAGATTGGCCTTCAACTTTGCAAATCCAAAAATCTTTCTTTTTTAATTTCAATAAGTTTTGGGGGGAACAGGTGGTGTTTGGTTACATGAATAACTTATTTAGTGGTGATTTCTGAGATTTTGGTGCACCCATCACTGGAACAGTATACACTTTACCCAATGTGTAGTTTTTTATCCCTCACCCCCCTCCCACCCTTCCCCCAAGTCCCCAAAATCCATTATATCATTCTTATGCCTTTGTGTCCTCATAGCTTAGTTCCCACTTACGAGTGAGAACATACGGTGTTTGGTTTTCCATTCCTGAGTTACTTCACTTAGAATAATGGTCTCCCATTCCATCCAGGTCACTGAGAATGCCATTAATTTTTTCTTTTTAATGCCTGAATAGTATTGCATGGTGTGTGTGTATATGTGTATGTATATATAATAATATATATCTCACAATTTCTTTATCCACTCATCAATTGATGAGAATTTGGGCTGGTTCCATATTTTTGCAATTGCAGATTGTGCTGCTATAAACATGCATGTGGAGGTATTTTTTTTGTATAATGACTTATTTCCTCTGGGTAGATAACTCATAGTGAACCTGCTAGATTAAATGGTAGTTCTACTTTTACTTCTTTAAGGGATATCCTCACAGTTTTCCATAGTGGTTATACTAGTTTACATTCCCACCAGTAGTGGAAATATGTTCCCTTTTCACCACATCCATGCCAACATCTGTTACTTTTAAATTTTTTGATTATGGTCATTCTTGCAGGAGTAAGGTGGTATTACATTGTGGTTTTGATTTGCATTTCCCTTATCAGTAGCATTTTTTCATATATTTTTTAGCCATTTGTATATCTTCTTTTGAGAATTATCTATTAATGTACTTAGCTTACTTTTTGATGGGATTGTTGATTTTTTTCTTGCTGATTTGTTTGAGTTCCTTGTAGATTCTGGATATTAGTCCTTTGTCAGATGTGTAGAGTGTGAAGATTTTCTCCCACTCTGTGGGTTGTCTGTTTACTCTGCTGATTATTGCTTTTGCTGTTTAGAGGCTTTTTAGTTTAATTAAGTTCCATCTATTTATCTTTTTGTTTTGTTGCATTTGCTTTTGGGTTCTTACCTAAGCCAATGTCTAGAAGGGTTTTTCTGATTGTATCTAATAGAATTTTTATGGTTTCAGGTCTTAGTTTTAAGGCCTTGATTCATCTTGAGTTGATTTTTATATACTGTGAGATGGGGATTCAATTTCATTCTCCTACATGTGGTTAGCCAATTATCCCAGCACCACTTGTTGTATAGGGTATGCTTTCCCCACTTTATGTTTTTGTTGGCTTTGTCTAAGATCAATTGGCTATAAGAATTTGGTTTTATTCCTGAGTTCTCTATTCCATTCCATTGGTTTGTGTGCCTATTTTATACCAGTACCATGCTCTTTTGGTGTCTATGGCTTTATAGTATAAAGTTGGATAAAGTGATGCCTTCATATTTGTTCATCTTACCTAGTCTTGCTTTGACTATGTGGGCTATTTTTTTGTTCCATATGAATTTTAGGCTTGTTTTTTCTAGTTCTGTGAAGAATGAGGATGGTATTTTGATAGGAATTGCATTGAATGTGTAGATTGCTTTTTTGGCAGTATGTTCATTTTCACAATACTGATTCTACACATCCATGGGATGTGTTTACATTTGTTTGTGTCATCTATGATTTCTTTCAGCAGTGTTTTGTTGTTTCCTTATAGAGGCCTTTCACTTCCTTGGTTAGGTATACTCCTAGGTATTATTATTATTATTATTATTATTTTTTTTTTTGGAATCTGTGTAAAAGGTATTGAGTTCTTGATTTGATTCTCAACTTGACCATTGTTGGTGTATAGCAGAGCTACTGATTTATGTGCATGAATTTTGTATCCTGAAACTTTGCTGAATTTATTTATCCATTCCAGGAACTTTTTGGAAAAGTCTTGAGGGTTTTCTAGATGTATGATCATATCATCAGCAAACAGCAACAGTTTGACTTCTTCTTTACTGATATGGATATACTTTATTTCTTTCTCTTCCCTGATTGCTCTGGCTAGGGCTTCCAGTACTGTGTTGAATAGAAGTGGTGAGAGTGGGTGTCCTTGGCTAGTTCCAGTTCTCAAGTGGGATGCTTTCAACTTTTCCTCATTCAGTATTATGCTGGCTGTGGGTTTGTCATAGATGGCTTTTATTACATTGAGATATGTCCGTTTATGCTGATTTTACTGAAGAGTTTTAATCATAAAGGAATGCTGGATATTGTCAAATCTTTCTTCTGTGTCTATTGAGATAATTGTGTGAATTTGTTTTTAATTCTCTTTATGTGGTGTATCATATTTACTGACTGTACATGTTAAACCATCCCTGCACTTGATCATGGTGGATAATCTTTTTGATATGCTGTTGGATTCAGTTAGGTAGTATTTTGTTAAGGATTTTTTGCATCTATATTCATCAGGGATATTGGTGGGTAGTTTGTTGTTGTTGTTGTTGTTGTTGTTCTTTAGATATGTCCTTGCCTGGTTTTGGTATTAAGGTGTTACTGCTTTCATAGAATGATTTAGGAAGAATTCCCTCTTTCTGTAGTGTCAGTGGGATTGAATGTCTGATAGAATTCAGCTGTGAATCTACCCTGTGGTGGACTATTTTTATTTGTTGGTACTTTTTTTTTATTATGATTTTAATCTGGCTGCTTGTTATTGGTCTATTTAGAGTTTCTATTTCTTCCTGGTTTAGTCTCGGAGGGTTGTATATTTCCACCAGTTTATCCATCTCCTCTAGGTTTTCTAGTTTATGCATGTAAAGGTGCTAGTTGTAAGCTCTTTTTTGTCTGAAAAAGATTGTGCCTTTCCTTCATTTATGAAGCTTAGTTTCACTGGATACCAAATTCTTGGCTGATAACTCTTTTGTTTAAAGAGGCTGAAGATAGGGCCCCAGTCCCTTATAGCTTGTAGGATTGCTGAGAAATCTGCTGTTAATCTGATAGGTTTTTTTTTTTTTTTTTAATAAATTACCTGGTACTTTTGCCTCACAGCTGTTTAGATTCTTTCCTTCATCTTGTCTTTAGATAACCTGATAAGAATGTGCTTAGGCAATGATCTTTTTGCAATGAATTTCCCAGGTGTTCTTTGAGCTCCTTGTATTTGGATGTCTAGGTCTCTACCAAGGCTGCGGAAGTTTTCCTCAATTATTCCCCGAAATATGTTTTCCAAACTTTTAGATTTTTCTTCTTCCTCAGGAACATCAATTATTCTTATGCTTGGTTGCTTAACATAATCTCAAGCTTTTTGGAGGCTTTGTTCATTTTTTCTTATTCTTTTTTCTTGGTCTTTGTTGGATTGTGTTAATTAGAAAACCTTGTCTTTGAGTTCTGAAGTTCTTTCTTCTGCTTGTTCTGTTCTATTGCTGAGACTTTCCAGAACATTTTGCATTTCTCTAAGTGCATCCTTTTTTTTCCCTGAAGTTGTGGTTGTTTTTTATTTATGGTATCTATTTCACTGAAGATTTCTCCCCTCTTTTCTTGTATATATATTTTTGTATTTCCTTGAATTTGATTTCACCTTTCTCTGGTCCCTCCTTGATTAGCTTAATAACTCACCTTCTGGATTCTTTTTCAGGCAAATCGGGGATTTCTTCTTGATTTGGTTCCATGGCTGGTGAACTAGTGTGATTTTTCTGGGGATGTTAAAGACCCTTGTTTTGTCATATTACCAGAAGTGTTTTTCTGATTCCTTCTCATTTGGGTAGGCTATGTCAGAGGCAAGGTCTAGGGCTCAAGACTCCTGTTCACATTTTTCGTCCCGCGGGGTAGTTCCTTGATGTAGTACTCTGCCCCTTTTCCTATGGATGTTGCTTCCTGAGAGCTGAGCTGTAGTGGTTATTGTCTCTCTTCTGGATCTCGCCACTAGCAAGGCTACCAGGCTCCAGGCTGGTACTGGGGGTCCTGTGATGTGAACATCTGCAGGTCTGTCAGCCACAGATGCCAGCATCCACTCCAGTGGAGGAGGCAGGGGAATGAAATGGACTCAGTGAGAGTCCTTAGTTTTGATCATTTAATCCACTATTTTTGTGCTTGTCAGCCTCCTGCCAGGAGGAAGCTCTTTTAAGAGAGCATCAGCTAAGGAAGTTTAGAGAGGATCAGGTAGTGGGCAGTGCACTAGAGCTCCCAAGAGCTTTGTCTTTGGCTACCAGGGTGGTTAGAGAAAGACCATTAGGTGCGTTCAGGATGATATATGTCCAAGCTCAGACTCTCCTTGGGCAGGGCTTGCCGTGGCTGCTGTGGAGGATGGCAGTGTGGTTCTCAGGCCAATGGAATTATGTTTCCAGGGGGATTTTTGCTGCCCCTGCTGTGTCATGCAGGGTGCCTGGGAAGTGGAAAAGGCTGGCAGTTATAGTCGCCTCCCATGCAGCCCAAGCAGCAGGTCTCACTCCCACCATGCCTCCGTAACAGCACCGAGTTTATTTCCTGTTTCCAGGCTGCAAGTAAACAGAGCTAAGAACTTGCCCCAGGCTACCAGTTTCCCAGCTGAGAAAACAAGCTGGGCTTTCAGTTTTCACACCTCCCTCCTGCCATGGCTTCTGTGCTGTTTCTGCACTCCTGATTCACTCCCTCCCTCAAGTTCTGTCTTGAAAACTTTATGTTCTGTCAAAATTGTTAAAAGTTCAGCTGGAAGTTTCCTTCTCCCTGTGGTCTTTTCCCACTTCCTTTGGCAGCGCTCCCCGCAGACCTCTGTGGGACAGTCAAATGGCTTCCTTGGGGACCAAGATAGCCCATTAGTCTCTTCTTGCTGCTTCTGCTATGCCTGTATTTCACTTGGCTCTCTAGATTTGTCTCAGCTTCAGGTAATGTCAGATACTTCTGTGATCTGAACCTTCAGGTTCCCCAGTTAGGGTGTTTGTTTGGGAACAGATGATCCCGTTTGCACACTTTCACACTTCAGGCACTGACAGTTTTCAGCTGTGTCCTGGGAGCTACAGGAGCAATACACTTCCCTCAAAGAGTCTGTGGATTCTCTTGGCTTTCCTGGTATGTTCCTGCAATAGTTCTTGGAGCAAAAGTTCACAATGTGAGTCATCACACGTTGCTCTGTTCATCTGAGTGGGAACTGCAACTTAGTCCTACCTCATATCCACCATGTTCCTCCCCCAAATCTTAATTTTGCCAATTCGCATTAAATCTGATCATGAGGAAATGATATACAACAATCAAAGATAGAAGCCAAATTGCCACTTTAATATAACTCTGGTTCTTTTTTTTTTCACATTTATTTATTTTATTGCATTTTAGGTTTTGGGGTACATGTGAAGAACATGCAAAATTGTTGCATAGGTACACACGTGGCTGTGTGATTTGCTGCCTTCCTCCCCATCACCTACATCTGGCATTTCTCCCCTTGCTATCTCTCCCTAGCTCCCCACCCCCCACCGTCCCTCCCCTATTTCCCCCCAGCTGACCCAGGTGTGTAGTGCTCCCCTCCCTGTGT
>NW_016107325.1:11644296-11754631 GCF_001604975.1 Cebus imitator
TTGTTCCCAGGTGCTCTGTCCCAGGGATTTAGGGCTTTATTTATGAGTTTCCGTTATGCTGCCGCCGCCTTTTTTTTTTTTTTTCTTTTTCCTTCAGACCTGCCCAGCCCAGCAAGGAGGCAGCCTAGTCACTGTTGGCCTATAGAGGCTTTGCTGAGCTGCTGTGGGCTCCGCCCCGCCCCGCTGCCTAGTGAACTTCCCTGTAGTCCTGTTTATATGGGTGTAGTTAGAATTGCTTTGGCGATGGTGGCCCGCCTCTATTGAGGCGGAGTCTCTCTGCTGTGGTGGGTTGCCTTGGCAATGGCGGGCTGCCTCAGCAATGGCGGATTGCCTTGGCAACGGCGGGCTGCCTCAGCAATGGCGGGTTACCTTGTCAACGGCAGGCTGCCTCAGCAATGGCGGGTTGCCTTGGCAACAGCGGGTTGCCTCAGCGTTGGGTGACTAACTCGGTCGTGGCGGGCTGCCTCGGTAATGGCGGACGCCCCTCCCCCACAGAGCTGGATCGTCCCGGGTTCAGCTGCGCTTGCTGTGAAAGTCTCAATCCAGAGTTTCTGGTTGCTGTTCTTTTGTGGGGGTGGTACCAGCCGAGCCTGATCGCCTGGCTCCCTGCCTCAGAGCCTTTTTTAAGTTGGTGTTCCAGTCACCTGTTGAAGAGGCTCCAGGGTCTGTTTGTTTTCCACTGCGGCCACTCACTGCGCTGGCTTAAACAGCGGCACTGAAGTTTGTGGCGGTTTTTTTTGTTTTGTTTTTTTTTGTTTTTTTTTTTTTGCCCTGTAATCTACTGTCCTGGTTCTCTGCTCAGTCCCCTTTTTGAACCGGCGAATGGGCGACTTCCCATGGCTCCAATCGCCAGCCAAAAGGGCACCCGGACCGGTTTATTTTGTACAGAGAACCGCTGCTCCAGGGCGCCGACAAAGCAGCCGCCCGGAGCAAAGCAGCGGCGCCAGCCGGCACAGCCGCGTTGGCCGAAACAGCCACGCTGGTGACCGTGGAGCTCCTCCGCCCGGGAATTTCCTAGTCTGTGGGCAATAAAAACGCAGCGTCCACTCACCCTCTGCGCTTTTACTGGGAGCTGCAATCCTGAGCTGTTCCTAAATGGCCATCTTGGATCCTCCTCTAACTCTGGTTCTTAGCTCTGGGTTCTGTGAGAATCACCTGTAGAATGTCAGTGCTTAAGTCCAGTCCCAGGGAATTCTGATTTGATTGGTCTGGAATGTGCCGGATATCAGTAGTTGCTAAAACTTCCCAGGTCATTCTAATATGGAGCCACATCGAAGATCACAGAATTACACTGGGATTTGTAATGCCAAGTAAATTAGATACCTTTATTAGCTTATTGGCACATTTCAATCCTGAAGAGATGTCTACATAGGGAGTCAAGAGGAAGTTGGTGGCTTGCCTGAGGAACAGAGAATGACAAGAAAAGGGGTCAGGAAATCTGAGGATCTAGCCTTATCAGGCCTGATGTGCACACCTTCACTATAAGATAAACTTGCTAGGGAGGCTAGTGTGCATGGATGTCCACCAGGACTCTTTTCTAATGGATATATTATTGCATTCTGAGCCCCCATTTTCTGCACTAAAGCAGTAACTCCACCTCTGTTTTTTTCCTTCATTATTTAAGACATAGTTTCAACATTGTTTCACACGAAGATTATAATTCTCTTTAATCCCATTTATATTTCCTAAATCAATTGTTTTAGAGTCCGTTAGAAGAATATATGAAATTAATGTATGCATTCTACTAATTATCACAAGGTTATTGCAAGAGCTCTAATATTTGAAGACAAAGCTGAAACATGGTTGTTAGAAGATATTTTGGTTTTGGAATATAGAATACCATATTTTTCTGTTATTTAGGAAAAAAGTGTTTCATGTAAAACAGAAATCATGTTTACAAAGGCACTTTCTTACAATGACACATCAACTTAAAAACTGAACAAGTACCAACGAAGTGTTTAACTGACTTGTTTTAAAGAAAATGGTTGACAAAGAATTATCCTTTTTTTCAGGTAAACTTTTATTAAACTCAGTGGAAATTTAACAACAGATCATTTTCAAACATGTAAAAGGAAGGAGGTAGTGATCAGGATTTCTTTGTGAAGTTCTGTCAGGCTCATTGAATTTTCCTGTCTGTCAGAATGATAGGACTGATACATCGGCTAAAGTAACAGCTGTAATTTACAAGTCATTTACCTTGACTTTAAATGAGCTTGGGCTTCTACTTGTTTGGCATACAAATTACAGATTTTTTAGATTAGACTCTTGCATGGTTACAGTTCTATTTATCCACATTAGAGACATACTTAAAGCTCTCTGATTTTTGTATCTGTGTACTGAGGTTTTTTTCATAATCATGTCTAGGTTATATTTGTGTATTCTCTATACACAAGTACAGTTGAGCCCGTTTTCTGATATAGGAATAACAGTAAAGTGTGTGTGTGTGCGTGCGCACGCACGCCTACACGCGCATGCATGTGTGTCCATGTATGTATGTGTTCATGTTCACGTAAATCATTGGCAGAGCTAACAATATGCGAATAGAATGTCAACTTGGTTTAGAACACTAGGGCTGACCTGGAGAAGCCATAATACATAGCAGGGAATGGATAGCCACTTCTACCTCAGTCCTCCTAATTTTCCTTTTATTCTATTACCTGCTGACCTGGAAGTCCTAAAGCCAACCTCGGCATTGTATAAAAGGAAAAGGAAAAGAAAAAGGAATCTAGGGAGCTATACAGTAGAAGAAATACTTTTAAAGTTTGGAAACCAGTTTCTCAAATACACTTGATACAGCAGGAGAGATGTGGTTCGGATTTTGCCTAACGTAAATTGTATTTGCTTATTTAAGTATCAACCTTGTTCTCCTGGAAAACTGAGTATGCAAAGAGAGGAAAGTAATGTTAGAAATAATAAAGCCTTTAAATAGAATTTTCAGTAATAAACAAAATTCTCATCTGTTATCTCCTTTGCTACTCAGAACATCTCTCTGAGGTGAGATGGCAGTTGTTAATGTAATACCATGTTTTCATATGAGAAAATCAAGGGCAATGAATGTGAGTCTTTACTATGCTATAAACAATCAATTTAACAAATATATATTGAATGTCTGCCACTTTCCAGGCAATGTTTGAGCCTCAGCCATCCCTGAGGATCCGGAAGTACACACAGGGACCTGCAGGTTGTGCTTTTCTGTGCCTGGGATCTATTAAAGAGCAGCAGTAAGCCAGGGGCACTCTCCTTAAAGAACATGTTTAAAATGCCAAGCCTTTAGTTCAATTTACTGATTAACTTCATTTTCAAGAATTCTGTGTACCTAAATTCAACATTTCCAAATAGAAACTTAACCACCTATTTCCATAAATGGGATAGTCCATACTTTTCCTGTGTCTCATGATGCTCCTAGATCAAGAACCTCTAAAAAATATGCTCACACATTGGACTTTTCAGAGTGATGATGTTTGCTTTTAGGGAAAATTCAGACCAATTGGAATGAGATTAGCTTTTAGTGTTTCACTAGATTTGAATTCAAGTTTCATAAGTTGTAGAAAATAAACCCATTATCAGTTTGAGAATTAGCACATTCCTTACTTCGTTAAATATAGACATATACATTTAGTTCTGTTGATTTTGCTGGGCTTTAAGAAAGGGGAGTAAAATAAAAATGCTGTTTCTCCATCATCTTGAAGCAGATTTCTCCATTTCTTTTTATTTATGTGTTTTTCTGAGGCAGTTTTGCTCTGTCACCCAGACTAGAGTGCAGTAGAGCAATCTCAGCTCACTGCAACCTCTGCCTCCCAGGTTCAAGAGATTCTCCTGCCTCAGCTTCTCAATTAGCTGGAATTACAGGCACACACCAGCACACCGAGCTATTTTTTGTATTCTTAGTAGAGACAAGGTTTCACCATATTGGCCACACTGGTCTCCAACTCCTGACTTCAGGTGATCTGCCCTGCTGAGCCTCCCAAAGTGCTAAGATTATAGGCATGAGCCACCTCACCCAGCTAGATCTCTCCATTAGCTTTAATGGATCACTGTAAATGCTGTACTTTAATATATATATATATATATATATATATATATATATATATATATATTGAATTGTAGAGTACAGCATGTTGTAGTCCCTTAAAAATGAGGCCCAACCAACACTTATATAATCGCCTAATTTATGGCAAAGAGATCTACAAAATAGTTAGGGGAAAGTGACCTTCATATAAATGGGCAGTTGGATATAAGAGAAGTGAATATGACCCTGTATTAGTCTTTTCTGTGTTACTGTAGGGAATATGTGAGACTGGGTAATTTATAAAGAAAAAAAGGTTTGTTTGGCTCATGATTCTGCAGACTGTACAGGAAACATGGCATCACCATCTGCTTCTGGTGAAGACCTCAGAAAGCTTCTTATCATGGTGGAAGGCAAAGGGGAAGCAAGCGTATCACATGGCAAGAGAGAGGGAGAGAGGTAAATGTACAAGGCTTCTTTTGAACAATCAGCTTTTGCATGAACTAATAGAGTGAAAACTCACTTATCACTAAGGGGTTGGAGCTAAGCCGTTTGTTGGGAATCTGCCCCCCATGGTCAACACCTCCCACTAGGCCCCACCTACAATATTGAGAATCACATTTAAACATGAAATTTGGAGCAGACACGCATTCAAACCATAACAGACCCCTAACATATACCATACATATAAATCAACTGCAGGTCATTTCATATCTATATATCATATATAAAACAATAAAACTTTTACAAGAAAACATACAAAAACATCTTCAAAGGCCAGTTTCAAATATCAGGTCCCCAGGTTATTCATACTTCTGTCAGTCTTGGCTAGAAAGTCAAGGATTCCCAGAACTCTCCCCTTAGGTTTGATAATTTCCTAGAATGGCTCATAGAACTGAGAAAGGCACTTTACTTATGATTACCAGTTTATTAAAAAGGATAAAACTTGAGAACAGTCAAATAAAAGAAATTCATTAGGGATATGGGTGGGGAGTTTGTGGAGCTTCTGTGCCCTCTCCAGGCCCACCATCCTCTCAAAATCTCCATGTGTCCATCAGTCCAGGTACTCTCCGAACTCCATAGGTTAAGGTTTTTATGGATGTTTCATTATGTTGGCATGATTAATTTAATCATTGCTAATTAACTCAAACTCCAGCCCCTCGTTCACTCCTTAGAGGTTGAAGAGTGGGGCTAACCTCACTTTCTGGCAAGCAGACCCAATCCTGATCCTGATGCTATGTAGGAGCTCCTAGCCACCAGTTATTTCATTAGTACAAAAAAGACACTATTATCTCCCCTGAGATTCCAAGGGTTTTAGGAACTATGTAGCTGGAGCTGGGGACAAAGTTCCAGTATAGATTTCTTATTTGTCACAGTCAGTTTCTTCAGCTTCTTCCTTTTTTTTTTGAGATGGAGTGTCACCCTGTCACTCAGGCTGGAGTACGGTGACACGATCTTTGGCTGACTGTAGTTCTACCTCCCGCTTCAAGAGATTCTCCTGCCTCAGTCTCTTGAGTAGCTGGGACTACAGGTGCACATCACCATGTCCAGCTAATTTTTGTATTTTTATTAGAGATGAGGTTTCACCATGTTGGCCAGGGTGGTCTTGAACTCCTGACCTCAGGTGATCAGCCCACCTTTGCCTCCCAAAGCTGGGATTACAGGCATGAGCCACTCTACCCGGCCTCCATCAAGTTTTTTACAGAATAGCCACCATACTCCTTGTTTTACATTTACAAGCAGATCAAAGGCAGAAAGAGTGACTTCCAAAAGTTGACACATTATTATATTGGTGCAGCTTTTCCGTAATCCATCATCAATCTTGTCTTTATATGTTTTTGTCCTGAAATCATATACTGATTTCTCAAGCAAATTCTGAGGACCAGCAGAATGGCTATGGTGTAGTCTGTTCATCTTGATTGAATAACTGGGGCAAATCATTTGGTGTTACTCTAAATAAATTAGGCTAGCAGTTCTCAAAGCGTGGTCCCTGAACCAGTGGTACCAGCAGTACCTGCGAATTTATTAGAAATGTGGTATTCTGGCCCCATTCTAGAACAACTGAATTAGAAACTGTTGGGGTGTTCCCCAACAATCTGTATGTTGTCAAACCCTACAGAAGATTCAGTACACACTAATTTGTTTCTTTTCTGTTTTCTGTTGTGGTAAAATACATATAAAATTGGCCATGTTAACAATTTTAAAGTATACAATTTAAAGTATACCATGTTATTAAATACATTTATATTGTTGTACAGCCATGATCACCATCCCATTTCCATAACTCTTTTCATCCTGTAAACTGAACTCTGTACCATTTAAGCAATAACACTCCATTTCCCCTCTCAGCCCCTAGCAGCCACCATTCTACTTTTTGTCAGTATGATTTTGACTATGCTAACTACCTCATATATAAGTGGAATCTTACAGTGTTTGTCTTCTTGTGACTGGAGTATTTCACTTAGCAAAATGTTTTCAGGTTTCATCTGTGTTATAGCATGTGTCAGAACTTTCTTTTTAAGGTTGAATAATATTCCATCATATGTATCTACCACAGTTTGCTTATCCATTGATCCACACGTGGACACTTGGGTTGCTTCTACATTTTAGCTATTGTGAATAATGCTGCTATGAGCATGGGTGTACCAATATCTCTTTGAGACCATGTTTTTAATTCTTTGGGTACATACCCAGAAGTGGAGTTGCTGGATCATATAGTAATTATATTTTTAATTTTTTGAGGAACTTCTCTATTGTCTTCCATGCCAGCTGTACTGTTGTACATTCCTACAGTGTACAAGGGTTCTGATTTCTCCACTCCCTCATCAACACTTGTTATTTTCTGTGTGTGTTTTTTTTTCCCCCTGTGGTTTTGATGGTGGACATACTAATGGGTATGAAATGGTAAGTCATTGTAGTTTTGATTTGCATTTCTCTAATGCTTATTGATTTGTGGCATCTTTTCATGTGCTTATTGGCCATTTCTATATCATCCAAAGGAATGTCTATTAAAGTTCTTTGCCTATTTTTAAACTACATTATTTTTGTTGTTGTTGTTGTTGCTAGTATATAGAAATGCAACTCAGTTTTTTGTGTTGACTTTGTATCCTGATACTTTGCTGAACTTATCTATTTGCTAAAATCATTCTATATTGTCTAATATTAGTATAGCCACCCCTGCTCGTTTTTGGTTAGCATTTGCATGGAATATTGTTTCCATCCTTTCGCTTTCAATCTATTTTTGCCTTTGGATATTATAGTAAGCCTTTTGCAGACAGCATATAGTTGGATTTTTTTTTTCATTTATTTAGCTAATCTCTGTCTTTTGATTGGTTAATGAGATTACTTCTGTCATTTTTCCACTTGTTTTATTATATATTAGTTTTATTATTCCTCATATCCTATATTACTGTCTTTTGTGTTTAGTTGATTTTTTGTAGTGAAGTGTTGAATTACTATTTTATTTCCTTTTGCATATTTTCTATCACTATTTGCTGTGTGGTTACCACAAAAATTACAGTTAATATCCTAAAGTTATAACATAATTTGAATTTATACCAGCTTAACTTAAATAACATACAAAACTCTGATATAAAGATAAGTTTGTTCCCAGCCCTTTTCCTGTGTTGTCATAAAATTATTGCATGTTTCTTGCCCTAAAATGTAAACTAATAGTTCTCTTTAAATGCATTAGTCTCTTCAACTATGTGAAAAAAAAAAGAGGAATTACAAACCAAAGTTACAATAATACTAGCTTTAGACTAATAATTTTTTCAAACGTATTCGTCTCTTAGGTCATGTGGAGAACAAAAAGTAGATTTACAAACCATTATTGTAATAATACTAGCTTTTATAATGGTTCATACATTTACCTTTATTGAGATCCTTATTTTTTATATGGCTTCAAGTTACTGTTTCGTGTCTTTTCATTTTACCATGCAGGAGTCCCGTGAACATTCCTTACAGAGCAGGTGCAGTGGTAATGAACTTCCTCAGCTTTTGTTTATCTGGGAATATCTTAATTTCTTCCTTAATTTTAAAAGACAGTTTTGCTGATATAGGATTCTAGGTTGACAGAGTGTTTTTTGTTTGTTTGTTTTCATTTTAGCCCTTTGAATATGTTGATTCACTGCCTTCTGGCCTCTAAAATTCTGGTGAGAAATCTGCCAAAAATCTCATTGAGAATCCTTGTGTGTGAGAAGTCATTTCTCTTTTACTGCTTTCATGATTCTCACTTTGGAATTTGAAAGTTTGATTAAAATGATTCTTGTGTGAGTTCATTTAAGTTCATCTTACTTGTAGTTCACTTGTGTTTCATGGATGTTTATTTTCATGTCTTTTATCAAATTTCCAAAATTATCCATTATTTCTTTGAATATTCTCTCTACCCCTTCCTCTCACTTTTTTTCTGGTAGGTCAGCAACACATATACTGTTTTACTTGATGGTGTTCCACAGGTCTCAGGGTCTGTTCACTTTTCTTCAGTCATTTTTCTATCTGTTTTTAAGATAATTTCCTTTGTTCTATTGTCAAGTTTGTGGATTCTTTTCTTCTCCCTGCTCTGCCTCCCTCTAGTGAATTTTTCATTTCAGGAATTATGCTTTTCAGCTCAAGAATTTATTTATTTTTTTTTCTTTTTTAAATTATACTTTAAGTTCTGGGGTACATGTGCAGATTGTGCAGGTTTGTCACATAGGTATACATGTGCCATGGTGGTTTGCTGCATCCATCCCCCAATCATCTACATTAGGCATTTCTCCTAATGTTATCCCGCCCCCAATTCCCTCAACCCCTGCTATCCCTCCCCTAGCCCCCTGTGGGTCCCAATGTGATGTTCCTCTTCCTGTATCTATGTGTTCTCATTGTTCAACACTCACTTATAAGTAAGAACATGCAGTGTTTTGTTTTCTGTTCTTGTGTCGGTTTGCTGAGAATGATGGTTTCCAGCTTCATCCATATCCCAGAAAAGGACATGAACTCATCCCTTTTTATATCTGCATAGTATTCCATGGTGTATATGTGCCACATTTTCTTTATCCATTATATCATTGATGGGCATTTGGGTTGGTTCCAAGTCTTTGCTGTTGTAAACAGTGCTGCAATAAACATATGTATGCATGTGTCTTTATAATAGAACAATTTATAATCCTTTGGATATATACCTAGTAGTGGGATTGCTGAGTCAAATGGAATTTCTATTTCAAGGTCCTTGAGGAGTTGCCACACTGTCTTCCACAATGGTCGAACTAATTTACACTCCCACCAACAGTGTAAAAGCATTCCTATTTCTCCAAATCCTCTCTAGTATCTGTTGTCTCTTGATTTTTTAATGATCGCCATTCTAACTGGCATGAGATGATATCTCAATGTGGTTTTTATTTGTATTTCTTTAATGACCAGTGATGATGTCAACTCCAGAATTTCTTGTTTCCTTTTAAAAGATTTTCTGTCTCTTTCCTGATATTTCATTTCCTTCATACATAATTTTCTTGATTTCTCCCAATTTTTTCTTTAAACTTTTGGGCAACTTTAAGAGAGTTCTTTTAAAGTTTTTGTTTAATAGAGCTGCCATCAGATCTTTTTCAGGGGCAGTTTCTATTTTTTTTTCATTTGAATGTGTCGTACTTTCTTTTTATGGCTTGTGATTTTTTGTTGAAAACTGGACATTTGAATCTAATAATGTGGTAACTCTATAAATTGATTTTTCCTCTTTTCCAGGATTTTCTGGGTTTTGTTGTTTTTGTTTATTGTCTTGTAAGTTAAAAGAAAATTGTAGGCTATCTCTGTGCCAAGGATCAAACTGATGTGTAAACTTACGAACTTCTCAGGTCTTCCCGGAGCCTGCGCCTTTCCCTGAGCATGTACAGTTGCTTTCTAATTTTCCCTGTATATGCAGTTGCTTTTTAATATTATAATCATTAATGCCTGGTTCCTAAAAGAGGGAAAAAGAGAGAAATTAAGGGGAGGAAAGTCAGTGGTCCTTTAAATCCTTTGGAAGCCACTTCAGCTGGAAGAAGAAGGGCTTGCAACAGTGGGAGGAGGAACAATGGAAATGCAGTTCTTGATTTGCATGAAATATAATCATTATTCTTTTCAGACAAGAGTAAATTTTACACTGTTTTAAGTATAATTTTTTTTCCCAGTAAGAAGTTAAAGTTGTTGTTCACTACAGCAGGTTTTATTGGATCAACTGAAAGTTATAAAGTATAACCTTTATACTAGGATAAAGATGGATAAAGCTGCCAATTTTTAGGGGGAAAATAATTTGATTATGGAAAAGAGAAACCGTTTTTCGAAAAAAATACATACTGCTAATAGTGGTCAGCAGTCTGTTTAGTAGAATCAGAATTCATCCAATGTAAAATAGACTGAGGCAACACAGGATAGTGGTTATGATCATATGTGGTTGATATGAGATTTTTTAAATTAAAATTCAGCTTTTCTGATTATTAGTTCAGTGACCTTTGTAAGTTACCTGAAGTTTCCTAATCTCCACTTCCAAATCTTTGACATGGATATGAATGGAAATATTGACTCAAAATATCAATGTAGGAAGGAATGGATACAGATGCTGAGTGCGATAAAGTTACAATATTGTTATATATACTTAACCCTCTGCTTTTTATTCATGTAGTATCCACAGCATAACTGATCACAAGAATGTTTTCCAAATTTGTATTGGCATTGCGGTCATTATTCTCAATGTTTGTGTGTTGACATAAATAAGATGCTAGTTTAAGGTATGCAACTTGTTGTGGAAAAGAAAGATCTTTTAATAATAATAAATAAGTAAATTTTATTTAGATTCCAGATAAGGCATTCTCACAAGTTACTTTGGAGGTACCTGTTACCTGCTGTATTTTAGTCTTTTGTATGAATCTAAGAATTTCTTTATAATCTGTAATGTGAAGAGGAAAGTAATAAGTATTAAGAAAAAGGAAAATAGTTAAGAAAGTAAGAGAAACAATAATCCATTGAACTTGTTGAGTTTGTGTATTTATTTTTATTTTATCTTATTTATTAATTTTTTTTTTTTTTTGAGACACAGTCTCTCTCTGTTGCCAGGCGCCAGGCTGGAGTGCAGTGGCCCCATCTTGGCTCACTGAAACCTCCACCTCCCGGGTTCAAGCAATTCTCCTGCCTCAGCCTCCCAAGTAGCTGGGACTACAGACACGCACCACCACGCCCAGCTAATTTTTGTATTTTTAAGTAGAGACAGGGTTTCACCGTGTTGGCCAGGATGGTCTCGATCCCCTGACCTCGTGATCTGCCCACCTCGGCCTCCCAAAGTGCTGGGATTACAGGCGTGAGCCGCCCTGCCTGGCATCTTATTTTTTTGGTACAGGGTTCAACATTCTGTTGCCTAAGATGGAGTGTAGTGTCTATATTTTTAATGTTGCATAAAGTGTTGATAAAAAGATCAAAATATTGTCTCAGTCTGTTCTTACTTCTATAAAAAAAAACACCTTAGATTGGGTAATTTGTAAATTATAGAATTTTTCTCATCACAGTTCTAGAGGCCAGAAATGCTAGATCAAGACAACAGCAGATTCAGTGTCTGGAGACAGCAGGCTTTCTTCTTTAAAGATGGTGCCTTGTTGCTGTGTCCACGCATGGCAGAAAGGGCAGACAGGGCAAATAACTCCCTTGCGTGTTTTTAATAAGGTCATTATTTCCATGCATAAGGACTCCATCCTCATAACTTAATAACCTTTTAAAGGTCCCATCTATTAATACTATTACATTAGTGATAGGTGTCAACATACAAATTTTGAGGGGATACATTCAGACCACAGTAGATATGTATTTAAATGTATTCCAAAAAGAGCTCCAAGAAGCAAATATACATTATTTTAATTATCTAAAACATGGTCTAGTAGTTGAGATTAAACTATTAAACACAATAGCACCAAGTTATAAAATGTAACTTCATCTGCCTGCGGGAAAAGTGGACAGTTTGAGGAAGATGTGACTGGATTTTCCCCTTCTTTTCAATAAGGTTATTTTTTCCCATCTCCAAGAAGCTTTCTCACAATGACCCTTGTGAAAGAAAAGCTCAATGACATTGCCTGCAGATATCATCTGCTTCTAAGTCAGTCACAGTGACTGGCTGTGCTCCCAATCAGACCTCAGTGTCCCATCTTCAGAAGGCTCACTCTCCTATAAATGCAACCTCACCCCTTGTAGTCAGACTGAAATATTTCAATGAATTCTTAATAAGGAAATGTCAATTATGGCCTAGCTTCATTGATGTGTCCTGGGAGCCATTTTTGTTTTTGTTTTATCATGGAATGCTAAGATAATATAACAGGAAATAATATATTTGATCATCAGATTTAGAGCTATTCAGCATACATTAAGAAATGTGCATGTTATTTATGAATATTTCAAGAAAGACGGTCTTGAAAATAAAAGCTGTTAATTTGTTCTCAGTAAGCTGTGTACCTTATTTGTATAATTTTTAACTATTGTCATGTTCCTTTACATTGCAAAATGACACCACTGTGCTGTAGCAGTAGGCCTCTGGCTGGATGCAAATCCATCCACAATTTTTTTTTTCAGTTACGGTAATCACCAGCATGGTAGGAGACATTCACATTCTGAAGCTGAAGGGAAGGGATGTAAGAAAAAGAGCCAAGCTGACTGACCTACTCAGGACCTCATTAATGTCAGGAATCTTTATCTGTGATAAACTATCACTATTATTTATTCTTCTGAGAAAAAGTGAGAAGAAAACCCAAGTATTCTTTTGGCGTATTCCTTCATGTAGGGCCTCCCTCGAGCATTATTTTTGATAACTCAAAAATAACCATTTTTAGCAACCATGCTGAGTTATAATAATACTTAGTAGAGCAAAAAATAAAAACACAAAAATGTCACATCAAGATTTTCAGAAGACTGCCTTATTTCTTTGAGTTACTCCTACGTGTTTGTAATCCCTATATTACAAACTGTCGGCTGCTGATTGTTTTGTTCTGTCAGCAGAGCTTGGACATGATGACATATGACTGGCAGAGTTGTGTTACTTGTGGAGCAGGGGAGCAAAAAGCCATTCTATAGTAAAGATAATGAGAAGATTAACAAATTGGCTTTTAAATAAAAGTGCCATTTTGTGTAGCATTTGTATTTTGTTTGTCAGAAATGCTTGTTTTTCATTCCTAGGACAAATCAATCCATAAAGCAAATTAATTCAACACACCCTTTATAAGCTTGATACAATATACAAACACAGATAAAACCTAGAGTACATAGTGTGAGATAAATGTATTCATTCATTTACTTATTGATTAATTTATTCATTCATTCAAAAATATGTATTAAATATCTAGTACATGCCACACACTGTTTATGGCGTTGGCGTAAACCAAAGACCATATATCATGGACCCTATAGTCCAGTAGAGGAAAGTAGACAATAAGCAACCAAAAATATACATATATAATATGTTAGTTGGTGATAGCAATTGAAAGAAATATGAAGTTTAGTAAGGGGGTGGAAAAGGCTGGGTAGTGATGCCATTCCATTGTTCAGTAGGAGACACCGAGAGCCATGAAATAGTGAAAGAGCATATTCTTTTTTCTACAGTGGTATCAATTTTGGAAGAATTCTGTGGGTTACTAATTTGCACCATCTGAAGGACTGTAATGTTATAGAAAAGGATCTTATGACTCGGGTCTATGATAAACAATTCTTCAAAATAAATTACTTTTGAGATTGGGCTATAAAATGGCTTTAAAAATCAAATCTAAGCAGTGTTTGACAGGGACACTATAAGAAGAAAAGATAAATGCATAATACTCTTTCTTATAACATAAATATAAATAATCTTACAATCTGTTAGGAAAACAAATTCAAAGAGATCTGAAAAGTATAGTACATAATGATCAAGTTGGGTTTATTCCAATCACGGAAGATTAAAAAGCAATATAACTTATTTACAAAATAAAAGAATAAATGAATGTTTTTCTAAATGCAGAAAAAAAATTGTTTGAATTTAACATTTTACATAATTTAAAAACACTGAAACTTGTAATAAAAATGAATTTTTCCAATTTGACAAAGTGTGTCTGACATCATAATTATGAAGTACTTGGCCAGGTGCTGTGTGGCTCATGCCTGTAATCTCAGCACTTTGGGAGGCTGAAGCAGGAAGATCATCTGAGGTCAGAAGTTCACGACCAGCCTGGCCAGCCTGGTAAAGTCCCATCTATACTAAAAATACAAAAATTATCTGGGCGTTGTGACACATGCCTGTAGTCCCAGCTACTTGGGAGGCTGAGGCAGGAGAATAGCTTAAGCTCGAGAGGCAGAGGTTGCAGTGCGCCAAGATTGTGCCACTGAACACCAGGCTGCATGACAGAATGAGACTCCATCTCAAATAATAATAATGAAATACTTAAAACTTACTCCATAATATCAGCCATAAGGCAAGAATACCATTGTAGCTGCTTGTATCCAATACTGTACTGGAGCATGTATTTGCTGAATAAAATAAAAGGACACAAATATCAAGGGATTAGAAAAATAGCATGATTGTATATGAAGATGCTTGGAGCTCTTTTGTGGCGCTGCTATTTCTGAATAGTCTGAAACACTCATTCTACAATAAGAGAATTGCAGAAATCTAATATGTAAGGTGACCTACGTAGTGGTATTCTGAAAAGCAGCATGGTGTAGTGGTTAAAATTATGGACTGTGGAGCCAGCCTGCTAGAAGGTAAAAACCCCATGCCACCTTCTGCTAGCTAAGTAGTTTTAGGAATCTTATTTATTAATCTGTGTCTCAGTTTCTCATCTATAAAATGGGAATAACATTATCTGCTTTATGTAATTATGAGTATTAAATAAATGAATGATTGTAAAATACTTAGAATAGTGCCTGACATATAAGTGATACACATTCATTTAATAAATAATGACTTGGAAAAACAAAATTAGAACTATGAAATTTTGAAATTTTAAGTTGAAAATTAAAATGGTTTACTTCATTTATATTAAGTCTGTCCAAAATAGTATCACATGGCTATATTTATGTAGTACATGTTAACAAATGTGTCCATGATAAGAATACATTCTAAATCTTAATAAAATGCATCTTAAATCACTTTATAGTATTGAAAATGTGACCTACCAAAAACTTATTATTGTGAAGTAAAAGTTAAAACTAGTATTATATAGAGTAAACAACTTTGATAACATACTGTTGAATGATAATTGTAATCCTGGAAAAAGGAAACTTCATTGGAAAGCAGCTTCTAATTATCATTCACATCTTTAGGTATAAAGTATGATTTAATTAACACATATGATCATTACAAAATCATGAAAGGTAAGAAAAAACTATGGTCAGCATTAAAAAGTGACCAGCCTATTATGTCAGATATTACGCAAATTTTCAGATATCATGTTATTAGTAGCAAATTGTATAAATTTTTTAGGACTTGAAAGACTGTCAGATGTAGGTGATGGGGAGGAAGGCAGCAAATCACACTGCCATGTGTGTTCCTATGCAACAATTTTGCATGTTCTTCACATGTACCCCAAAACCTAAAATACAATAAAAAAAAAAAAAAAAAAAAAAAAAAAAAAAAAAAAAAAAAAAAAAAAAAAAAAAAAAAAAAGAAAGACTGTCTTTCCCACAACGTTGACTCCCAGGAATAGAATTGTGATTTTTTTCTTGAATACTCATTTTGTCCAAACTTTCACACAATATCTTTCCTCTGAATCCTCATCCTGATGTATATTTGTGAGTTCTAGCACCAAGGGCCCGGCAGTGCATCTCACCAGCTTCAAACCCCGTGTCTTTCTACTTGATTTTTACTATAGCCATAAAGTGTGTATTTGATGCCCTTAATTTAATAATATCAAGAAGGTCCACTAAGTTCACTGGCATCATCATCCCCAAGAATGGCCTTAGTAATCATTTTCTACTGTCAGACCATTCCAGAAAAAACTAAAAATCTGTTAACTCATTTTTCTGGGTTTTAGCAATTAAAAATTAAATAGAAATAGTAGTCTTTATAGTCTATATAGTAGTCTATATAAATAGAAAAAGTAGTCCACCTTTTCTTGAATTAGGAAATAGATTTTAGTCTTGGCATTCTAACTTTAAATTTTAAATAATATGAAATATGTTGTAATCCAGTGCAATTTATTGGAATGCTGTAAAGATTTGGATTTTAAAGAATACTGTATACAATGCTGTGAGGTTATTTTAATAATTATATAGCAAGTGTCCTGTTTGCTTTTTTAAAAATGTTGATGTTGTCTAGATTGTATCTAGAAACAGAAGGACCTTTCCTGAAACAGAGGGAGGGCCTGGAACTCATGGTTAAGATTTGAGATTGCCCCACTCCCACAATCTCCACAGCTCCCTGCATAGTATGATCATGATCCATTCACTCTGTTGAAAATACTACAATCTTATTTATGGTTAGGTTCATCAGTCTTTTAGTTTTACTTTGAAAGATATAGCAGACCAGTTTCTGGGAGCTGATTTCTATTTAAAGAACTGTGAAAAGCACTGAGGAAGTGTAAAATTAAAAATAAAATATACACCTACTTTTCCACATACTTTGATCCATTTCATATAGTTATTATAGGGGCACATTCAGAGCTGCTGCTCTAAGGATTCCTTATTCTACAAAGAAAACAGTTTCTATGGGGTTTGGCAGCCTAATATTTTGTTATGCTTTACACAGGTAGGAAGGCGAGTAGGCTGATTGAAGAGATTCATTATAATGTAGTTTCAGCTCCTTGATCCTGTCCAATGGGGAAAACTGAAGAAGAATCTTCTACAAATAGATGAGCAGAATGCTGGATCAACAAAATAAGGAGACCCTTTCTTCTTTAGATTTCTTTCCTAAAAAGGCCTGTGGGCCAACTGTTGTTTCTAAACAAGACCCATGAATTAATTAGCAGATATTAAAAAAAATATGTGCATTTCAAAAATAAAAATTGACATTTGATTCATTTGTACCACATTAAAAAAAAAGCTAAAACTTGGTGGGAAGAAACATTCCCATACACAAGCTATCCTTTCACGGACAGAATAGTTTTATTCTTTCAAAGTTAGCTGAAAAGGAAAAAAAAAAAATCCATATACCAAACCCCATCTTCTAAATTACCCCCTTTGAAAATGAAAGATGGGTTTTGGAGTTGAAGATTTCAGAGAGCAGATGTATAAACTGAGATTTTGGCAGCTTCTATCAGAAACTAATGAGTTTTGGGGAAACCCAGCTGATGCAGAGTTTTGGTAGATTACTATAAAACCTACAGGGTGTCTAACACCTGTAGCGAACCAGCTTCAAAATACAGCATGGAAACTGACCAGAGGTAACCTTTCCAAATTACTTATAAGATTATTTGACACTATTTTAAAAAAACTGCCCAGTGTAATATTATTCAATATCTCTAAACTTTACCTTCCTATTAATAAATACACCACATATGCATATTCCTTTGAAGTAGGAATGACAATACCTTAATTTCTTGGTGGGTAGCTTACATGGTCCATTAGTCACCATACAACTATGGATGGCCTTTTTTTAGTGATTGCTACCCAGGACAATCAGTGGATAATATCCAGTTCAGTGGCTCTCAGTGAGAGGCCTGGGGCCTTTGGCCAGGTAGTAGGAGAGCAGAGGGATAGTGTGAATCACTGTAGTAGAAGAAAGTGGTAGCAGACCACAAAAGCTCACATTTCTTATACTCTGTAGTAAGGAACTTCCTTTCTGTGGCTGGTTCCTCTTACAGTATTGCAGTTTACTTTCTTGCCATAAATGGTAATATACTAACTAGCTAATTTTAGCATGCTGATTCTAAATATAGTTAGTACATGTTCTGGCTATAGGTTTTACAGGGACATACAAATTAGACCATCTTTGTATGTTGATGCTGATAAAATGCTGTTATGGGACTTGAAGTCAGTATTCATTCACATATATTTTTCAGTTGCTCAGTCCTGTTGTATCAATATGTGTTTAGAATAAAAGTGGAGGTGGGGGCTATTAACAAGAATGGACAGAAATACCTATGTCAAAGATTGTGGACCCCAAGTGTATTAGAGCTTTCCAAACCATTTCAGCATCCCACCAACACCTTCCCCATTCATAGGTCTAATTCAGCATTTCCTATAAACTCTAATCTCACTATGGGCTCTACCCTTTGAGTCCAGTGGATTTACCTTGGTGACTCTTAGCCTGCAGAACCTCTAATGACTCACCATTAAATTTTAGCGTAAAGTTCAAGTCTCTAATCACAACCTAAAATACTCTATGCAAGTTCAGCTCATTTACCAAATTGTCACTATTGTCTGGAAAACGTTCAGGTATCCTTTCTCGTCTCTGAATGTTCTATGCTCTTCCTGTGTCAGAGTCTTTGCCTCATTCTTTCCTCTACTTGCTGTGCTCTTCTTCATTCTTCATTTATGTATTTGAAATATAGCCTTTATTTGGCAGTATCTAAGGAGCAGAGCTGTCAAATGTTAAGTGAAACATGGTGAGAAATGGCAACCACCTGCAGTGATATCAGTATTTCCATTTGTTTGGAATTCTTCATGACAGATTATCATATACATGTGGGAGAAGTCTAAATGTCCTTCTGATTCTTTTGTGAAAAAGTGGAGGAATGTTAAGTAATTTTCCATGTGGCACATTAAAACTGCCAAAAACAATTGTAGCCTGAATTTGGCTACTTAATTATATAATTAATTAAGAAATCTGTATTGGGCACATTTTGTATTCAGAAATCTCAATGATTTCTACTTAGGACCATAAAAGTCTGTTTACAGAGATTAATGATTCCCAAATTCAAATCTTGTGAATTCATCTCTTAATCCATAAATACTTATTTGGCAACTACTACATGTAAGTCTTTCTTAAAATGAACATGTCAAATTTCTAGTTATAATGTAGCTTTGAAGTAAACGATCTGACAGAATAGAAACATAATAAACCTGTGAAAATATTTTACTCTCTTACAAGGGTTACTTAAGAATGGATAGTGTGCCCATCACTGTGCTAGGCAACAACCTTTGTTGTTCCTTGAGAATAAAGAGTTCCTGATCTCAGGAAGGTCACTGTGTGGCAGAAATAGGCTTAAAAAATAATTTCAGTGTATTATCATAAATATAATAAAGTCAACATGTTAAAGATACAAAATAATCAATTAATGGTGAGAGAGGTGGCAGTGGGTCATTAGGAAGGTTTCCTGCAGTGCCTGAATTTTGAAAAAAGAAGGAACACATATTGTCAACATATAGAGTGTTCCCAGACTTCCCCTGCCACCTGGAGCTAAAGGTTTTTTTCTTAGTTTCTTTCTCTCCATCCGCTGATGAGTTGGCTGATGAGTTTTTTGATTATCACAATTGAAGAGATGGAAGAGGGTGACCACATGAGTAAACCAAGGCTGGGAAAGGAGTTTGGGGATAATTTAGAAGGACGAATAGGAGATGCTACTGTCTATGAGAAGAATAAACAGGAGAGAAAGGTACAGACTTTAAAAAGTGTAGCTCTTCTACATGATGTGTCACATTTATTGCTTCAATAACTTAAATGTCATGGAGTAATGTAGAGACACAAAGTAATAAATGCTCCATCCATTATTTTCTGAACCATATGGGACACAGAAGGGTAAGTGGACATTTACTGGGAAGATGAAGTAAATGACTGAACCATATGGGACACAGGAGGGTAAGTGGACATTTACTGGGATGATCAAGGTGACATCCAACCAGAGAAATCAGAATGGCAGAGGCATAGATATGTGAAATAGTTTAGGCTTTTAAGCTGACTCTAAGAAAGTTGGTATTGACAACTGTGCAGAGGGAAGGGAAATATAATAATACGGATATGTCAGTAGATGCAGCTGTGTCTATGGGATACCCCATCATAATATGGATAATTTCTAATCATTCTAATGGTTCATAATTTTAATAGCTGTTTGACTCTTAGCATAAATTGCCACACTACCAGCTAATTGACTTGATGTCTGGTGACACAGTCTTACTCAGTTGCTTGTGAAGAAATGATGATTGGATTTTAGGACGAATTGATCCATCTAGCACATTTACAATGTCTTTTGATATTGTCATCTATCCTTTCCCTTGTGTTTCACCTTCTACCTCTTTTACAAATGAAGTATAGCAAAGTGGTATTGATATTAACAACTCTTAATTCCTGTGGAACCAGTTGTATTGTCTCTGGGCTGTATTGTTACTGTCTTATCGCCAGAGGTAGATGTAAGTCAAGACTAAGCTTCCTGACCTATCACTTACACAAGCTCATTCCATGTGGATCTAATTTTTGACATATAATATTGTCTTTTTTCTTAAACAGGAATGCAAAGTTGTGTAAGATTTAGGCCCTATAAACCCTGGTTCTACTCCTGCAGTAATCTCTGATACCAAAGCCGCATCACAAGGTGAAATGGTTGTCCACAGTATTTTAGTAAGTCCTGGAAGCCACTTTCTAGTTTCTCATTGTCATCATTTGATAGACTTCTAAAATTTGATACGATTTTGACTCAGATTATTCAAGGTATAGTTTGCTCTCCAAAGGGAGTACATAAATGTGATTATAAAGTGGTTCTAAAAATTTTGTATTGCCAATTCAGATGTAATTACTAGACGACTGAAGGCTTTGTCTCCTCATAATAATAAATATACATGCTATGCATTGTAAATATGAAATCAGATTTTATGCATCTTTCTACCAAATGACTTCATTAGTTCACTAGGGCTGCCATAACAAAGTACAGTAGGTACCCCCCATTACCAACTTTGCTTTCTGCAGTTTTAGTTACCTGTGGTCAGCTACAGTCCAAAAATATTAAACAGTAAATTTCAGAAATCATCAAGTTCTAAGTTTTAGATTGCACACCATTCTGAATTACATGATAAAATCTTATGCCATCCTTCCCTGTCCCATTTGGTATCTGAATCCTCACTTTGTTCAGCATATCCACACTGGTAACACTCTCCACCCCTTGACACTTAGGAGCCCTCTCCATTGTCAGATCAACTGTCAAGATATAACTGTTTATGTTCAAGAAACACTTATTTTACTTAATAATGGTGTAAAAGTATAAAACTAGTGATGGTGGCACTTTAGATATGCCAAAGAGAAGCCATATAGTACCTCCTTTAAAGGTTATAAAGTTTTGGATCTAATAGAGAAAAAAAATATATTTTTGCTAAGATCTACAATAAGAAGAAACCTGCTGAAGGAAGAAGGAAAATGAATTTTTTTGCTACTTTTTCTGTTGAACCTCAACTACAGAAGTTACAGCCACAGTGCCTGATAAGTGCTTAAAGATGGAAAAAGTATTAAGTGTGTGAGTGTAAGACATGACCAGAAATGTGTTCTGATTAGCAGCAATTGGGTTCGGTAGTATCCACGGTTTCAGGAATCCACTGGGGGTCTTGGAATGTATTCCCCACAGGTAAGGGAGTACTATCATACTATAAACTGACAGGCTCAAACAATAGAATTTAATTACAGTTCTGGAGTCGGAAAGTTTGCCATCAAAGTAAGAGCAGGGTAGGTTCCTTCTGAAGGCCATGACGGAATGCCTCTCTCCTAGCTTCTGGTGGTTTACCGGCAACCTTTGTTGTTCCTTGGCAGCAGCAGCAGCCAAGACAACAAAGCTCTGCCTTTATTGTCACAAGGCATTCTTTATGTGTGCACGTCTGTGTCCACTTTCTTCTTTTTTACAAAGACACCAGTCATATTGGATTAGGGGCCCACCCTACTCCAGAATGACCTCATCCTAACAGAACTAACTATATCTGCAATGACCCTATTTCCAGTTAGTACACATTCTGAGGTCTTGAGGGTCAGGACCTCAACATATGAATTTAGGGGGGCAGTATATAAAATTCAACCCATAACAACAACTCATGATAGTTAATGGATCAGAAAGAACTCTATCAACATTTATTAATTGGTTTGCTTCTATTGCAGACAGTGCTTAGCATTCAAGTAAGAAGCTGTAGGTATTTATCTTTGGTAGTCACAGGCAGATTTGGGACAGCTAAAAGTATTGAGCATTTTTCTAATGTCAGTAGACATGGATAGAAGCATTTATTATTTTTATAGTCTGGAGTTTAGAAAATATCATATCTTGCCCACTGGGTTGAAGCCTCAAGTCACGTTTCAATTCTGGGGCCTGCAGCAGAAAATTTTTAAAAAGCAGCTGATGTTGAAAGATAAAAATTACCATCTTTCTTTTCCTATTATACCTTCACAGCTTCTTGAATTTTTCCTTTTAGGGGGAATACTGTGGATGGTTTAGGAATTCCGTCAAATATTTAGGATATCAGCATCTTAATAAAACATCCTATATTGAATCTGTACTCGCCCATTAAAAACAAAACTACAGGTACTTCATTAGAAATAGAATTTGAAAATTCCATCCTCTACACCTTCTGCTGAGATACTGGCTTCCATAAATTTTTGAGCGAAGTTGAACAATTAATTTCATCACCTACAATTTATTCTTCATTTTAACTGATGAAATGAAATCATTAAGAAATAAATTAAGGAGGATGCAGCAGAGAAGAAAAGAAGAAAGGGGGATCACCAAATAAGAAGAAAAAAGAAAATACTTCCTGCTGAATTTTTAGAAAGCCTCTCTTAAATAAGTATTGAAGTTCCGTAAATAATTTTGTCTGTGGAGGATAAAAGGAGCAGATTGACCAATTACTTTCAAAGTGTTTGATCATATCCATGTTTTCATTAATTATTCAAGCTTTAGGAGTCATCAAAGAATCCTAATGCATAACTCAAAATGAGGACCAAGAGCCAAGATATTGGCAAATGCTTTTCATGTTTCAGATTCCTTCCATTTATGAGCATATGTGCTTTTAAATGTTGGGCAGATTTAAATCCTTGTTCATAGGAAGGAGGTTGACAAGTTAGCCTTTGGGACAAAAGGGAAGAAGTACATAAATCACAGATGTTAAAAAGCCAGGTTGGCAAGTAGAGCTAGAGGTACAGGATGAAATGACACCCTTGGGATAATGTGACCCAATCTCAGGTTATATTCCATTGTGCCCACACTCTGGGCCTGGCTGCACATTTGCTACTCCAGGCCATGCAGTGATTGACCATACAGAATAGTCCTACCTGAGTCTTTAAACAAAAACTAGCTACAAGAACAATTTAAGAATCATAAGAAGAACAAAATTAGGTGATTAGATGGAAGACAGAGGAAGGCTGATATAGTAAGATCCTATATTAATGCAAAAGTAAGTTCCAAAGAAACCTTTCTATTACCTCTGAAATATATTAGCTTTATCCCAATTGTAAGTTACCAGACCATTTTATGGGCACTATAATGTCACTAGAAGTACATGTCTAACAAAATAATAGAGTACATTACCAATTCTGCTGTGATGGCCAATGCAGAGAAACTATTAGACCCATTTGTCAATGTATCTCAGTGTCTAACAGTTTTAAAGAATGAGTAGTTGTGGAAACTATTCAACATTTTAAAGACATCATTTCTCCTCAGACACATTCCATCGAATCATCAATTTTGAGTACATCTATTTGTCCACCCATGCTTTTCCTGTAAAGCTGATTGAAAAGAGAACAACAAAAACACATTTTGAATGTCAGAATAGAAAATACTAACGATGTATGAATTTGAAAGGTCTATTTATTGTTTCAAACAAGATTGATATTTTGTGATATTTTGCGTATTGTGCAAGTTGGCACAGAACATTAGAGTAGAATATATACAAAATAGATCTTCAAAATACGAAAATCTGCTTTGCAATGAAATAAATTTGAGGTTGGAGATAGCAGTATTCATGCCATTATAAAAAAATTCTTTACAGTGGATACTTTTAGCAGACTTTTGCAAAGCATAGCTTTAGGAAGAGTTTATAGTATAATATATTAATGCAAAGGGGTTGGTTTTACCCACTCTCCCTTCAGCCTTCATTCACTGATCTTGTATTACCAATCCTTTATCTTAAACACCACTACAGTTCACCTTCCAGCTCTTTTAACAATTATTAAATGGGTGAGGAAATAAGAGAAAAAACTGAAGAGGAAAGAAGAGAGTAAGATTTATTCCTAAAGAAAGAACTCCTTGTTTGCTCTGCCCTTGAAGAAGTCAGTTCCATCAATCATTAGATAGGGGGCTGGACGAGGTAATCCATAAAGCTCCTCCCACATCTACTATGTTATGATGCTAAGTGAGAACACTAAAAGAAAGACTTATTTAAAAAAAAAGCAAATGGCAGTGTGAAACTAACTTTCTAAATTTTCTTCAAATATCCGAAAACAACTTTTAAAATTAAGCGTCAACATTATAATATCCTGGATTGTATATGTCTGTATCTCAGAAATGCTGTTTACTAGTTTTGAGACATTGAGTAGATCTCTTCACCCTTATAAACCAAAATTTCCCACTGTGTAAAATAAGAATATTGATGTTCCTGTGTAGGTGGTTGAAGATTAAATGAGGTAGTACAGGTGAAGGTTTAGTTTCAACAAAGTGTTCAGTAATATTAGCATTTATTATTATCTAGATGGGTAGTGTCAGTTATTAATTTATTCAATTGCTAATTCAAAAATGTGGATGTATATTTTAGGTCAAGCATTGCACTAAATGCTAGGGACCCAGGAGTTACAGAACGATCTCTTCTCCTCCCTGTTAGATACCATTTAATTATTTAAGAGTGAACTGATACATGTTTGTGGAAGAGCATATATTTAGAATGTATTCACTTTTGTTTTAAAACTTTATATGACTGAGATGAAAATGGAACAAGAATCAAGTGAGTAAAACACAGCTTTCATATTTCTGCTACTAAGCACAATTCAACTCTGGTTCTTTTTTGATTGGTAGCAGAAAATTCAATCTTGCAATTTGAGGTAACTTGACTACTTCCTGTCTCAAAGTGATCCTCTTTGGGTTCAATTCAGGATATTCCACCTCTGTAATCACCCCATGGGTTTTTCTTGCCTGCTGCACAGACAAAACCAGTTCACTGAAACTGTAGTATTGCAATAAAGAAAGAGTTAAATAATGTGACGCTAGCCGCGTGGAAGAATCACTCAAATAGGCCAAAAGGCTCAGAGGTTAGAGGCTTTCAAGTAATATTGTGGGCAGAAGAGTACAGAATAGGTGCTGTTTATTGGTTGAAGAACAGTCATAGGAATGTGAAAAATGGTCCGCATGCACTGAGTCTGCCTCTTGATGGGGCCAGAGGACCGTCTGTGTCTGGGTGGGGTCAGTTGCTGGGATGCAAAAGTTTGAAAAACATTTGGAAAGAACAATCTTGGGTTCTATAGTGGCGATGTTAACTATAGGAGCAATTGGTGAAGTCACAAATCTTGTAACTTCTGGCTACATGACTCTTGAGCAGTAAGGGATTATAGAAACCATGCCTACATTTTAGCAGAATTAATGCCCCTCCTACCAAATCTTGTAGCCTTTCATTAGTCTTACAAAGGCAATTTCAGCCCACAGACGAGGAAGGGATCAGTTTTAGGAAGGGACTGTTATCATCTTTGCTTCAAAGTTAAACTAAACTCCTCCTCACATGTTTAGCTTGCTCCATGCCCAGGAATGAGTGAAGCCAGCAGCATGTCAGGCTAGAAGCAAAATGGAGTCAGCCATGCTCGATTTCTCCCACTGTCAAAAGCTCTGCAAAGGAGGGTCCACAGCTAAGGCTGCCCACTCTGCAGCCTTGTGCAGCTGTGAACTCCCATGACATCAAGCTGGAGTAACTCTTCAGGCTTGCTGATTGTAAACTCTTAACTCCCTTTCGTTCTAAACAAACAAACAAAAACACAGGTGGGGTGGGCAGTATCTTAGGCCTTTTCTTTACCTAGAACTACCTCGCTGATATTTCCACCTACTGCAGCTTAGTTACATGAAGGCAATCAGCAGACTATTTTCTTGTCAAGTTTCAGAGTTGACTTGGTGTGAGTCCCCAATACAAGAGTGACTCAATATTTTGGGAAGTTTCTATTACCCAATTCCCCAGAGTTTCAACCCCAGAGTAGGTTCAGGGAGGAGGGCAACCCATACTGCCTACACTCCTTTTGTTTTACTTTTCCTGTCTCTCCTCTGCTGTGCTGTAGAAAAACTGCTCATATGACATCACTTATCTTTTCCACCTTCACTGTGGCCTTGAACCGTTTGCTCCAAGTCCTGTAAGATTTGATTCTTGATATTTAAATCTAGGCTTTTGGAATTTTTCATCTCTCTGGCACCTGGCACTTGCAATTCAAAACCATGGTTTTAAAGACTATTGTCTGTACTGTTGACTTACAAAGGTCAAATTAATTGTTCCAAGGCCAAAAATGTTTGTTCTCTCTGAATCAGCCTTGCCTTGAGGCATAGAAAAAGTCCTCTTTGCTGCTTAAATATTGTAGAAAACCATAACTAAAATAAGTTGAAAAATTAATCACTTTAATATTAAAATACCTCACTACAGAACAAATTTACAGTGAAATAAAATGATAGCAGTTTTGTATATGTATCTATTTGCCTATCTCCATAACCTAAAATAAAAACAAAACTATAAATGTTTTAATTATTATGTAATATAACTTAAATAATGTTCCTTCATTAAAACAAGATTAATGCTAAAGTGTTTTTGCTATAATAGACTTGCACATACTATCATTGAATTTGTTTTTCAAAATCTTTCCACACAGCCATGCTGGCTTGGTCCAATCTTAGCTATAAACATGATTGATTTATATATAGAATGCCTGTGTACCAGGCACTAGGGATAAGTAACTGTGAAAGAATGATGGACATGTCCCTAATCTCCTACATGCTGAGAATTCCTCTTTGACCAAATGAACATCATTTTTCAAGCAGTAAGAACTTCTTAAAGCTTGTCTTTCCAGGAAGTTCACAGCCAAACCTGGAATCTTCACCTGTTCTGTGCAGTGGTAGGGTTAATTGGTTAATTGTTTTTTGTGTTTTTTTTTTTGTATTTCTTTCTCCATCACTAGAGAGAACTCTCTGTTACATGCCCGAAAGAGTTATTTCAGGATACACAATTTTAAGGCAGAGTTAAAAACTTAAAGGCCGACTTAAAGACAGAGTTTAAAGACTTTTTTTTAAAGGCAGAGATTAAAAGGCTCTTTTAAGTGAATAGTATACAGAAAAATATGTATTTTTTAAAGAAAACATACTTCCAACCTAACAGCTGCCATTTCCCCAAGGTATAGTTAGTTGTAGAAGGATAGGAAATGATTCTATCAGCTTAAACAGCACAAAGTTTGTGTCGTTCCTTTCCTCTTGCCTTCTTGCTTTAAAATGGATGCAGCATAAATACATCTCACAGTTCTTGGCTGATAAAATTATCTCATAGTCTGACTCTAATATTACTAAACTCAAGTGAATCATATATCAAAATCTGAAGAGATGAATGATGTTTTACAGCTACACGGGTGGACTTTCAAAGCTCCTCTATGGCTGGATTTTTGAAACAATGACATTTATTTTGAGGTCTCATTATTCTTTATTTTCTACATCAAAATGAATTATTTTAATAAATGAAAAACATTAAATCTACAGAAACCAGTCTACAGAAAAAGAAAATGTGTATTTAACATCATTTAAGGTGGCCCTTACCTCAACTCCTTACTTGGAAAACTGGTATTTGAATGTCACGAACCAAGCCTTTCTCCTGTCTTCCCAGCATTGATGATTTTGAAGAAGTTTGGATTTTATTATAAGTAATATTGGTTTAGCTAAGTAAGTATATCTTCTCAGTTCCGAGTATCCTATAAAGCCTGCTCTCCAGTCCCTCCTGCTTAGGACTCCCTGTGGTTGGGCGAAACAGGGCTCTTTCCCTTGCTCCAGATGAGAGACCAAAGCTGGTTTGGAAGTAGGTGGCACTTCAAAGGCCACAGCCTCATAGTTCCCCATCATCACGTCCCTGTACAAGGCCCTCTGGTCAGGTACCATGATGGCCCATTCCTTCTTAGTGAAGTACACAGCCATGTCCTCAAAAGCCTGGGGCCTGGCTGTTGAGGACACAGTTGTCATCGTCTGACCTCTTTTATTCCTTTCTTGGGTAAAGGTAAAAGTCTCAGGTGCGTGGGCTCCTGACGGCCTCTGCAGCTTTTCAGCAAGCAGAGATGGTGGACGCTACTTCTCTTTATTCTTATAGTACATGATCTAATGGGAAGAAAGTATGAATTAAAGGTGATCATGAGATTAAAATAAATTAATTCTTTCAGGACACCAGTTTTATAACGTAGACACTAAATTTTCACAAATGCAAACTGTGAAATATACATTGTCCACAATTCTACAGACCGTTGTTTCTCAAACTTCTACAATATATGCAGTGTCTTTACGACAAAAACAAAAACTACTACAAAAATCTTCTCTTTGAATCCCAGTGTTAAATCATTTTTATTAAGTTGTTACATAAAAATATGCAAACAAAACCAAGCATAAACCTGGCCAGCGTGGTGAAACCCTGACGCTACTAAAAATACAAAAATTAGCTGGGCATCGTGGTAGATACGTGTAATCCCAACTACTAGGGAGGCTGAGGCAGGAGAATTACTTGAACCTGGAGGCAGAGGTTGCAGTGAGCTGAGATTGCACCATTGTACTCCAGCCTGAGCGACAGAGCCAGACCCTGTCTAAAAAAAAGCCAGGCATAGACACTGTCTTATATCTCTTACAAAGCATAATTATAACACAGTGTGCTATATTATGATAATTCTAATATTTTGTGGAGCTTCTGCACAGTATCATTGTTGGCCTTTTGCTATCTCTGTTCTTTTATCATTAACACTTCTTGAGGCCAAAATGATAGTATCTACAAACATAAGCACTGGGTTCATATGGCAGTACTTGGCTAAATTATTATTGGAAATCAAAACAGATAAAATTAAAAGATAATTTTCAAAAGGATCAAATTCAAGATTGTTATACAAATATAAAATTCTATCAAAATTTTATTTGACTCAATTATTCACAAAGAAACCAGTAAGATGTTATCAACTGGTTTAATAAAAAATTCAAATTAATGCACATATACGGTTGAGTCAAGAATGTTTAAATGAATCTACAAATAGATGAAAAACTGGCTTCCCATAGGTTGCAGTGGAGAGAAAAATCAGTTGTCCCTCCACCAAAAGGAATTTGCATGTCTTTGGATAAGTATTATTTTAATTGCTATCATATATGTATAATTTATAGCTTTGTAAAATAGCTCAATCAGCCCTCTATAGAATCAGGTAACTTGGAATTGTATATTAGATAATGCCTGCTTTTACAATGAAGATACCCAGTGTTCTTTTGGTTCATCTAAAAGTCTTTCATAATTTTTTCATTCACTATGTGTTAAGAGGAACAGACCCTATAGAACCTATCCATGGGTCCTATGGAAATTCTGAAGCCCTCTGTCTCTATTGCAGACAACTATGCCTCTTCAATTGAGCCATCTCCCTTAAGAACTGACCTTTTGCCACACAGAGAAGCTCCATATGAGTCCTGTTGTCTTTAAGAAATATGTGGCTCTTCTTTCAGATGTAAACACAAGCAACCTATTTTGATAAGTAAAATGACCTCTTCTGAGGGAATAACTATGACAACTAATCTCACATCTTCATATGTGAAAATTTTTGCCTAAGGACAGATAATTGCAATGATAAGCCAAGCCTTTAGTAAAAATGTAGAGTTTTTTTTTTTTTTTCTTTTTTGGGAGGCAGTAGAGTGGAGAGCAATTACCTATACCAGGTGTTATAGTAAGAACTTTGTCAACAACAAAAAAGAGTCAAACTTAGTATTTAAAGAGGCTTATTTTGAGCCAAATGTGAGTGGCTAAGGCCCAACACAGTCTCAAGATGTACTGAGAACGTGTGCCCAAGGTGATGGGATTACAACTTGATTTTTATGCATTTTAGTTGGACAGAAGTTACAGGTAGACATCAATCAATACATGTGAGTTATACATTGGTTCAATCCATAAAAGTGGGACAACTCGAAGCAGGGTCTTCTAGGTTATAGGTGGATTTGAAGATTTTCTCATTGGCAATTAGTTGAAAGAGTTATAGTAAGATATTGTGGAGACCAAGGTTTTATTATGTGGATGAAGCATCATAAGTGGCTGCCCTTAGAGGCAATACATGACAAATGTTTCCTATTCAGATCTTTAAAAGATGCTAGACTCTCAGCTAATCACTTCAGGATCAGAAAAAGACCTAGTGAGGGAAGGGAATTCTCTACAGAGTGTACACTTCCCTCACAAGAGACAGCCTTGCCGTGGCCATTTCACAATATGTCAAAGAAATATATTTCAGAGTAAAATAATTTCTTTCAGGGCCTACAGTCTGTCATGTGATGCTAGACTACAGTCAGGTTAGAATTCAGCATCTTATTGCCATAAAGAGTCTGTTTTGTCATTCTTAAGATCATTGTTGTAACAATTGTTTCTTTTGCTGTACAGAAGCTCTGGAGTGTAATTAGATCCCATTTGTCTATTTTGGCTTTTGTGGCCAATGCTTTTGGTGTTTTAGTCATGAAGTCCTTGCCTATGCCTATGTCCTGAATGGTTTTGCCTAGGTTTTCTTCTAGGGTTTTTATGGTGTTAAGTCTTATGTTTAAGTATTTAATCCATCTGGAGTTAATTTTAGTGTAAGGTGTCAGGAAGGGGTCCAGTTTCTGCCTTCTGCACATGGCTAGCCAGTTTTCCTAACACCATTTATTAAACAGGTGAACTGGCAACCAACAGAATGGGAAAAAATTTTCACCATCTACCCATCTGACAAAAGGCTAATATCCAGAATCTACAAAGAACTAAAACAGATTTACAAGAAAGAAACAAACAAACCCATTCAAAAGTGGGTGAAGGATATGAACAGACACTTTTCAAAAGAAAACATATATGAGGCCAACAAACATGAAAAAATGCTCATCATCACTGGTCATTAGAGAAATACAAACCAAAACCACATTGAGATACCATCTAATGCTAGTTAGAATGGTGATCATTAAAAAATTTGCACACAACAGATCCTGGAGAGGATGTGGAGAAATAGGAACGCTTTTACACTGTTTCTGGGAGTGTAAATTAGTTCAACCATTGTGGAAGACAGTGTGGCTATTCCTCAAGGACCTAGAAATAGAAATTCCATTTGACCCAGCAGTCCCATTACTGGGTATATACCCAAAGGATTATAAATTGTTCTATTATAAAGACACGTGCACATGTATGTTCATTGTGGCACTGTGTACAATAGCAAAGACCTGGAACCAACCCAAATGCCCATTGATGATAGACTGGACAAGGAAAATATGGCACATATACACCATGGAATACTATGCAGACATAAAAACCGATGAGTTTGTGTCCTTGTAGGGACATGGGTGAATCTTGAAACCATCATTCTCAGCAAACTGACACAAAAACAGAAAATCAAATACCGCATGTTCTCACTCATAGGCAGGTGTTGAACAATGGGAATACATGGACACAGGGAGGGGAGCATCACACACCGGGGTCTGTTGGGTGGGGACTAGGGGAGAGACAGCAGGGGGTGGGGAAGTTGGAAAGGGATAACATGGGAAGAAATGCCAGATATAGGTGACGGGGAGATGGAGGCCATAAACCACATTGCCATGTATGTACCTATGCAACAATCCTGCATGATCTGCACATGTACCCCAGAACCCAAAGTACAATTTAAAAAATCTTTGTTTTAATGTTAATGCCAGTCCGTTGTGTCTGAATTCCAAAGGGAAGAGAGTATAGTAAGACATGTTCAACCCCCACTTCCCGTCATGGCCTGAAGTAGTTTTTCAGGTTTACTTTGGAATCCTCTTTGCCAAGAGGAGGGATCCATTCAGTTAGTTGGAGGGCTTATAGAAGTTTATTTTTGGTTTACGTGCATATATATTATTTCATTAAATATCAAAATATGCTATAAATGTGTACATTTTATGGATGAGAAAATTCTGCTTGAACCACTCACATGATAAGTTTTGAAAAAAAGATTATTTGAATGAAAAACGGGACAAAACCAAGTGTGTAAGCATTTAATGAGGTCTTCTGTAACTAATAATCAGGATAGCATCTTTATTGGATTTTATGGAACAACTGGTTTGTGATCCCAAAATCAGATGCTCAGACAATATTTATGAAACATGCCTTAGTCATTCTTATTTCATCTGGAAAACTGAGTGTCCAGGTCACATATTTCATAATGCTATTCATACAGTTGTCATAGCACTTGACAAATGGCATTAAGTTATCTTGTATGTGTTTATTTCTCCTTTTTCTTCAATGGCAAAAGCTATGGAGTTAATTTTAGAGGAAGGGCCATATGTCCTTAGTACTTTGCATGAAATCTGCCACATCATAGGAGCTAAATATATGCCTTTGAATTAATCTAAACTATGTATATGCATTAAAGATAATCCCCACATTTGAACCTCTGGAAAAATTTTGCTCCCAAGTCACTAGTTCAAAGACTTTACTTCTGTTTTCAGAACATTTCAGTGCCATTAGTTACATTTTAGTGTCAATAGATGCATTAAGTTATAGCTGCTTAAAATTTGTTTTCAGGACAGAGAGATTATCATTGGATATAAGCCCTGCAGACTGAAGGTCATAGTATCTTTGGGACTTACTGGAGAAGAAAACCATGACCATGAAAAACCATTAGAAATCATCTGGAATTCTATACCACAATTAAGTATTCAATAGCTTGAGATTTGAGAAAGTCTTAAGTGCAAATATGTTTAAGATTCTTTGTATCTCATAAACTCAATATCATTTTTCCTTTAAAGGGCCATATTTATGAGAATGCAAATATAAAAGAACGACCAGGAAACACAGAGAACTGATACTCACATTGGCCACAAGAAAGAATAGAAACCAAAAATGTGAAAGTGAGATTGGGAGAGTAGAAATTGGAGAATTAGAAGGAAAAACGACACAAGCATGTCAGGAAAATGTTCCATTATGTTAACTCCTTTAATTACCAACCATTTGGCTGTAGAATAAAAAAATATGAGATTGAAAAATTTATATTTTGTTAAAATATGTACTCTTTTAAAAATATTAAATATGTGGAATGTTTACAAACAGGAACTGTAATTATTCATCAGCAGTAGAGGATTTCTTTTGAATTTATCACTGACCAGAGTAAGAAAGTAAGGAAACTGTCATTGTAGAGATAGGATTAAAATCTGACCATGTTTTCTGAGGATGTAAAATGGCTCACTTATTTGAAGTAATTGTTTCAAGTCCCACTTACTTTAGAGTTCAGAAGGCCATTTTTTTTTTTTCCTGCCAGTAGAATGTAGCCCAAATCCTAAGATGCCTGGTCAGAGACTGGGAAGGTAATGTTGTGCATGCTTTGTTGCTTAAATAAAAAACATTCAACATCCTTTATGGCATTGGTTTAAAGTAAGCTTCTCATTCCAAAGCATATTTTTGAACTACCCACTGTTATTAGCATGTTTCTTTTTATTCTTTAACAGATGTTGGTTTTCTTCTAGACAGTTTCACAAAATAACAATAGGTTAGCCTTCCTTAGAAGGCTTCAAAATCCAGTAACTCTGTTATATGGTTCATATTTTATTTTTGTCATTTTAATTATATTCTTTAATCTGTTTAGTCTTATAAATGACTCTGCTCATTTTGGAAAGATTTTGAACAAATAGGTTAGAAAACCAATAAAGAAACAAGAGGATTTTTAATACTAGTTAAGCTATAAAATATTTTCACGTGCTTTAAAAATGGGATTGCCCACAGAAGGACTTCATTTTAAAATGTGAGTTTCATGGGAGTGAGGGGGATATATGTTTCTGAAAGCATTTTATATTGGAAAACGGGTCTATTCGTGGTTATACTTTGTTTGTATATCAAATACTGCAAGTGTCACAAGCTTGGATTTATCGTGAGTATGCATAATGGTTGCTGTTGGGAAAGCCTGCAAATCCCCCATTGGCAGCAGAGTTACCAGAAGTAGATGCACCTGTCTGCCCAGCTGGGACTTGCTCATGGAAAAGAAGGTCATTTAACACCATGTTATTCCTGTGGACAGCTGTATATGTAAAATGCCAAAGGACATAGATGACCTAAATTCTGTTAAAAAAAAAAAAAAAAAGTCTTCAATGGCCAAACAAAATTTGATTTGAAAAGTATTTTGATGTTTTGATTCATTAGATTTAGAGCATATATAGGCTTGATTTAATAGAAAAACATCATTTGGTTTGCTTTAGTCTAAGCAGTCTTTTAGCTTTTAGTGATTCAGCAAACACCAATATTTTCGATGCACTTTGGCTTAGGGTTTAGTCTAAAGTAATTCATTCTGTTTTGATGCAGCTCTTGGTTAAAACATAGGCCTTCATCCAATGCTACAGTGATAATTTTCTGTTTTTGTCTACTTTAATTGTCTGTTTTCCCCAACAGACTTTAATGTCTATAAGAATAAAAGCAATGTCTATTTTGCTAACCATTATTTTTTTTCTAGCACAATGCCATTATATTAATTCTGGGTATATTTGTGCTTAGTAAATCTTTCTTAAGTGGATAAATGAAAAAGGACTAAAGAATTGGTTTTGACTATACAGTTCATCTTAAAGACTCCCAAATTCAAAATTACACGGAAACTTGAGGAACCTCAGTCCTATTGTTTGTCTCTTCGTTTTTTAATTTAAGTACAAGTTAGTTACAATAAAGTGTACAGATTTTAAGGTCACAGTTCCATGAGTTTTGTCAAGTGTATGCACCCGTGTAACCATTATCCAATCAAGATAGATAATTTTTTGTTACTCCAGAAAGTTCCCTCTTGCTACATTTCTGTGAATTCCTCACAGCCAATATTTTGATTATCAGTATAGCTTATTTTTGCCTTTTCTAGAACTTCATGTAAATGTAACTATATAGTATGCACTTTTTTGTGTCAGGCTTATTTCATGCAACTTTAAGGTTTTTAGATTTATCCATATTTTTATAGATATTTAATTGAATTTATGAGAATCAGGAAATTACCCATGTTAAAAATAAAATTAATAATGAAAGACCGTGATATTACAAAAAAAAATATACTTTGTCCCTGTTTGGAGGATTTATTGATGACATTTTACCCAATCTACAACTATCTGCTTTTAAGAATTCCGAAAATATGCAGAATGATTCTTAGAGTTCAGAGGTACCATCAAACTAATGTCATTGTACTATGAACCTGCAAAGGCAGATCATTTGATGAACCAGGCAGATCAATAGGGGCACATTTTAGAGCAGATAACTCAGCCTGCGTTTTCTAACTTCTCCAGTTTATACATCACTACACCATTGGCATCCTTTTTCCACAACTTCTGAGGATAATGACCTATGTGTAACAGTTTTTAAAGGTTGAGGAAAGATTCCAAAATTAGATATTCCATTGAAAGACTTCTTTAAAATAGATTTTCAGTAATAGATAACTGGGGTGTAGAGGTGTTTGGGTTGAATTGCAAAGGGGTTTACAAAGAAACATAGTTTGCAGGCTGTGGAAAGAGGCTTGCCAAGTAAAGCCTGTAAAAAATGGATTCATTGAATTAGAACAGTCTGTGATCAACTGCCAAAGCCAGCTTATTTTTCTTGCGAGTTCCAGAAAAGAGTACCTGAGACTTTGTGTTGATGGAAGGCTATCTTATAGAACATGCTGGCAGAGCACACTTTTTCACTGGCTCAGGTCAGTATTATTATAGACTTGATGGGGTACTTCGGGTTTTGGTAGGAAATTAGAAACCAAAAAGAATTAGTTTATCATAGCAGAGTAAAGCAGCAAGACAGTCTTAAGGAAGCCACAGACAAGACTGGTTAGAACTAACAATATTCTACTTCTCTTGTGGAAACACTTGCTATTATAAGTGAGACCATAGAATAAAATTAATGTCTAGGGAAAGTAAGCAAATAATTGTAAAATTGTTAAAATGACTTTATAACCAGTAAAGACATCATTTATTCAAAGACGAATAAGGAGGAGATTATAATGACACAAAGGAAGAAAATTTCTTTTTAAATTAAGTGTTCTTCAAGTGCTAATTGTTTTGTGCAGAACAATTTGATATAAGATATGTGGAAATTTTAGGAAATGGTAAAAAGAGAATCTCTACAACTTGAAACAAAATGCTAATGTCAACTGAAGTACCTCCAAAGTTACTCATACGTTTTTCTTTTCTCTTAGACCCAGAAAAGACGCTTCAAGAGCTGCTCGATCCAGGAATGGAGAGATTTTGTGAAGACAAGGATGCTTCCTAAAATGAGGGCAGAAGTTTCCATCATAGGGTAACAGCCGATTCCTATTTTTGGTTTGATAGTCTTTGAATATTTACAAAACTGTGATATAAAAATAGGCACTATTATCCAAAATGTTAAGTATGCTCTGAATTTGCTTATAGCTTTGTAGTACTTCATGCTTTATACCTTTCATGTGAAATACAGTCAGAAAAAAATCCTCAGCAAATATTATCCTCACTTTTGGGGTAGAATGATATGTAGAAACAAAGATAATTGCAAAGCATCAGTCTGACCACTTTGGCATAGAAGCACCATTAGCAGAGATTGCGAGGTGTTTTGTCAGCCTTCTTGCCATGGCACGCATGGAAAATGATAATATTCCTAGGATACACTGAGGGGCTGCTCACAAGCAGAGACGACTGGCCCTGCTGAGCAGTTCCAGGGCTGAAGCCATGGCATCTTATTAGCACATCTGTATGCCATTGCGTTGGGGAGCTATGTTGGTGAGCAATAGAACCTTTCCTTTTCGAAAGCCCTACAGTGTCTGCTGCTTCTTATGCATGTCTATTATTGGAATCTGGACTTAGAGTGAGTTTTCCTTAGGAAAAAAATAAGACATTGGGTTCTAGATTTTCAATGGAAGTTAATTTTACCTAAAGATTGACCATTATTTCTGATCTTGTATCAAGAAACTTAATCTTGGAATTTTTCCTTTTTCCTCGCCATTAACAAAATGATAAAGACGCTCTTGCTTAAAGAGGTACATCTCAATTCTGGCAGGATCCCTTCTTTTCTTAGGATTCTGGAGAAATTTATACAAGACAAAATTTTGTCCCCTGGGTAATGAGTACTCCCCATAATCTGAGGTCGGTGTGTACTTTTAGGCCTCACTTCAATATTTGGCCTAGCCTGGGTAAGTCCTGATTCTGTTGTTTTAGTAGTCATTCAGAAAATCAGCAGATTCTGAACCTGACTCAAAGCTAGACTGAATATTGAAAAATAGTAGTTTTCAGGCTAATGAGGCCTGAACACTCTGTAGTATTTGTTCTGTGCCTTATGCCAATATCATCACAGGTACCAACCAGGAGTAAGAAGTAACAACTGGGAAACCAGGAGTATCACCATGAAAAACTGCAGTAAAGTGTTCTGCAGTCACAGTTCTAGAAGTTGTCTCATCTGACTGGAATTATAGTCTTTATTTGGTTTGGTTTAATTTTAACAACTTCTGTGTCTTTGGTTTTCTTTTTGCCTTTTTTTTTTCATTAACAGACTTTGAGTAGCTTTATGTTTGTAGAAAAATTAATTGGAAAGTACAGAGAGCTTCTACATAATCTTATCCCTGAACCCATGCTCAGTTTTCCCTATTATTAATGTCTGTATTAACATGGTACATTCGTCACAAGTGATGACTCAATATGGATAGAGCCTTATAAACTAAAGTCTGTAGTTGCATAAGGGTTCAGTCTTTGTATTGGATATTTTATGGGTTTTGACACACATATAATGACAAATTTCCATCACTGCTGTATCGCACACAATAGCTTTGCTGCTCTAAAAGTCCCCCATCTTCCTCCTATTCACTCTTTTCTCCCTCCGCTGAAATTGGCAATCTCTGATCTTTTTACTGCTTCCATAGTTTGACCTTTCTGGGATGACATATAGTTGGAATCAGGCAGTATGTAGCCTTTTCAGATTGGCTTCTTTTACTAAGCAATATGCTTTTAAGGTTCATCCATGTTTTTCTGTGGCTTAATGGTTCATTTGTTTTTATCACTGAATAATATTTCATTGGATGGAAGTATCATAGTTTACCCATTCACCTAATGAATGATATCTTGATTGTTCCCAAATTGGGAATTACTTTTTAAAGTCACTATAAATATTTGTTTGCAGATTTTTGTGTGGACAGAAGTTTTCAACTCATTTAGGTATATACAAAGGAGTATTATGACTGGATCAGGTGGTAAGAAAGGGTAGTTTAATAAGGAACTGCCAAATGTATTTCAAAGTAGCTGTAACTTTTTGCATACCCACTGGCACTGAAAGGACCCCCCTGTTGCTTCACATTTTCACAAGCATTTGGTGTTGTCAGTGCTTTGAGTTTTAGCAAGTCTAATAAGTATGTTGTGGCTTTTTATTGTCTCATGTTCTAACATAATAAACTATAAAGGGAAAAAGACTCTGAATTCTGAACTACTGTGAATTTGTTCAGTATTCACTTTGTAATAACAGGGATCAAGAATCCGAGGTTTTCCCTGACAGCACCGAGATTAGTGTGTGTTGCATCCAACTGTGTGTATGTGTGTATGTGTGTGCACGCACGCGTATGTTATAGAATACTTTCTATAACAGTATTCTCTGTTATAAAAAGAGGTCGTAATAGCTGAAGACTCTTCTAATAATACACCATTGAAATAAAAATATGCAGAAGAGATAAAAGATTCTGCCTTGTTTATGCGTATTCTATAGATCTTGATATTAAAATAGGCCATGTTTGATGCTGTTCAAAGTTAGCCTTCTGGCATGAACTACAGTGTTATATATGAGCCACATCAAATTAGGCAGTCTCAATTTTTGTGTTCAGTTAAATTTGGCCATGCAGGTAGAGTCATGAAAAGAGATGCTTCATGATCCTTTTATATTATAGTTCTTTTTCTGTATGTTTGATGCATGTTTTAGATTTGATTATATTATTTTGTAAACTTTTCTGATGATACCAACTTCCCTAGTAGAGGGTTACTTTCTCTAGTGTAAGGACCTCTCCTCTAATATTTCTATCTTCAAATATATCACAATGCCTACACATTTATTTTGTGAATATAGACAAAGCCCTACATCAATTACCATAGAGATATTTTAACAAAGTTCCAAAGATACCAGATAAGCTTTATAATTTAAGAAAAAAATAGGTAAACCATTTCAAGCCATGCAAGTAATTTTGTGTAGTGATGAAAACTAACTTAGCAGAGTATGGATCTTGTCAAAAATTAAACAACTAACATTCTTACGCAGTTTTTATTTGCAAAATAGTGTCTCAACAGTGACAGAAATGCAAAGATAAAATAGACATGTTCTCTACTTTCTACAAAAGATGGACTTCAATGCAGGAGGGTTGGGTACGGGAAAAAGTAGGTTGATAAGATGCGTGTTGCTATAATACCTTAAATCTATGCTGCAGGTTTACTGAATTTGCATGTCAAATTTGCAGCATAGCATATAGAATGCTGAATTTTCAAATGTTAGTATCCGGAAGAGTTTCTTTGGTTTTTGTTTAAATTTTATTTTTCTAGACTTCACATCTAAATATCTGATTAATTTTGTAGTCATAATTCTCTACTTTTATCACGCTCCTCATGTTTTTGTATTATTGGTGAGCAGTAGACTACGCTTTAAGAAACTGATGTATAGCAGTTACAATTTTTATCCCTTTAGCGTGATTTATGTTAGGAAATACTCCTAAGACTGAAGTAATAGGGAGATCATGCCTAAATATAGGAACCAAGAGAATATGCCAACAGGATTGAGTAACTTTATGGCTTATGATAGTGATATACTTGATTGCAGATTGTCCTAAGAGTCTGAAAATTAGAAAACAAACTCGTTGGAGAGACTAGCAAAAAATTGTGTCTCAGATTACAGCATTTAAAAAAACAATGAAATGTATATTTCCAAAATACAATAAATATTTAATAAATAGATTAAATGCAAAACAATTACATTTATATTCAATGAATTGTTTATGTAAAATATATCAATTATGATATTTATGAAGAAAAATATCTGAGAAGTCTAAAATAGGGAAATGATGAAGTAAGTTAGTGCCCCCATTCCAAAGGAATGTTATTTTCACTGTTTTAAAATATGACAACATGTAAGAAGAATCTAAAATAAACTTATGTCAAAGAAAAATGAGAATCTTAACTATATGTGTGATATGCTTATATCTACATAAAATAGCATATGTGGTGAAATTTCAGGTATGTCTAATTCTAAAATTTTCCTAGCTATTTTATGGCACTTACAAAATCAAATATTAGATTTTAAAATCTAGATGATGCAAATTAATAACCACAAGCTTTAGTCATAAATTTTTAATTTTAAAATAAATAATTTTTAAGTTAAATGGTGTTTTGAGACTTTTTTACTTAATGAGCCTAGGATAAACTGTAAAGCAGTGATACCCATATCTGGCAAATTATCAGAATCATTTGGGAGACATTTTGAAAACATAATTTTTTTTTTTTTTTTTTTTTTGAGATAGAGTCTCATTCTGTCGCCCAGGCTGGAGTACAGTGGTATAATCTTGGCTCACTGCAACCTTTGCTTTCCGGGTTCATGCAATTCTCCTGGGTCAGCCTCCCAAGTAGCTGGGACTACATGTGTGCACCACTATACACAGCTAATTTTTGTGCTTTTTTTTTTTAGAGATGGGATTTCACCATGTTGGTCAGGCTGGTCTCGACCTCCTGACCTTCTGATCCACCTACCTCAGCCTCCCAAAGTGCTGGGATTACAGTCATGAGCCACCACACCCGGCCTCCAAAAACAAATTTCTTAAAAATTGGACAAGTAATTCAGTTTCTGCAGAATTGACTTGGAGCCCTAGAATCTGAATTTTTTTAATGTTGTGTCATTGTCTTTACTGATAAGGGATAGATGACAACCACTGCTGTGGGTAGACAATTTCTGTGTTCAGGGCTTTCTGTAAATTACATATATATGATAAAAACAAAGACAGGGTAAAATGATGTCAAATTCTAGACTGTTTAATGTTTATAACACAGTAAATATAGCAGAAATTCAGAGTAGGAAACCATAATAAGTAGGATTACTTGGGAGGGCCTTCTAGAACAATAACCTCATAAGCATTGGTGGCAGAGCTAGGAATTCAGAAACCAAAAGCTTCAATCATCATTTAACAACCTGGATGGGAAGTGATGAGAAAGTGAAACTCGGAACACTTAGAGATGGCAATGAAGAAGTGGTGCTATTTTGCTTTTTTTGCCAGATTTCTTACCAATCAAAAGTATAAGCCATATACCCCTTTCCCAGAGACCCAGATCCCTTCCCAGGCTTTTCCTTCCAGGTTTTATCCTAGCTTTTAGGCAAGGGATGCTGTCAGGGAAAATATGTTGCTCAGAATTTTGGGATGAGAGGGCCTATGTAATCCATAAACCAGTGTTTCTTATGGTGAAGGGAAAGAAGGTGAGGAAAAGCACCTGAGAATATTTGTGGAAGACAAAACATTTATTATTAATATTTATGAAAAGGAATTATGGCTCTTAAAAGGCATAGAATCAATTGCAGAGCAAGTTGAACTTGAACCTTTAAATATAGGTGCGATTTGCTTTTCCAGAACATGAAAGTAGAAGGAAGAGATGTTTCAGTGATGGGACCACATGCCCCTGAGTCAGTCAGCCAAGTGTCTTTCTTCTGTGGTCTCGATTACTTTTTTAGTACAAATTTTGTTTGAGCTTTTGTTCTTCCAGTTCACTTGCCTAAACTGACAGTAAATTATTTTTATCACACATAGGACCTGGGACTAGGAGGTCAACTATTCCTTAAATGAAAAAGCCAATACCAACTTGGCTAAAGTTGATTGAGGAGTGGGTGCCCATGAGGCTGGATGTGATTGGTAGTCATATTGAGCAGAGCCTTAAGTTCCAGAAAAAGGAATTTTGACTTGGCCTTGCAGTGAATGTTTTTGAGAAGGTTAATGAGAAGATAAATTTGGGTGTGAAGAAGAAAATCAGCCGGATTAAAGGAGACGGGTTAAAGAGTGGGGTAGAAAGAAATGTAATTAGCATACTAATTGGCTAATTGCCATGAGAAGAAACTTAGACTAGGCTGTTGGCAGTGAAAAGAGAAAGAAGGTAGTGGATATTATAAAGAAGTTTTTAAACTGAATTAGGGTAATAGCCGTTGATCACCTTCAAAGTGCCAGTCACTGTTCTACACCAGTGAACAAAATAAAGCATATTCTATCAGGATGTTATGGACTAAATTTTTATATCCCTCTCAGAATTCCTATGTTGAAATCCTAACTCTCAGTGTGATGACATTAGGAGATGAAGCGTTTGGGAGGTAATGAAGTCCGGAAGGTAGAGCCCTCAGGAATGGGATTAGTGCCTTTACAAGAAGAGGCTAAAGAGCTAGTTCCCTCTCTTTCTACCACATGTCAATGATACATTGATGGTCTGTAACCCTGAGGAAGGCTCTCACCAGAACCCAACCATACTGGCACCCCAATTTCAAACTTCCAGCCTCCAGGACTGTAAAAAGTACATTTCTGTTACTTATGAGCCACCTTTTTAATGATATTTTGTTATAATGGCCTGACCTACGTAAAGGGTAAACAAAAAGAGCGATATCTAATAAAGAGAATTTAAAATGTATAATGTGAATTTAGAAATGTTGAACAAAAATATGAAGTGAGCAAAGGAAAGGAAATGATGGGGGATGGACAACAGTTACAATATTAAATATGTTGGTTAGAAGAGGCTGCATTAAATAGGAGGTACCTGAGCAAATATTTGAAAAAAGTGAGAGTGAGTTAGTACCCTAAGGGAAAGTATTCCAGAGAGAAGGAAAAGGAAGTGCCGAAACTCCTTAGGAATATGCCAAGTGTGTCCCAGCAAAATCCACATTTTGAATTTAAAATCACTTTTAAGGCAAGATACTCAGTTGTACCAATCACCAACTACTAAAATAGAGTATTTTTCCCTGGGAAAGGATATTCCTTCTTAGAAGTTTTGCTTCAGGCTAGATTGAATTGGGAAGAAAGAGATAAAAAGAAGAGTTAATTAAGGAGTAAGTCATGTCCATAGTTAAAGAAAGTGAGAGAGATTGGAGAAGTAAGAAAAAACAGGATTGTGCCTGTCCTTGAAACTGTATTAAGATGGCTTGGCTAAGAAAAGGGAGACTCTGAGGTGACAAATGCAACAAAAAGATTAGGAAAAAGAAAGACTGGAGAAACAAGACACCCTGGGGTGTTATAGAGGTCATTGATGACCTTAGAGAGAGTAGTTTCAGTTGATGGAGAGCACAGGCTTCCCAAGTACTCAACAGCTCATGTTTTCTGTACTAGATATAGAGAAAAAGCGGTGCTTTTAAGCATTAGTAGTATACTAGCCAAAGAGTATATGAGTTTTTAGCTGCCTGTTAAATATATTTTAACAATGTTTTTAAATCTGTCTCGGTTAAAATAAAAAAAGTGTGGACAAATTTGAAGGACTAAAGTTAAATGTGTTAGGCTTCAGACTTAAAGGGTGTGCAACTTCTGCTCCCTTTTGCTCTTACCATCTGCTTTAATTTTATAGCAAAGCCGCGTATTGACATGCTGAAGAGCTGATGTCTGTACATGCTTTGGCAGAGTCATGTGTTGCAGTATTGCTCAGTTTACAGAAATTTTCCAGCCTGAAATACGGCTTTTGTCAGGTCATCACCATAGCTTGTGTTTTATTAATGTATCAAGGCTTTTTTATAGGACACATTGATTTTGTTTCACTTGAAAAACTAGAAGAAACACTTTATTTATTATTGTAATTTAGATTCTGGAGTACATGTGCAGATCATGCAGGATTGTTGCATAGGTACATACATGGCAATGTGGTTTGCTGCCTCCATCCCCCCTCCATGGGCATTTCTCCCCATGTTATCCCTCCCCAACCTCCCCACTCCCTGCTGTCCACCCCAGCCCCCCCAACAGACCCCAGTGTGTGATGCTCCCCTCCCTGTGTCCGTGTGTTCTCATTGTTCAACACCTGCCTGTGAGTGAGAACATGAGGTATTTGATTTTCTGTTCTTGTGTCACTTTGCTGAGAATGATGGTTTCCAGATCCATCCATGTCCCTACAAAGGACAGAAATTCATCAGTTTTTATGGCTGCATAGTATTCCATAGTGTATATGTGCCACATTTTCCTTGTCCAGTCTGTTATCAGTGGGCATTCTGGTTGGTTCCAGGTCTTTGCTTTTATAAACAGTGCCACAATGAACATACGTGTGCACGTGTCTTTATAATAGAACAATTTATAATCCTTTGGGTATATACCCAGTAATGGGATTACTGGGTCAAACTGAATTTCTATGTCCAGGTCCTTGAGGAATCACCACACTGTCTTCCAAATAATTGAACTAATTTACACTCCCAACAGTGTAAAAATGTTCCTGTTTCTCCACATCCTCTCCAGCATCTGTTGTGTCCAGATTTTTTAATGATCGCCATTCTAACTAGCGTGAGATGGTATCTCAATTTGGTTCTGATTTGCATTTCTCTAATGACCTGCAATGATGAGCATTTTCTCATATGTTTGTTGGCCTCATATATCTTCTTTTGAAAAGTATCTGTTCATGTCCTTTGCCCACTTTTGAATGGATTTGTTTGTTTTTTTCTTGTAAATCTGTTGTATTTCTTTGTAGATTTTGGATATTAGCCCTCTGTCAGATCGGTAGATTGTGAAAATTTTTTCCTATTCTGTTGGATAACGTTTCACTCTAATGATTGTTTCTTTTGCTGTCCAGAAGCTCTGGAGTTTAATTAGATCCCATTTTTCTATTTTTGGCTTTTGTTGCCATTGCTTTTAGTGTTTAATCATGAAGTCCTTGACTATGCCTATGTCCTGAATGGTTTTGCCTAGGTTTTCTTCTAGGGTTTTTATGCTATTAGGTCTTATGTTTAAGTCTTTAATTTGTCTGGAGTTAATTTTAGTATTAGGTGTCAAGAAGGGGTCCAGTTTCTGCTTTCTGCACATGACTGGCCAGTTTTTCAGCACCATTTATTAAACAGGGAATCCTTTCCACATGGATTGCTTTTGTCAGGTTTACCAAAAGATCAGATGGTTGTAGATGTGTGGCATTGCCTCCAAGGCCCCTGTTCTGTTCCATCGGTCTATATATCTGTTTTGGTACCAGTACCACACTGTTTTGATTACTGTAGCCTTGAAGTATGGTTTGAAGTCAGGTAGCATGATGCCTCTGGCTTTGTTCTTTTTGCCGAGAATTGTCATGGCTTTGTGGGCTCTCTTGTGGTTTCATATGAAGTTTAAGGTGTTTTTCTTCCAGTTCTTTCAAGAGAGTCATAGGTAGCTTGATGGGGATAGCATTGAATCTATAAATTACTTTGGGCAATATGGTCATTTTCACCATATTGATTCTTCCTATGAGCATGAAATGTTTTTCCATCTGTTTGTGTCCCCTCTTATTTCCTTGAGCAGTGGTTTGTAGTTCTCCTTGAAGAGGTCCTTTACATTCTTTGTTAGTTGTTTTTCTAGGTATTCTATTCTCTTTGTAGCAGTTGAATGGGAGTTCATTCTTCATTTGGCTCTCTATTAGTCTGTGATTGGTATATAGAAATGTTTGTGATTTCTGCACATTGATTTTGTATCCTAGGACTTTGCTGAAGTTGCTTATCAGTTTCAGGAGATTTTTGGCTGAAACAATGGGGTCTTCTAAATATACAATCATATTGTCTGCAAATAGAGACAATTTGACTTCCTCCTTTCCTAATTGAATACCCTTTATTTGGTTTTCTTGCCTGATTGCTCTGGCTAGAACTTCCAATCCTATATTGAAGAGGAGTGGCGAGAGAGAGCATCCTTGTCTAGTGCTAGATTTCAAAGGGAATGCTTCCAGTTTTTGCCCATTCAGTATGATACTGGCTGTGGGTTTGTCATAAATAGCTTTTATTATTTTGAGATATGTTCTGTCGATACCTAGTTTATTCAGAGTTCTTAGCATAAAGGGCTGTTGAATTTTGTCAAAGGCCTTCTCTGTGTCTGTTGAGTTAAACATGTGGTTTTTGTCTTTGGTTCTGTTTATGTGATGGATTACATTTAGAGACTGGCATATGTTGAACGAGCCCTGCATCCCAGGCTGAAGCCAAGTTTATTATGTTGGATAAGCTTTTTAATGTGCTGTTGCAATCAGTTTGTCAATGTTTTATTGAAAATTTTTGAATCTATGTTCATCATGGATATTGGCCTGAAATTTTCTTTTTTTGTTGTGTCTCTGCCAGGTTTTGGTATCAGGATGATGTTGGTCTCATAAAATGATTTAGGAAGGATTCCCTCTTTTTGTATTGTTTGGAATAGTTTCAGAAGGAGTGGTACCAGCTCCTCTTTGTATGTCTGGTAGAATTCGGCTGTGAACCCAACTGGACCTGGGCTGTTTTTGATTGGTAGGCTATTAATTGCTGCCTAAACATCAGCCCTGGTTATTGGTCTATTCAGGGTTTCAACTTATTTCTGGTTTAGGCTGGGGAGAGTGCAAGTGTCCAGGAATTTCTCCATTTCCAGATTTACAGGTTTATGTGCATAGAGTTGTTTGTAGTAATCTGTGATGGTAATTTGTATTTCTGTGGAATTGGTGATGATATCCCCTTTATTGTTTTTTATTGCATCTATTTGATTCTTCTCTCTCTCTTTTTTTTTTTAATCTGGCTAATGGTCTATTTTGTTGATCTTTTCAAAAAACCACCTCCTGGATTTATTGATTTTTTGAAGGGTTTTTTGTGTCTCTATCTTCTTCAGATCTGCTCTGATCTTAGTTATTTCTTGTCTTCTGCTAGCTTTTGAGTTTTTTTGTTTTTTTGGTTTTTTTTTTTGAGACGGAGTTTCACTCTTGTTACCCAGGTTGGAGTGCAATGGCGCGATCTCGGCTCACTGCAGCCTCCGCCTCCTGGGTTCAGGCGATTCTCCTGCCTCAACCTCCTGAGTAGCTGGGATTACAGGCACACACCACCATGCCCAGCTAATGTTTTGTATTTTTAGTAGAGACGGGGTTTCACTATGTTGACCAGGATGGTCTCGATCTCTTGGCCTCGTGATCCACCCGCCTCGGCCTCCCAAAGTGCTGGGATTACAGGCTTGAGCCACCGCGCCCAGCCGCTTTTGAGTTTTTTTGATCTTACTCCTCTAGCTCTTTAAATTTGATGATAGGGTGTCAATTTTAGATCTTTCCTTACTCTTATATGGGCATTTATTGCTATAAATTTTCCTCTAGACACTGCTTTAAATGTGTCCCAGAGATTCTGGTACGTTGTGTCTTCTTTCTCATTGGTTTCAAAGAACATCTTTATTTCTTCCTTCATTTTATTGTTGAAATGAAGGAGCCAGTTGTTGAAATTCAGGAGACAGTTGTTTGGTTTCCATGAAGTTGTGCAGTTCTGCGTTGGTTTCTTAATCCTGAGTTCTAATTTGACTGCACTGTGGTCTGAGAGACTAGTAGTTTTGATTTCTGTTATTTTGCATTTGCTGAGGAGTGATTCCAATTATGTAGTCAATTTTAGAGTAGGTGCAATGTGGTGCTGAGAAGAATATATATTCTGTGGATTTGGGGTGGAGAGTTCTGTAGATGTCTATTAGGTCCACTTTGTCCAGATCTGAATTCAAGTACTGGATATCCTTGTTAATTTTCTTTCTCATTGATCTAATATTGACAGTGGAGTATTAAAATATCCCACTATTATTGTGTAGGAACCTAGGTCTTTTTGCAGGTCATTAAGAATTTGCTTTATGTATCTGCATGCTCCTGCATTGAGTGCATATATATTTAGGATCCTTAGCTCTTCTTGTTGCATTGATCTTTTTACCATTATGTAATGCCCTTCTTTGTCTCCTTTGATCTTTGTTGGTTTAAAGTCCATTTTATCAGAGACCAAGATTGCAACACCTGCTTTTGTTTTGCTCTCAATTTGCTTGGTAAATCTTCCTCCAAGATTTTTTGAGCCTATGTGTGTTCTTGCATGTGAGATGGGTTTCCTGAATGCAGCACACTGATGGGTCTTGACTTTTAATCCAATTTGCTAGTCTGTGTCTTTTGATTGCGACATTTAGCCCATTTACATTTAAGGTTAATATTGTTACATGTGATTTTGATCCTGCACTTTTGATGCTAGCTGGTTGTTTTGCCCGTTAGTTGATGCAGTTTCTTCATTGTGTTGAAGGTCTTTACAATTTGCTATGTTTTTGGAGTGGCTAGCACTGGTTGTTCCTTTCCATGTTTAGTGCTTCTTTCAGGAGCTCTTGTAAGGCAGGCCTGGTGGTGATGAAATATCTCAGCAATTGCTTGTTCATACAGGATTTTATTTCTCCTTCCCTTATGAAGCTTAGTTTGGCTGGATGTGGAATTCTAGGTTGAAAGTTCTTTTCTTTAAGGATGTTGAATATTGGCCCCCACTCTCTTCTGGCTTGTAGGGTTTCTGCTGAGAGATCTGCTGTTAGTCTGATGGGCCTCCCTTTGTGAGTAACCTGACCTTTCTCTCTGGCTGCCCTTAGCATTTTTTTCTTCATTTCAACCCTGGTGAATCTGACGATTATGTGCTTTGGGGTTGCTCTTCTTGAGGAATATCTTTATGGTGTTCTCTGTATTTCCTGGACTTGTGTGGTGGCCTGCCTTGCTAGGCTGGGGAAGTTCTCCAGGATAATGTCCTGAAGAGTGTTTTCCAGCTTGGATTCATTCTCCCTGTCACATTCAGGTACACCTATCAAATGTTGATTAGGTCTTTTCACATGATCCCATATTTCTTGGAGGCTTTTTTCATTTCTTTTCACTCTGTTTTCTCTAATCTTGCCTTCTCATTTTATTTCATTGAATTGATCTTCAGTCTCCTTTCTTCTGTTTGGTCGATTCAGCTATTGAAACTTGTGTATGCTTCATGAAGTTCTTGTGTTGTGTTTTTCAGCTCCATCAAGTCATTTATATTCTTCTCTAAGCTATTTATTCTAGTTAGCATTTCATTTAACCTTTTTTCAAGGTTCTTAGTTTCTTTGCATTGGGTTAGCACATGTTCTTTTAGCTCTGAGAAGTTTGTTATTACCCACCTTCTAAAGCCCGTTTTTGTCAATTCATCAGACTCATTCTCCATCCAGTTTTGTTCCCTTGCTGGTGAGGAGTTCTATCCCTTCTAGGTGGAGAGGCTTTTGGTGTTTTCATCCTTTCTGCACTGGTTCTTCCCATCTTTGTGGAGTTATCTGCCTGTGGTCTTTGAAGTTGGTGACTTTCGGATGGGGTCTCTGAGTGGATGTCCTTTTTGTTGATGTCAACGTTATTTCTTTCTGTTTTTTAGTTTTCCTTCTAACAGTCAGGCCCCTCTGCTGTAGGACTTCGGAGGTCCACTCCAGACCCTGCTTTCCTGGGGATCGCCTGAAGTGGCTGCAGAACAGTTAGGGTTGCTGCCAGTTTCTTCTTCTGCTATCTTTGTTCCAGAAGGATGCCTGCCAGATGTCAGCCTGAGCTCTCCTTTATGAGGTGTCTCTTTGAATATACGGAGGTCAGAAAGCTGCTTGAGGAGGCAGTCTGTCCCTTATAGGAGCTCAAGTCCTGAGCTGGGAGCTCTGTTGTTCCATGCAGAGCTACTGGGCAGGTACATTTAAGTCTGCTGCAGCAGAATTCATAACCACGTCTCTTCCCAGGTGCTCTGTCCTGGGAAATTGGGGCTTTATTTATAAGTTCCTGATGTGCTACTGCCTTTTTTGAGAGATGCCCTGCCCAGCAAGGAGATGATAGTCTAGTCACAGTATGCCAGCAGAGGTGTTACTGAGCTGCCTTGGGCTCTGCCCAGCTGCTGTGTAAACTTCCTTACAGTTTTCTTTACAGAGGTACAGTTAGGACTGCCTTGGTAATGGCAGTCTGCCTCTGTAACTGTGGACTGCCTCAGTATTGACAAATTGTCTCGGTAATGGCAGACTGCCTTCGTAATGGTGGACTTCCTTGGTAATGGCCGACTGCCTAGTAATAGTGGACAGTGGTGGACTGCCTTGGTAATGGTGGATGCCCTTTCCCCAACCGAGCTGGACCATTCCAGGTCAAGCTGTGCTTGCTGCAAAACTCTCAGTCCAGAGTGTTTCAGATTGCTGGTCTTTGTGGGGGTGGGACCCGCCAAGCCAGATCACCTGGCTTCCTGTTTCAGCCCCCTCTTTTTCAATTGAATGGGTGGCTCTGTCTACCAGGCGTTCCAGGGGCCAGTTGAAACAGCTGCCCAGATTTGTGTGAGTTTTTGTGTGGAAACCCACCGCTCTAGCTCAAACAGCCGTGCTGGAAACTTGTGGGACTTTTCAGCCCAGGAATCTCCTGGTGTGTGGGCAATAAAAGCTTGTTTGGAAATGCGGTGATCAAAACACTTTATAAGATTAAGAATGGAGGCTGTCAATTGAGAGTCTCTTCAGTAACTCTTTACTAGATTTTTTGTTTGTAAGAATTAAGATATAGGAATAAGCAATAACTCAGTATATTTTCTATAGAAGAATAGATATTTTCAGGGACTTATGAAATTGGTAACAGTAAGCTTTGTTTCCTGCTTTCTCTGCTATGACCTAAAATTCATTTTTAAAAATATCTTTCTATGTTATATAGCAAGCCTACCAGAAAAAGTACTTTGAAAGAAGTAGGAGATTAGAAATTTAAAGAATGGGAACAGATCTTAATATAAGAAAAGAGGCTGGCTTGTTATTCTTGGAAACAAATTGAGAAATGTATTAAAGTGGATGTGATAGATGGTAGGAGTCATCTGGAATTTCAGGATTAGTTATAAAGAACTTTCTGGAGGAGATTCAATTCATATTCCAAGTCAATCCTTTGCCCCCATTCCTTTAGATCTTCCTGAAGATCCCCATCATACTGCCCCTATTAAAAACCACTGTCAAGAAATGACCCACTATCAGTCTTTTATAACTTCATAACTTCATATGAATTTTAATCAGTGTGTTACTTCTCCAAAGAGTGATTACATTTTAAACAGGAAAAGAGGGTGGTATCTCCATTTAAAATAATTACAATAACACTCGGCTTGGTCTGTATGTAAGACCTGGAGAATTTTGTTGGTCGTTTTTTGAGTTGGTGGTTGCATTTTTATATTTATTTTTGCTTCCATTTTATATTAAAAGAACTCTGTAGTTCCCATAATTGCAACTTGATGAGATTCTCATTGCTTTTAATTAACCTGCTTTTTTCTTTCTCAACTCCACAATTAACTTGGCTAAATTTGTTAGCAAATGAAAAATTCTGACTGTGCTATTTGCATGTTGATTTTACTATCTACTATTTGATACTTACATCATTATGTTTTAAATGAAACAAATCTTAAAATCAGAACTAGATTTTATATTCTGTGATAAAAATCACCGCATTTTCCCCTAAGGCATCATCTCTGAAATGAGTTTTTTAAAAGATAGCTCTATTGGTTTTATTTCTTGGAAGGGAAAAATGTCAGTCAGAGTAGAAAGATAGTGATCTAGTATGTTTGGTATTATGAGACTCAAGGATTTAGCAGTAAAACAAAATCTTTATTAAAGAAAAAAATGAGCATATCATATTAAGAAGAAGAGAATTGAATTTCTATATTTGATGGCAAATCTGGCAGCACTAGAAGTGGATACTTAAAAGGCTTTTAAAAACTTTTTATTTCAATTAGTCACTATAATTGCATAAAAACCAGAATTCTTAATTTTTATAAGTACAGAAATATGCATGGTCCCCCCCCCCTTTCACTATCTCGAAATCCATAAGATGATGTTTGATACAAGCAGAGTAAAGAGAGAACATAACACTTAGAAAAATAAATTACAGTTTTTCTTTTCCCCAGCAAAGAGCAACAAAATAACAATGTAGGTAGAGGAAATAAGTGAGCCAATTGAGAGTATATGGCTGGGCTGAAATCTGGAGATACCGCAATTAAATTAACTTGATGGTCCTTTCTACCACTAGAAGCTTAAGTAAAATACTGGCAGCTCGGGGGTGGTGCCAGTGAGGGATGATGTGTGTATATGTGTGCTGTGTGCGTGTTTGCTTATGCATGCAAGAGAGACAGTTCAAGAGAGACAAAATGGCTTTTGTTGCTTTGGAAACATCGTTTCACCTTCTTGCTTCTGAATTTTTCTGAGAAAACTATCCACTTAATGTCACAATAGCCTCACAGGAACAATTCAATAGTTCCTACTAAAAGCCTATAAGGACTCTCAGGATAAAAGATGCAGTTTTGCAAAAGCATTCTGAACTTCTGTCAATCTTAATTGAATGAATTGAAAACCAGATGGGCTCATTTATCAAGTCATAGATTGCAGAAGGCAAGAAAAATTATTAAGCAATTATTAAAATGCTAGTCAAATAATGACCAAACAATTACAGGTTGATATTCTTCAGCGGCACTTCTTCTAAAACATGGGTTCAATATGACCAGTTTTATTTCACCACTTTAAACAACTAATGAGAAAAAAAAAATTGTGTGGGGTGTCATTGAGATTACCTTTGCAGCAAATTTTCTTCCATTGTATTTGGTCTATGAACTGAGGGAGTAGAGCTGGCACCCCTCTCAGTTTGGCCATATCTAAATTTTCTGGTTATGTTCTTCCCTAGAGTAACTGCAGACATCTAAGAGGCAGTATGCTACATAAGGATCTCAGATGGAACTTGACAGGAGGAAAAAGAAAATTGCACATATTGAGCTCATTATTAAGGCAACAGTGTTTGCCTGTTGCTATAAAGTTTAAACTTAAAAGAGAGCAACAAAACCAAAATAAAAACCAATACATTTTATTTACAAAACACAAAAAAGATTTTTAACATTATGAAACAGTTTGCATTAGACTTCCAGTTGTATGTAAATATAAAATCAATTTGATGATTTCCAAATGTTGAAAGCTTTTTGCTTCTAAAGGCAGCTCTCAGAAATGTTAATTCACGCATCTACAACAGAGAAAAAATGTCACTGAGGCTGAGCAACCACTGGGCTACTCTTGGAATAATTAAATACCTTGAACTTTATGTTAAAGTGCCTACTTGTTTCTCGGCATTAAGCCTTTAAAGTAATATTGAGTTTGAGACAAGTACATGAATGAATTGCATATGGCATTTATGGCAAGACTTTGTGTCTCATTTCTGTTCTACACTCCTTTTTTTTTTTTTTTTTTTTTTTTTTTTTTTTTTGCTTTTTTTTTTTTTTTTTTTTTTTTTTTTTTGGAGACGGAGTTTCACTCTTGTTACCCAGGCTGGAGTGCAATGGCGCAATCTCGGCTCACCGCAACCTCCGCCTCCTGGGTTCAAGCAATTCTCCTGCCTCAGCCTCCTGAGTAGTTGGGATTACAGGCACACGCCACCATGCCCAGCTAATTTTTTGTAGTTTTAGTAGAGACGGGGTTTCACCATGTTGACCAGGATGGTCTCGATCTCTTGACTTCGTGATCCACCCGCCTCGGCCTCCCAAAGTGCTGGGATTACAAGCGTGAGCCACCGCGCCCGGCCTGTTCTACACTCTTAAAGTGTTAATTCCTTTCACGTTTTAAGCGTATTCATGAAATAAGTGTAAATTAAGTCTTACATAACTTCTGCATTCTATTTTTTGTCTCTTTATAATGGAAACAAAAACTAAAAAACAGGCATGGTTCATTCATTCATTTAACAAATATTCACTGAAAGTTTCCTGCAAGGCACTGGACACATTATTAAAAGTTTATATTTTCGTAGGGCAGATATGCATTAAGCAAAAAATTTCACTAGTCTTTTTATAGTTATAATTATGAGAAATGCTTTATAGAAAAGAACAAGGCAAGGTGAGCAAATATAACAGAATGCCTTAACATAGTCAGCGGGGTGACTCCCCAGGAGAAAGATCAGTGAAAGTAAGGAGAACATCCAAAGAGAAGCAACCAGAATATTCCTTTCTTTGGATATTACCAAAACAGCAAGAGGGGAATCTGGGCCCATGATCTAATCACCTCCCACTAGGCCCCTCTTTCAACATTGGGTATTAAAATTTGACATCAGGCCAGGCTTAGTGGCTCACGCCCGTAATCTCAGCATTTTGGGAGGCTGAGGCTGGTGGATGACCTGCAGTCAGGAGTTCAAGAGCAGCCTGGCCAACATGGTGAAACCTTGTCTCTACTAAAAATATAAAAATTAGCCAGATGTGGTGATTGCCACCTGTAATCCCAGCTACTCTTGGAGGCTGAGGCAGCAGAATCACTTGAACCTGGGAGGCAGAGGTTGCGGTGAGCCGAGATCACTCCATTGTACCCCAGCCTGGGCAATAAGAGAAAGACTCCATCTCAAAAAATTTTATAAAAATAAAAAAAAATTCGACATGAAATTTGGGCAGGAACACAAATTCAAATCTTATAATTACTTTATAACATGTAAACTATTTCACGGTACTTTAAAAGTTAAGGTTATTGACACTGAAACTTCTTAAATTTTCTCTTTGTAATCTTCTACCCAATCATGGACTCACTCAGTTATTATACAAATTATTACAAGCAGTGAATAGACCCAATAGGTATTTATGGGTGACTTTTTTGGGGAAAATTTCAAGGGTGCATATACTTTAAATCAAGATCTACAGAGTGTCTGGCTAACACAAAGATTCCCTTCATTTCACCACCAACCAGGCTTATGCTGGTTCCTGAACACTGGCAAAAAGTGAAAAAGCTTACTGTTAAGCTTTTATCATGTTAGACTAAAGCCTCCAGTAACTGATATATTTCATGAAATAATGTCAAAATAAAGTAGCTTAACACCAAAAATTCTTTACAGTAAATTTTGTCTCCAGCCTACATTTTCAGCATCGTTATCCACTACCTGCTGACACAAATCTACATTTTCACAAGACCTACTCCTCCCTTAAGTATCTCACTTCCAAGAAACTCCCCTCAACTTAAATGCCTACCCAATTTTTCTTTTTCAATAGCTGATTCATTCTTCATATCATCACTGGCCACCTCACTCCAGAGCTCTCTTTTTCTAAATTCCAATTTTAAAAATCACAAGAGCTTTCTAATGCCATTCCATATTCCTGGATGCCCATCCACTTGGTAACACTTATGAAATGGTCATTGCATTCATTGTATTAAAATTTCAAATGTTACTTGTTATCCTTACTGTATGCATGAGTTCCATTTACACAACAGAGCCATATATTTTCTTATATTCTAGGTGTCTTTTTGTTTCAAATTCCTTTCTAGCTTTTCTTTAAATCCTTACTTTGACCATCTTCAGTGCTGGGTTGATGAAGGAGACAGAGACTTAGCAATAATCACCAAGCAACGAAACTATTGCATCAACACCAAGAACTTCCTGGCCTCCTTGGCTAATATGCAGTGGGCACAATTTCATAACAGATTAATTGCTACCAATCAAGAAGAAGTTAACATACTCTCAGAATATAGAAGCTGTACTTGAATCACAATGAAGTTTTGTTAATTCTGTGCCAAGTCTATGGATTGAATGTCTTCTATTATTTAGTTGGCCTTATTTACGTAGTGGTAATCATTTCCTGAGACTGTGCAGAACATTAACTTGGAATGGATATCATTCTAGTCTAGAGTCTATATCCTAGAATTAGTTATAAGTAGCTCAAGATTAGATAGTACATGCAATTATATGTCAAACATGAAAATAAGCACAACCCAGTCTTCAGGATACCAAAATAAATAATCTCAAAGGTCCTGTTTTTATCTGTTTTGTGATTGGGTTACAAGGGAAGGCAAATTATAAGACTATATGACCATAAAAATGACTCTTTTCTCTTTAGTGATAAAGAAAAAGTAGAAAGAAAATTACTTATCAGAAAGAAGTAACATCCTTCAATTTTCATTGATAGCTAACTGATTAATGAAATGATGCATCTGTGCAACATAATACAGTCATACACTGCATGATTGACATTTTTCTCAGTGATAGCTGTATGTATGATGGTGGTCTCACAGATTATAATATGATATTTTTACTGTACTTGTTTAATGTTTAGAAATGTTTTAATACACAGATACTTAGCATCATGTCACAGTTGCCTACAGTATTTAGTATGGTAACATGCAGTACAGGTTTGTAGCCTGTACTAACATAGGAACAACAGACCATACCACATAGCCTGGATGTATAGTAGGCTATACTATCTAGGATTATGTAAATATACTCTATGATGTTTGCCCAATGACAAAATCACCCAACATTGCATTTCTCAGAATGTATCTCCATTATTAAGTGATGCATGACTCTATGTATAGCCATAAAGGAGAATGAGCGTATAGTTCTGTATGCATTGATATAGAGAGATTTACAAAATCTATTAAGTAAACAAAGCAAGGGCAGATCAGCAAGTATGGTATGCTACCATCTGTATAATAAATAAAAAGGAATATGGGTGAATCTACGTGTATGCAAAGGGGGTATTGGGAAGATTTCACAATGGGCTGGTTATGCTGGATGCCTTTGGAGGGGAATGGAGCTGATTAAAATGAAGGGATGAGAAGAAAAATTTTTTACTGAATTCAATTTGTGTGTTCCAAATTTTGAACCTTGTGGATGTCTTAATAGTAAAAAATAATCTTTGAAAGTTTCTAAATAGAAATAAAAGGGGAGGAACAAAAGAAAGGAATAGTTTTCTTAAGTATGATAGGACCATTGAAGGTTTTCTAAAAACAATAGACTTGTATCAAGCCTATAACAATCTGAAATAACATCTTCAAAGCTCCTCTTCTTGATATTAACGTTCACATATTTATCAATGGCTGGGTTCCAAAAATGTGATTAGAGACTCTAGGGAGAAGAGATTCTAAGGAGAAGGTAAATGATTCCTTATAGAAGAGCATGAAAGTAGATACCTGGAAATCTGACGTAGTTGATCATGAGGTATTCAGTCTATTTAGAGTTTGAGCACATACTCAAGATGTGGTAGAGAGCTGCCTAGAAATCTTTGATACCCTGTTCACAAAAATATATTTTAGATCCAAGTGGGAAAAAAAATAATACAACTGGGGAAAAAAATGTAGACCCTCTCTACTGAGTAAATCATCTTAAAGACAGACACTAGGCCATGCACAGTGGCTTATACCTGTAATCCCAGCACTTTGGGAAGCTGAGGCAGGGGGATCACTTGAGGCCAGGAGTTTGAGACCAGCCTGGTCAACATAGTGAAATCCTGTCTCTACTAAAAATACAAAAATTAGCTGGGCATAGTGGTATGTGCTTGTAATCCCAACTACTCAAGAGGCTGAGGAAGCAGAATTGCTTGAACCTGGGAGGCAGAGGATGCAGTGAGCAGAGATCGCACCACTGCACTACAGCCTGAGTGACAGAGCAAGACTCTATCTAACAACAACAAAAAAAGACATACTTATTCCATTCATTCATGGTTCAAGCAACACCCTAAAGCGAATATAGATTCTCCCTCCTTTGTATACCAATAGCAAACCTTGTACACCTCTATTTTCATATAAGCCATGCTGCCCCTGCTGGCAGATTTTTCAGTGTGATTGTTGTCTTTAAAGAATCTTTATTTTTCACCATTGTATCAAAGGCATGTAATAGAGTAAAATGTATAGAGATTTAGTATCTGTTCAAGGAACGAATGACTTTGAAAGGAAAAGGAGACTATCCGAAGTTAAATACTTCTTAGAAAGATGATTTAGAATACAATTTGGTTTGCTGAAAAGTGGGTTACCACCCTATAAATAGAACTTACAGCAAATAAAGCGAATCCTTAGGGAAAAGTATTACATAGGAAACTTGATGAGCTGATAAGAGAAAACTTTAAATTAAACTTTGTGGGGTGAGGAAAGAAAGAAGTAAAACCACACACTATGAATTATAACAGACATTATATAGACTCGGGCATTGAAGCATGCAAGTACCAGTATTTCTGGGAGGTGAATAAGACTTAGAATTTATCAGGGCCTTATTTTCTAATACAGAAGACACATAATGCAAACAAATATCTACAATAAAAGTAGCATGTGGCATAATGCACATATAGATAAAATAACCATGTTGCTTGGCCTTAAAGTATGAGTTGGATTTGGATGGTGGAGAAAGTTAATCCATATAGGGTAATTGGAACAAGTGCATGGGTGTATGTTTAATGGTATATATTGCAAACATCAAATTTCATTGACTGGAATGTAGCATGTATAAAGCGAATGAGTAGAGGATGAACCCTAAAACATTAGGTGGGACAAGACTATGGAAGCCTTACATACCCTGCTATCTCTCTAAAAAGACTCTATTCAATAGAAAATGGAGAATCATTAAAAATTGAAGGGTATGATTACGGTGTGTTTTAACAAGACTAAAACTGTAAACCTGACATAAAAAGGAATGATAATAGTAAATTTGCTAAGTATTTCTTAAAGAAAAATAATACATTATTAAGAGAGAATGGTTCTGCCACAAGAACAGAAAGGTGAGTGGAACAGAGAAGTTCCAGTAACAGATCTTGGTGAATATTAAAAAGTAGAAAAAGATAAAGGTGGTATTAAGAAAAAAAGAGTTGGAATGAAAATAATTATTTAGTAGAACTTAATGGATCAAATGTTTATTAACTTAGCTGGAAAATTACACTAATGTCTTATATATCAGTAGCTAACTAGCACCAGAAGACAGATAGGGATTGTGAAGGGATTATGAAACTAGGTGCATAAAGCTCTTGGTTATTATATTTAGTAATTGCACATTTATGTTACTTAGTTTGTCTTAACATACATTGTAAGACAAACCATAATTGTCTTAACATTGCAAGACAAATCATAATTGTCTTACTAATGACAAAACGTTGTACTTAGTGAATGTCTTAGTTCAGGCTGCTGTAATAAGGTACTATAGACTAGGTGGCTTATCAACAACAGAAATTTATTTCTAACAGTGCTGGAGGCTGGAAGTCCAAGATTAGAGTGCCAACATGGTGGAGTCTACTTTCAGGTTACAGGCTGCTGACTTCTGTTTGTGTCTTCACATGACAGGAAGAGTGAGAGAGCTCTCTGGGAGTCCCTTTATAAGGACAATAATCCTATATATGAAGACTCCATTCTCAGAACTCTAATTCACTTTCAAAGCTTCACAGCCTAATACCACCACGTTGGGGTTAGGATTTGAAGGTTGTGAATTTTAAGTGGGCACAGACATTCAATCCATTTATTCAAAATATTTCTTTGTAGATGTTTCTTAATAATGTTTTCTAAATCAGTAAATTCTAAAAGTCATGCTCTAAAATGGAACTTTTTCTAAGGTTTCTAATACTCGTATTTTGGAAATGACTGGCATACGCCAAAATGTGTTAAAAATATTAAATAGTTTAATACAAAAATGAAGTTATTACACGATTGGGAGATAATATATAGTATAATTTATTTTCTAAACTTTTGATTAAAAAATCAGAAAGGAAAAGTTTGGTAGAATTTAGCAACCCATTCAACTTGCTGTATACCAAGTACAACAAAATAAATTCAAAGGTACATGACAAATTGAAAAAAAAAATGCATTGGCATATTGTCATTAACATGTTCACATAGGAATTTAACATGTATTTGTTTCCTTTTTCTGATGGGTTAAGGGAGAAAAATTAATAAGCATCTGGTGCTATCTCTTTTGCTTCCAAAGAATCGAGATGAGTTTCAGGATTTTGACCTTAACAACTGGAAGGATGAAGGTCAATTAACTGAGAAAATGTGAGAAGAGCAGTCCCTTTGGAGCAAAAATACACTGCAATTTAAGAAAGATTTAATAGCATTCATATGAGAGAGTTCTTACTAATGAATACTGGAAAGTACATAGAAAAATGAGCCAAGTCATAAGTAATTAATTTAAAATAGAGTAAAATGGCTAATAGACATATAATAAAATTCAAACTCACACATAATAAAAATCAAATGAAACAATACATATGTATTCAGCACTTACTATATGTCAGTCACCTTTGTAGAATCTGGAAACAAAAAATAACAAATTTTAAAATCTCTGGTTTTAGGAGCTTACACTGTAGTGGAAGGATATATATATATATATATATCCTATCAGGTTATATATATATATATATATATATATCCTTTCAGGTTATGTATGCATATATATGTGTGTGTGTGTGTGTGTGTGTGTGTGTGTGTGNATATATATGTGTGTGTGTGTGTGTGTGTGTGTGTGTGTGTGTGTGTATCCGTTCAGGATATGTATGCATATATATGTATATATTTCCTTTCAGGTTATATATATATATATATATATATATATATATATCCCGTTTCAGAACCTGAAACCAGATATTGTTTATTTGTTGTTTATTATTTTTTGATTCTCGATATATAATATATATAAGGAAACCTTGTGAAGGGGGAAAAAACAACATAGGGAAGATGAATAAGAAATATTGAAGGTGGAATTGCAATTTTATTAAGACAGCCAGAGAAGCCCTTAAGTCCTGAAATAAATGAGACAGTAAACAAGTCATGCAGAAATCCAGGTAAAAGCATTAGGAAGTACAAAGACCTTGACATGAGAGAATGCCTGGCATGGTCAAATGGCAGGACATTCAGTGTGGAAAGAGCAGTGTGTGTTGAGAGAGAGGAATAGAGGATAAGATTAGAAAAGTTGAGGGGAAAGACTTTGCAGTTTATTGAAAGGAACTTGGCGGCAACTCAGAGAGATGGGAAGCATTTGAAAAGTTTAGGACAAAGGGATGACATGATCTATTTACATTGTTAAAGAATTTATTACTCTGGCTGCGCTATAGAGAATAAAATGAAGGAAGTCGAGAGCATTTGGAAAAGAAAAGAAAGTGCAAGAGAGAGATGAAAATGGTATATTTGAGAAGCTGAGAAAAGTAGGAGACAAGCAGATATGATTTGAAATCTAGTAGGATGTGCTGACTATTAGATGTTGAATGTAAGACAAAACTAAGAGTCAGATTGTCAAAGCAGACTCACAGTGAACTACAGATCTCACCTAGTATCAAGTTTGCTGATAAATTATGTGTACAAGTAGTAGTCAGATACGAACCAAGCATTCTTCCCTTTGAAAGGTGTAAAACCATCAGGTATATCTCTCTATAAAATTTCTTTTTCATGTGTGACGACATGCTCTAGCTCAATTTTAACATGAGAGGTTAAGAAATATATGTGGAATAAAAAGGAAATATATGTGATTTAGCCAGGCATGGTGGCTCACTCCTGTAATCCCAGCATTTGGGAGGCCAAGGCAGGCAGATCATGAGGTCAAGAGATTGAGACCAGCTTTGCACAGTGGCAGTATCATAGCTAATGAGGTTTATCCAAAGTGCGATTATTGCTGATTGAACACTTTGCCCAATACCCCGCCATGACGTCTTGAAATGTAATCGATGTTGGCAATTTTTGGCAGTCTCTACAGGGACTGAATAAAAATAAATAAATTAATTAAAGGGAGATCGAGGCGTCCTGGCCAACATGGTGAAACCACGTCTCTACTAAAATACAAAAAATTATATGGGTGAGGTGGTGCACACCTGTAGTCCCAGCTACTGGGGAAGGTGAAGCAGTAGGATCACTTGAACCCAGGAGATGGAGGTTGCAGTGAGCCGAGATTGCACCATTGCACTCTGGCCTGGGTGACAGAGCGAGACTCCATCTCAAAAATTAAAAATAAAAGAAATGTATTTGATACATTGCTTGCACAGAATGAGTCGTTTCAGTTATGAAGCATCTTCTTTTTATTTCTTTAATTACATAATTTATGTGATTTTTTTAATGGAACCATGCCTTATAAATTCATAGATTATGAGTTTTATTTTGTTGGGTTTTTTTTTTTTTTCGGCCTAAGTTATCCCAGCCCAGACCAAATATATCCTGCTAAAAGCATTTCTTAGATAAGATCTCCCCACTAGTAAATACTATTTGTATATTTGGTTGAATTGTGATTGGCATGTTTACAGAGGAATCTAACTGGGTTATCTCTTTCTTTCCCAGATGGGTTACAAAGGCAAACAGATTGCAAGGCAGCTGCTAACCTTTGCCTTCCCAGAACATCAGAGATGATTTTTCAGGGGTTTTCACCTGAGTAACTAGAAACATGAAATTGTCATTAACTGTGATAGTAAAGACAGGAAGAAGAGCAATTCCTGTGGAGTAAAAGTGTAGGAGCTTAATTTTGCACAGTTTAAATTTGAGATGCAAATTAAAGTAAAGCATTCAGGTAGAAATGTCAGATAATTAACTTTATGAATTTGGAATTCAGGGAGATATCTAGAATATAGGTATAAATATGGGAATCATTAGCATATAGACAATATTTAAAACTGTGAGATAGGATGTGATCATCAGGAGAATGAGACTAGATAAAAAATGGAAATTAAAATAGCAACATTGGAATCAATAAAAAAAGGCAAAATATTAATCATGATCCTTAGTACGTGCATACCATTTCAGTTAGAAATTTTCATTTCAATAATTTGCTCTATGGGATAATCATGGATATACACAAGGATGTTTGTTTTACTGTTTGTTATCTTTAATAAGGAGATATTGAAAACAGCCAAATGATAGAAAATGTTAAATTAATTGTGTTCATTCATCCATTAAGTAGTTTAAAATATATGGAAAATGCTATGATTTGGCTGTGACCCCACCCAAATCTCATCTTGAATTGTAGTTCCCGTAATCCTCATGGAGGGACCAGATGGAGATAGTTCAATCATTGGGGAGGTTTCTCCATTCTATTCCTGCAATACAGAGTTGACGGTTCCCAGATCTGATGGTTTTATAAGGGGCTCCCCGCTTCACTGGGCACTCATTTTTCTCTCCTGTCACCACGTGAAGAAAGATATGTTTGCTTACCTTTTCCTCATGATTTAAGTTTCCTGAGGCCTCCCTAGCCCTGTGAAACTGTGGGCCAATTAAACCTTTTCCTTTTAAAAGTACCCAGTCTCGGCAGTTCTTTTATCATAGCAGCTTGATAGCAGACTAATACAAAAAATAATAAAATAGATTTAGAATCAGCTTAATTTTAGATACACCAAAAACATATATTTTTGCATAGTTTTTTTTTTTTTTTTTTTTTTAATTAGGAAAGCCTTCAAAATGTTACCACGGAATTATCACTGAACAGTAGGTTTTTCTTTTTCTACTTTTCTGTATTTTGCAAATTTTCTATGTAAATTATATATTCCAAAAAATGTCATCCAAGTAGAAGGGGAAAATGAATTACCTGAAAAAATAAGATGGACACAAATTTTAAAATATAAAAATCATCTTTGAGCTTGTTACTTGTACTCTCAAAATACATTTATTATTGGGCGTCCACGATGTGCCAGACACAGGGAATAAAGCAGTGGATACAAAAGCCGAAGTCCCTTCCCTCTTGGGGCTGACATTCTGACAATAGGAGATATAAATATATGATATGTTAGGAAGTTAGAAAATATGAATGTTTTCTTCAAAAGTACTAAGAAAATAAATGAGGCATGATAGAGGGCAAATTTTCAAATTGATGGCACACTTTGTGTCACAGTAAAAGTATAATTTGAAGTAGATGTAATAGTGAGCATCCTTTTTTCATTTCCAGTATTGGCTGAAAAAAAATCAGTATTCCACCATTAAAAATGATGCTTGCTATAGATATTTTTGTAAAATTATTTATCAGTTAAGCATATGTCTTATATTCCTAGGCTGCTATGAGTTATGAATATATTTTGAATTTATCATTTCTTATATGTCTATTGAGATAATCCTATTTTTCATCATTCTACAAATATTATAAAACATATTGAATAATTTTAAAATGTTAAACCAGGAATGCATTCCTGAAATAAACCCACTTTTATTTATATTAATTACACAAGTTTATAATTTTTATATTTTTCTTTTATATTTATACTATAAATACATACATATATTTTTTATTTTTATTTTTTTTAGATAGGGTCTCTCATTCAGTTGCCCAAGTTGGAGTTCAGTGGTGCCATCTTGGCTCACTGCAACCTCCACCTCCTGGGCTCAAACTATCCTTCCAACTCTGTCTCTCTAGTAGCTGGGAACACAGGTAAGTGCTACTACACCTAGCTAATATTTTATTTTTTGTAGAGACAGGGTTTCACCACATTGCCCAGGTTGGTCTCAAATTTCTGAGCTCAAGTGATCTACCTGCCTTGGCCTTCCAAAGCACTGGGATTGCAAGCATGATGACTGTACCGAGCCTATATTTTATATTTATATATTATTTGTGTAAATATTTATTATTTAATATTTAAATATATTTACATTCAGTGAGAAAATTGCTATTATTTTTTTCCTTAAATGTTTGGCAGAATTCACAACACTATGTAGGGTATTCATGCCAAAAAAAAAAACCATTACCTGGAATCACTCAAACTTCTAGATCTAACTATTTACTGGTTCCCAGAAAATTTGGGAGATTCAGGGAAGTTAAATGACACATGAAGAAGTCGTCAGCCATATATAAAATAACAGAAATTTTACAAAGTAAATAACCTCATTTCTTCATATTTAATGTTGAAATATTAAAATTTCTTCACCTAATATGGAAAATGAGAGAATAAGGATGCTTGTTATCACAGCTTTGATTTCAAATTGTACTTTTTACCATCTTTGTACTTTGTAAAAAGAGGGAAAGGAAAGGAGAAATAGAGACAAACAAAGGACAACAAACTAACACAAGTGTAGACCATTTTGTTTTAATTTGAACAAATCAATGGCAGAAGACATTTTTGAGACAATATAGAAATTTGAACATCATCTAGATATTAGAAGACATTAAGAAATATGGTTAATGTCAGATATATTAAAGGTTCTGTAGTTAAAAAGTTATGTAGTTTATAAAGTTTAAAAAAGTTCTGTAATTTATAAAGTCTTTTATGTTTAAATGAACTGAAATGTTTTCAGGGATTAAAAAAACTTCAGAAAATAAGTAAATAAAGTAAAATACGTAGTATGGATGGGAATATAAGAACCAAAATTAGCAAACTCTTATTGAAACTATGTGTAGTATATGGACTCATTATATATTGTTATTTTTATTTTTGTGTATATTGAAAATGTCTGTCATAAAAAGTTTAAATATTTTTTTAAGGACTGATTTGCTTTATTATATGTGGCTTAATTATTTACATACAGTGCATCAAGAATAATTATTTTTTTACATAGGCCTTTGAAATTGGCTTTGATGGAACTTTGTTTCATAGAAAGAATTTGAGATAAGACTTTTCTAAAGCCAAGTCCATCCATGGGTTTATACTCAGGGAGAGGAACATCACACACTGGGGGCGGTTGGCGGGGGTGTAGGGGAAAAGTTCAAATATTTTTAAAAGAATAAAAAAGAATTGCTAGTTTACAGATATACAATCTTCAGTTTTATTTCTACTGCTGCTATAAACTTATCTACCTGGCTTTTCCCTATTACATGTGGTTTATTTTGAACATTAAAATGATTTTCAAAATTAATAAATATATTACGAGATACTTTTTTAGACATTTAAACCACATTTTGAAGAGGATCTCATTTATCCCATTTTGTAAGAGAAATATAAATGTGTGGAACTGAATTAGCAAAATCATTGCCATTTTCTATGAATAAAATGACATTAATTTTTGAACATTAGATGATTGTCAGCCAGCTGTAATATCCTACAAGAGAACAGGAAGAATATCCCTTCTCTTCCTGCCTTGTAATCTCTCTTTAATGTCCCTCATTGAAAGTATCTTAATGGAAGCATATGGCAAAGGAGAAAGTTAATTTGTAGTCCCAGCCCCAACATCAGAGCCAAGTATAAATGAGTTTATTTGGAGCTGAGAGTTAATAATTTAATAACTGGTAAGCTTAGTATTAGTGATTCTATATGCTAAAGTTTAATCCAGTTTTATGTTTTGTTTGTCATCATATAACATAAACTGCACAGAATAATGATAATAATGTAGACTTTAGAATCAAGCAGCTAATCCTGGCTTCTAATTAGAAATATGGGTAAATTCCTGAAACCGTCCAAGCCGTAGTCATTTCATCCTTAACATGAAAATAATAATTATATCTACTTTATATGGTTGTTATGAAGAAAAGGGAAAATGTAAAATAGGTAATAGGATCTGGTTAATAAATACAAACTACTGTAATTTGTTATGATCATTATCTTGTAATCATTATCATTATTATTTTTGTTTTACTTAGACCAAAAGTTTAGTAAAAAATTGAGTATAAATATTTTGATACTTTTGGGACTAATTTGTCTACTTTTAATTATTGTCATTCACACATTCATTTTGCAAGTCATCATCTTCAATGATATAACGTTTAGTCATCAAAATAATATTGAGAAACAAAAATAATGCTTTCAGCTGGAGCTAACCTAAAATAACTTGGAAAATTCAGAGAAACATTAAGATTTTCCTCTAGAGGTAAGTAAATAGATTTCAGCTAGAGACTTCTAGAACTGATGCACATATCTACTTCAAATGTTATTATTGCATTCACTATACTTAAGACCAATCAAGCATCCTTCAAGAAACAAATACTTCAGATGGAGAAGGTCTTTACTTCAAATTGTTCTCCTATTTGTGTTGGAGTTTGAAAAAGAATTCTTAATGATGAGCCACTGAATAGTGTTAGTTAACACAGTCCTACTAATTAAGCATCAACTGATAAACCATAAAATTTATAGGGAAGCATAAAGCAAAATGCTGAAAAGTTCCTCTGCCAACAGATTACAGCATCAGGAATGATGTGTTGCTATTATTTTGTCTTTATGCTGAGTATAAAGCCACTTCCATTATTGTTTGTTATTATGGAATATATATGTATGTTAGTTTTGTCTTCACCTTAAACTACCTTCAATTACTTAATTTTCTTAAGGAAATGACACCCTTCATAAAGCAAGTTCATCTGAAAACTTTATTGTAAAATGCATGATGTAATGACTTAAATTTAAACCCTCTTCAGAACATGTTTACCTACTGAATCTTCTCACTTTACTAGGCAATCAAGATTTCTTTTTATTGCAAAGTAACTTTTATGTTATATAATTAAATAATACTCTAGCCAAAAAGATGACTTATAAAAACCAACTTTCTTAAATCACAAGAGGAGCCTTCATAAATTTTCTAGGCCTGCCTATGTATTTAGCGTATTCTAGCAATACTGCTCTGAAGCAAGGATTAAGCAGCATCGATTTTTGTCTTCTGAACAAAATTTATCATCTTTTTAAATTATATTTGACTATTTGTAGTTTTTCCCATTTTTGTTATTTATTTTTTAGACACTCCTCCACCACAATTTAACTGGCTGTGATACTGTGCCTAGCTAGAAGGTTCTGTTAGAAATGCTGAAAATTTCAACATAATGTTTTTCTCTGTTAAGAGATATTTGTCTCTCCTGCTTTCTATCAGGCTTTGTGATTTCTTATTAGGACTGATGTAAGAACTTACTGATGGCCCTGCCAATATCTCATTTCCTTACAAGCTATCCTCAATACTTCTGCCTAAGAATTCTTTAAAATATAAACCTGTTTCGTTTTTGCTTTTGTTTTTGTTTTGCTTAAATTTTTTTCTTGGCTCTATATCACCCTCAGAATTAATGTCAAACCTTACTATGATACAGGAGATTATACTTACCTCTTTAATCCTCAACTCTGACCAAAGAGTCTGAGTTTAAGTTCCAGCTCAATAATTAGTTAGCTGGGTTACCTTTGGCAAGTCCCTTAAACTCTATGGGCCTCTGTATTCTCATTTGTAAAATGTTAGAAATAATACTATTATTTTTTAGAAGTTACTGTTGAGAAGTTTAAATGAGTTAATATATGTAAAATGTAAAATGTTCAGATTGATGCCTGGCACAAAATAGAAACTATATAACTTCAGCCACTGTTGTTATTTTGTTGTTGGTGTTTTTGTTGTTGTTGCCATTTTTATTTTTCCTATCACAGCCTTATGAAACCAGCACAAACACATGTAATGCAGCAGTCATAATGATACTGAGCACTCCTTTGTCTCTCTTTATTACTTCTTTTTGCTCTTCAAGATTTAGCTCATGTATCAATCCTGTGTCCATTCTCCATATAGGTTATCTCCTCATATGACATATAAATACTTCTTTATATATATAAAATACTTAAGCTTCTTGGTTATTTTAAAAGATTATAAATACTTTAAAGTCAGGAACTGGTTTGTTGTGAGCTTCTCATTTCTAATCTCTGAGCCTCTAACAAAACAAAGTCTGGTATATACATATATTTAATATTTGATGAATATTTGAATTGTTTTTGTGAAATAGAGACAAAGAAACAGACTCTCCTCAGTTGAATTTTATTCTCTGTGTTAAAACATCATTTGCTACTTTGGGATTTTATTGTTAAGGTTTTTTTCCAGTGCATCTAAAAAATTGAATACTCATAACCTGCCTTTCTCTTAAGGGCTAACAGATTAGTAGCAGCAACCTCAGGTCAAGTACAAAGCTAGCTTTTGTATTTTTCAATGAAGATACAATTTGTTGAGACGAGTTATAAGAAAATCTTCTCAAAGCAAAATCATTTTTAGTAAAGAAGGAGTTAAAAAATATAGCAACTATTATGCTGAAGTAATTTCTACTGTTAACCAATTTTAGCCAGTTAGTATACTGCCCATGTAATCAAGAACTGCTTTTCTGAAATTTTATATGCACTTTTTATTTTCTGTTTTATAAGTAAGCCCCATACTTTTTCATTGATTTTCATTAGAGTGAGAAGAGCAGTGGTCCAGAAACAACCCATGAATTGCATTATCTAATTTAATTAAGGTGAACTGGAGGTTTCTTTAAAGATTGAACAGTCAGCAGACAACTAAAAATGAAACTTTAAACTAGCTTTGTAGTGGACATAAGCATCTGCCATTTACCATGACTATCCACTTTTGCACTCCTTGACAGGTTTATGAATAATTCTACTGATACCACAGTATAGTACTGGATTTACATAAGCAAAGCATGTGTTTCCATAAATTAACCTATTGCTTAGTCCCAAACAACCTAGGATAAAATTCTTATCTCTAATTTTATGAACTATGCTTTTGATTGTGTGGTACTCAAGTCTATAAAAAACATTTTATTGTATCAGTGTAATCTCGTTTGATCTCAATATCTGTGAACTCTCCTTGTCATGAGATTTCCTGGTCAGAGGATGCAATGTGCTTCCATCAGTAGAACTTTGATCATAAGTGGCTTTCAGGAAACAGATACATTCCTGGAGCAAGAAGAAAGTTTACAGTTGTAAGGAAAGTACCAGGCATTAACTGTTTTCCTTCAGATGCATTGCAGCCAGTTGGTACACAGTGACTAACAAATAGCGAATGAGAACTTGATTCTTTGACTGCACATCATGAGATTTTGTTCTAGATTTGCATCTGAATAGAGCAGACGCCCATTTTTCAGAGGCAAAACTTTGTAAGAACAGTTCCTGGGATGATGCCATTGAATGCTGAATTCTTACAAATGATTTGCTTTCTGTTACACAAATAGAGCAAATATTCAGTATTCAGTACTTATTTGTTTTATTATCTCACATTTTACCCTAATATCTAAAAGCTTTTTCATTCTTATTCAGTTATTCTTTAAATCAATTTTTACATTTATTTCTTGTAAGACTTCATACTGCTTATGAAAGGGTCTAGTAACTTCAGTACCTATTATCGTGAGCCTTTTGCCGGAAAGAATAAAATGAGTAGTTTGAATTTACATTAAGCTTAAGAAAATAATTTTCCATTTGCTGATTTTTGAATAAGTAAATAGGAGTCAGCTAACTTGGTTAGAATATGGTGCTAATGAGATTACAATTGCAGGTTTGATTCCTGTACGGGGTAATTAGTCTTATGTGGAAGGAAACCATTCGAAGGCCATAATTTGGACCCCCAGTGGAATTCTTATGAAAGGATAATAAGGATATGAGTTGTAAAGAGCTCATAGCAAAAGCTGGCTTTACTTCTCAGGTAAAGACAACACTTTTTTTTTTTTTTTTTAATTTAGAGTATTTAGCTTGTCAACTGGCAGGTAGCATCATCATTTTATATGATGTTACATATAATTATTTAAATGACACTTAAATGGAATATGGACTCAGCTCATTTCTCATTTAGGTCCATGCCATTGGAAATCACTTGAAATTGGTGGGCATACTGAGCATAGGTCAGAGCTACAGAATGCAAAGAATAATTGAGAAATGGCTCCCTGCTAGAACAATTATTAAGAATAATTCTTTAATCGCTATAAATATTCTATCAGACTGAGCAATACCAACCTTAAAAACACATTTATTCAGATACATTTACTAAGAGAAACAATTAAACTTAGTTTAATTTTATCCTGTTTGTTTTGCATATAGCAAATCTTTGTTAATCAACATGGATTTCAAAAGTATATTTTATTTGTACCATATGTTTTCTGCATATTGTTGGTGTATTAAAAGTAAAGTTTAAAAACTCAACTTGGTTTTAGGATTATTGTATATGTTAAATTACTTTTCACACATTTGATTGTTTTCATTTGATAAGGCTATAGCATTTTTTAACAGAAATAAGAAGCTACTGTGGGGAATTTGGAAAATATATAAAAGTGTAAATAAAATGAAAATATGAAGTATTCACAATTCCTGCCAATACGCATAATCATGTAATTGCACAGCCTTTTTGTTTCTTTTCTCTGTACAAGAAAAATATATTGGCTGCACATGGTGCCTCACCTGTAATCCCAGCACTTTGGGAGGCTGAGGTCAGTGGGTCACTTAAGCTCAGGAGTTCAAGACCAGCCTGGCCATGGGGAAACCCTGTCTCTACTAAAAATAAAAGAATTAGCCAAGCATGATGGTGGGCACCTGTAATTCCAGCTACTCAGCAGAATTGCTTGAACCTGCAAGGCAAAGGTTGCAGTGAGCCAAGACTGTGCCAGGGTACTCCAGCCTGCTGGGTGACAGAGTAAGACTCCATCTCAAAAAAAAGAAAAAAAAGAAAATATATATTAATATGAAAGATGAAATCAAAAATTCCTGTTAAATGGAATTAAAAGAAAATATAAATGAAAACTTTATTTCTCAACATAAACCCCATTAAGACATTTTTTAAAGCAATTATACCAGCCTTTTAATCCATCCCTAAAGAACTAAGGATCATGGGAATTTAACCATATCAATGCAGTCTTTTTTACATTAATTACTGAAGAAAAATGAATGCCCTTCATAGATTTATTAAGATTAGGAAACAAAAAGAATTCAGAAGAAGCCAAATCTGAACTGTAATGTGGATGTCTGATGATTTCCCTTCAAAACTCTCCCAAAATTGCTCTTGTCTGTTAAGAGGAATGAGCAGGAGCATTGTTGGGGTGGAGAAGGACTCTGGTGAAGCTTCCCAGGAGTTTTATTCTTAAAGCTGTAGCTCACTTTCTCAAAACACTCATAATATGCAGCTGTGATCATTCTTTTGGCCCTCAGGAAAGTCAACAGGCAAAATGCCTTGAGCATCCCCAAAACATTGTTGCTATGACCTTTGCTCTTGATCAGTTTGCTTTTGCTTTGCCTGGATGACTTCTACCTCTTGGTAGCCATTGCTTTGATTGTGCTTTGTCTTCAGGATTATACTGGTAAGGCTATGTTTCATCTCCTGTTAAAATTCTTAAAAGAAATGCATTAGGATCTTGATCCCACTTGTTTAAAATTTCCATTGAAATCTCTGCTCATGTCTACAGCTGATCTGGGAGCAATGGTTTTGGCACCCATCCAGTGGAAAGTTTGTTCAACTTTTAATTTTCAGTCTGAATTCTATATGCTGAATTAATTGAAATGTCTATGGTGTTGGCTGTTGTTTCTGCTGTTAATCATTGGTCCTCTTCAATTAGGGCACAAACAAGATAAATTTTTTTCTTATAAATTAACATAGATGGTCTGCTACTGTGGGCTTCATTTTCAATATCTTCTTTTTCCTTCTTGAAATATGTTATCTATTTGTAAACTGCTGATTTCTTTGGGGCATTGTCCCCATAAACTTTTTGTAAAGCATCAGTGATTTTGCCATTCTTCTACCCAAGCTTCACCATAAACTTGATGTTTGTTCTTTCTTCCATTTTAGTAGAATACACGTTGCTCTGATAGAGGCTCTTTTAAAACTAATGTCTTATTCTTCTTAGTGACTCAAACTAGATTCTGTTCAGAGATGTTACAACAAGTTAGTGAACGTTTTGTGGTGCAAAAGTACATATTTTCCATGACCTTCTTGAAGATCTCTTTTACAGGCAAAACTATAGCCTACTTTTTCCCATTGCCTAATTATTTTCTATTAGTTGTTCTTTTAAATACCACTTTAATGGCTGAATAATCTTTCACCTTAGGTATATACTTACATAACTACTTACTTTACTATCCAAATCTTAGAATTTATGGGGTTTTTAATATTAGAAATAATATCACAGTGAACACCTTTGTCTACAAATGTGACCTAATTTTTCATTGATTCTTTAGTCTTCAGACTGACATTGTTACTTTAAAAGGTTGGAATATGTTATAAGTCTTTTATCATAAATTGCCAAATTTCTTACACCTTTCCCAAATCATTCCAATTTATTTTGCTACTCTTACAGTACAGGGCACTCAATTCTTCACAGTCTCACTACCTCTACTACTATTATTTTAAAACTAGGCGGACTACAGTTTTATGTAATTCCTAGAACTTGCTTTCTATAACTCTTTATTTCTATGCAAATTTACATGGTAAAAGACATTCATGTATTTTTATTTTATTACACCAAAATCATATATACATATATATTATTTTAAAAGATATATTCTAGTCACAAAGCAATATTAGTTTTTCTGTAAATAAATGAAAATGGACATTATCAACATATATGTGTGTGTGTGTGTGTATAGATATACAATTTAAAAGGTAAAATTGTTTAAATATGGCCCAAAATATATTAGGAATTATTAATAGTGGTCATTAGGCCACAAAAATTATAGATTATAATGTGACCTCTGCCATAAGAGTTCTAGAAAGGAAATGGCAACTTTTATGAGACATGCTTTTGGTATCATTAATAAAGTGTTGAGTCATTACTCATTCAGATTTAGTCATTCATATATGCCTGGGTTTGCCTCCTCTTTTCCCAGCTTTGTTCTTTCTTTATTTTTTCCCTGAAAATATTATCCCAATTCTGGTCAAATGTTCCATGTTCACTTAAAATCATATGCCAGTAAAAATACTCAATCAGCAGCAGATTGGCACATTTTTCTAGATTTTTCTAGAATTTTTTTTAGCCAAAATCTAAGATGTTCGTGAAAGTCTCCGTTTCCATGTTGGGCTAAATTTTCTCTATCAAAAGACACATTTAATTCGAAGAAAGAAAGATTCCCCTGTGATATGTCTTCCAATGTTGGTTGTGTATTTAATTCACAAATATACTGCTAATTAGCAACTTTTAGGTTTCTTTCTATTGAAGGTTAAACAGTGTTTTAGAATTCAACATACCAAGCTGCATACATTGAAAGAGTTAAGTCCCTAACCTTCCCAAGTCCAAAATAAAATGTTTTTCCTCAAATTGGTATTAATATGAGATTTTGAATGTTTTTTAGTATTTTTCAATTAAAAAATGAGTTTTCTTTATGAACTGTTGAGTTCACTGGAGTCTTTCAGCTCTGCCTATACAGATGCATAGTAAAAGTGTCCTAAAGCATGAAGGTGCTTTCAAACAGGAAGAGCCCTATAACTACTTAAGAAGGGTTTCCAATCTAGGACCAGCCCAGACCATAGTGGTATAAGTGATAAACCGGTGATTTTCATGTTGGTGATCTCTTTCCCTTTAGATACCAATGGATACCTGTGACTCCCCAGAAAAGCATTTTCTGTCCCACAGGCACCCATCCTCCACACCTCTTCTGTTTTTTCTTATCTTTAGTTCTAGACTCGATTTTATTTTATTCACAATTCCATGCAGTTAAAACTGAAATCGCTGATTGTGTGTCAGATTTTTGGAAAGAACATCTTAATCCGAAAGAATGATTTCTATAATGGCATTGGATCAATGCCTAAAATCACACAAGTTTTATCAGTTAAAATTGTAATGTCGCAAAATCCCAAATTACTAAAGAGTATATAATGAAAAGTCTCTATTCCAATCTCGCCTACTCACTCCAGTCACCCATTGCCCCTCCTCAAGAGCCACCACTATCAAAAGTTTCTTGTGTATCCCTCTAGATATATTCCATTTATTTGTAAGCACTTTTGTTTTTGAGTCAAAGTTTTGCTCCTGTCACCCAGGCTGGAGTGCAATGACACAATCTCTGCTCATTGAAACTTCTGCCTCCTGGGTTCAAGCAATACTTCTGGCTCAGCCTCCCGGTAGCTGGGATTACAGGTGTCCACTACCAGGCCTGGCTAATTTTGTACTTTTAGTGAAATGGGGTTTCACCGCCTTGGCCAGGCTGGTCTCAAATGCTTAACCTCAGGTGATCTACCCACATTGGCCTCCCAAAGCTCTGGGATTACAGGTGTGAGCCACTGTGCCCAGCCTTATTTGTAAGCACTTCTGTCAGTTCCTTATAAGTTCTGCACAAACGAGAGCAGTGTATACACAGTGTCCTGTAGTTTGCTATTTAAAATATAGCAATATCACAAATACATTTTATTTTCTCACATGTAAATCTGCCTCATTTTTTAATGGATTCACAGTCCATTGGAAGGATGGAGCATTATTTCTGTTATCAGTCACTATTACTGGGTATTTAGCATATTTTCAAATTTTTATTCTTATAAACAGCACTGCAAATGACTGTTCTTTTATGTATGTAGAATTTTTTTGAACTAGGATGTTAACATTTAAAAAACGTTTAACGTTTAATGCCAAATTGCCCTCTATAGAAATTGTACCAGTAATTCACCAGAGTTTATCTTTATCCTTACCAGCATACCACATCAAACATTTTGATTTTTGCCAGTAAGAAGCAAAAATTGTATCTTGTATTTAAGTATGAATTTCTTTTCATGAGGTTGGACACATTTTGTCATATATATTGCTTTTCTTCAAATCCTACTAACTTACTACCTGGCCTTATCTATGTACCCCTAAGAAAATGATTCTGTGACCATTAACCACTTGAGAAAAAATGCAGATTTATTGTAAACAGCAGGTTAACCACTGTTCAGTGATTTCTTTACAACATGAAAACACTGTTTCAACATTTTCTTCTCCAGGGTAAATAATTCATTTCCCAATGGCTGTAAAAACTGCTAAACTCCTTTCATAGCCAATTAATTAGTTAAGGCTGTTGAAAACCTCTGAATGACTATAAAAATGTCAACGCAATTGTTTATCTTGTTAGCAGAATACTAATTAAAACTTTGTTAAATGAATTGCGTTTTTGAGAGATTGTGTTGAGCTCCTCGGGTTTTAAAATAAACCACAAACAATCTACACAATTCACATTCAAAACAGTATACAATGAAAGTAACTCATCTATGTTCCTTGATCTGCCATCAGACAGTACTTCTCCCAGAAGACAAACACCTTTAACTAATTTATTGTGCAAGAGAGAGACAGAAATCTCACAAGTATATACTGTTATCAAGCCCAATAGTCATACTATCAACATCTTGCCTTTGTTCTTCTGGACAACATAGAAACATGTCTTAGGGACATTTTGATATCCGTATTTATAAAGTCATACCATTCTTTTTAACAGCTATGTGGTATTCTAATGGGTAGACATACTTTAGTCCATAATAGTGAATGTTTAGATTATATGCAACACAAATTACCTAAATCATCAAAAAATTGCAATAAACTCTTATGTGCATATGTCATTTCCCATATGTGCAAAAGCATCTGCAAGATAAATTATTAGGAGAACTCTTTGATAAAATGGTAGGTACATTTTCAGTTAACACGTGTTTGTATTACCTTCCCAGGCAATTGATGCCAATTATACACTCACTTCAACATGTCTCTGTATCAGAATGTTTCTACATACCCTGAACAACTGAGCATATTATCAATATTTTGATATTTGTCAGCCTTTGAGAAAGGAAATTGTGTTTTGCTGTAGTTTTTGTTTGTTGGCTGGTTTGGTATGTTTTTACAGTATTTTCTAGATTAGAATCATATTGTCTATTTCATTTTTAAGTCTGCTTTTATGTATTTAGCAAAATATTTAGAACCTTTTACATTTATTATTCCTTATAAACAATATTTTAATAAACTGATATTGGAATATTTTTAAATTTACATAAATATTGCAAAGATACATTTGTATTTTCCCTCTCACTTATATATTTATTCAGTCGTTTATTTATATTGCTATAGACTCGTGTATATTAAATAACTTTAGGTCATAATCCAACACTCTGCTGTTTATTTTGTTGCTCAGATTCTTGCAGATGTAGCCACTGGGAGTTCTTTCAATTTTTTATTTTTTATTTTTATTTATTTTTTTATTATTTTTGAGATAGGGTCTCACTTTGTCACACAGGCTGGAATGCAGCGACATGTTACAGCTCACTGCAGCCTTGACCTCCTGAGCTCAAGTGATCCTCCCAACTTTAGCCTCCCAAGTAGCTGAGACCATCAGTGCGTGCCACACACCTGGCTAATTTTTTTTTTTTTAATTTTTTGTACAGACAGGGTCTCTCTGTGTTGCCCAGGCAGGTCTCAAACTCCTGAGCTTAAGTGTTAAGTAATCCTTCTGTCTTGGCCTCGCAAAGTGTTGAAATTACAGATGTAAGCCATCTAGCCTGGTGGAACCTCTTTCACGTTGGCACCTATGTTCTGCTGACATAGTCCCCAACATTTTGTTAGTTGAGCACTTCTTTATTTTCTGGTTCAAGATGCTTCTGGAACATCTTGTGTTTTCCTTGCTGTGCCTGCAGTCAATCATTTCTCCAAGGACTCCTGGTTCCCATTATTGGAGAATGATATGTGTAAATGAAAATCTGGGTACTGGATATGTTTGTCGCTACAGGAGAGTGATTGCTTGAAAGCCTTCCTAGTGCACAGAGTTAGGTAACACATGTATACACATATATCTATAATTATGTCTCTATCCCTCTGTTTTATATATTAAGGTAAAACATGAATTCCTGTTTATGTCTCCAACTCTTATCCAGTAGTACATTCTAGTCTTTCTTTTTTGTTTCTCTGTAACTTCCATCTCTGAGGGTGTGAACAACATAGCTGTCATCATCCAACATCCATTTACTTATTTGCCAGCCCTACAATACACATGAAGCCATTTCAGAATTATAAACTATATTTCTTTTTTTTTTTTCCGAGATGGAGTTTCACTCTTGTTACCCAGGCTGGAGTGCAATGGCGCGATCTCGGCTCACCGCAACCTCCGCGTCCTGGGTTCAGGCAATTCTCCTGCCTCAACCTCCTCAATAGCTGGGATTACAGGCACGCACCACCATGCCCAGCTAATGTTTTTTGTATTTTTAGTAGAGACGGGGTTTCACCATGTTGACCAGGATGGTCTCGATCTCTTGACCTCGTGATCCACCCGCCTCGGCCTCCCAAAGTGCTGGGATTACAGGCTTGAGCCACCGCGCCCGGCCTAAACTATATTTCTATAAGAAACAAATTTACTGGCTGGGTGCAGTGGCTCACGCCTATAATCCCAACAATTTGGGAGGCCAAGGCAGGTAACTACTTGTGGTTGGGAGCTTGAGACCAAGTCTGGCCAACATGGTGAAACCCTGGCTCTGCTAATAAACAAACAAACAAACACTAAAATTAGCCAAGCATGGTGGCATGCATCTGGTGCCTGTAACTCCCAGCTATTCAGGAGGCTAAGGCACGAGAATTGCTTGCATCTGGAAGGTGGAGGTTGCAGTGGACCAAGATTGTGCCACTGCATTCCAGAGTGGGTGACAGAACAAGAAACACATTCACCAACTAGAATTTTTATTATAGTTCTAATTTGCATTAACCATATTATCCATAAGATTATCTTTTCATATTTGAAGAAACATAATTTTGCTCTTCTGTTTTATATTTTTGTGCATTTGAAAATTTAGTTATTAGCCTATTTTTACTCACTTGTAAGTCCTTAATAACTTAAAGAAATTGACGCTTGATCCATGATATGATTTACAAATGTTTTTCCAGTTTGTCATTTTACTATATATACTTTTAATTTATGTAAATACTTTTATGAAGCACAATATACAGATTTTTCCTTTTATACTTCCTGGATAAAAATTCTTTTAAAACTCATTTTTTTCCCAGTTGGAAGATATATTTAATACATTATTCTGAATGGTTGAGCAAAACAACTACCTATAATAGATTTTTTTCAAAACTAAATTATGTAAATGAATGATTTTACACTCTTAAATATCTAAATCTTAGATTTTCATATGTGTGTTCATAAATCTCATTTATAGAAGTGAGAATTGGTGTTTACCTGATTCCTATTTTGGTTTTTATTGACTTTATTCCTACAATAATTTGGCCCAGTAAGCATGTGAATCACTGCAAATTCTTTTAAAGAAATGTTCAGCCAACATTTTGACTGACCTAACTCAAAGGAAGTAGAGATAATTTCATTTTTAGAGGGAAAGCATCTGACAGTTTCCATTTGTAAAGTTTTCTTCTATACATAATTACATAATTCTTAGGACCAATCATAGCACCTTCTGCAAATTGCTTCTCAATCACATACTAAATTTTACAGTGCCAGCTCTTTACCAGTTATAGAACTGAATTTTATTACAATAGGACTAAATTGCAGTGAAACATTGGGAGACCTCTTGTATGACAGGTACATTCATATTATGGATACATCATCTATGTTTAGCACTACCATAACTATGTTTTTAAACTTAGTTTATACAAAATAAGAAATTCCTGTTCTCATACGTGAAGTATATAGGCTTAAAAAAAAAATTCAGGCAGCAAAGCTATGCCTCTATTAAATGTTCATTTAAGGCATAAATACAGAACCACGGATCATAGGTAAATGATGAGGAAACAACCAATTAATTGCTGTTTAAGGTTATCTATTACCTTTTTCCCCTTGACTAAATTTTTTAAGTATAAACTTCCACAGTACAAAGACTTTAGAGAGTCTCAGAATAGGCACTTAATTTAAATTTCCCTGTTTCCCCTGGAGAATAAAACCTATCAATAAACCACGTAGCATGGGGTAATTTAATTCTCTAAACTAGTTATTTAATGTTCAGCTATTTCATTTTTTAGCCTACTATTTAATTTCAAAAAGCGAAGTTTATACTTTTTATGGGTATGATCCAAAATGAATGTTTTGATGATTATGTCTTGCATTTTAAAAATGATTTCATTGAACATTTTCTCCATTATAAAAGTGAAATGTATTCATTATGATATAATTGAGAAAAATTTCTAACATATAAAAGAAGGAAGTCACTCATTCTTATTCCTCATAAATCACCACTTTTAAAATTTTGCTGTATTTAATTTTCCTTTGTCTAGTCATAGATTATATGTTCTTTTGATTGTTATATATACAATTTTACCTTCACTTTTAAAAACTTAATGTTACCATATAAATATTTACCATGTTGTTTTAACTATTAATAACTTTATTTTAATGGATTTATAGTATAAATCGTATGAAAATATATTTTTTACCTAATTTAATATCATGTTTGCTTACAAAGGTATACGACTCTGTTGGACTATTAGATCAGGAGTTAGCATTTCCTGTAAAGAGTCATATTGTAAATATGTTGGGCTTTATGAGCTCTAACATCTTTGTCACAAATGTTCAACTCTGCTGTTGTAGTAGAAAGCAGGTATAGACAATGTATAAAGAAGCATGGGCCAGACATAACCCATAGGCCATACTTATCAACCCCTGTATTAGACTATTAGACAAACTCAGTAAATAGAATTTGAGATATACATGTTTATAAAGAAATAATAATTAGGCCCATTTTTTCATTCAAGTGCCCATAAATATGTATAGTGTTACATCATTGTGTCATGCACAATTTGTGTATGTGTGTATATGCTCACCTCTCTCATAGGCATGAGTGCCCAATAACTCACGCATAGGTGTGCATACACAGATGTTATTTGCATTTTATGGTATCAAAGCTTAGTTAGAATATTTTGACAGCTGTACTTCATTTCATGATTTATGGTTGTATATTGTTCTTTTTAACTAATTGTAAATTCAATTCATGGTCTTTGTCAGTATTTTAGAAAACAGTAAAGAAAGGTAATATAAATTACATATATTCCTACTACTTATAACATTTTCTTGCATTTCCTTTCAGAATTTTTTATGAGTATACATTTGAATGCAGATTATTATATTAAAGAATTCGCATTCAACTATATCATTTACATATACTATATATACTGTTTCTAATTCATTTAAATAAAGAGCATTTCCCTATTATCTTCTAATACATTTATTTAATATCTGCATTTATTACAACTTAGGGATTTATCATAACTTAGGTAATCGTATCCTATGATACGATATTTATAGTCCTTCTACTTTTCCTTTTTCCCCATTTCTGATTTCTTGGGAGGAAATTCCTAAATATGAAACTACCATGGTTAATGGTATGAAAGGTTAATGTCTTTTTTATATGGATTTCAGGCAGCCAAACCATATCAGTGTTGTTTAAAGTTGCCCATCTCACACCACTCTCTCAATATTATGAACTTGGAAGAATCTATTATGTGCTTTGCACATTTTTTTCCTGTTGGCTTCAGTGTTTTCTTGATTTTAATCATTTTTCTTCATATTAAAGATATTAAATCTTTTTTTGTATTTTTTAAAGATAATCAGTTATTTAATTAGGTTTTTAAGACATTCAGAACACCGATTTTTGAGGATAAATTCCATTTGTCAGGGCAAACACAGATCACAGGTAGCCCTGGAGCTGAGGAATAGATTAGATTTTTGGTAAAATTTGTGAGTCCACAGGTTTCTGATCAATCTTGCACTGCTCTGTAATCTCATATTTCTCTTTTTCTGTGTCGAAGATCTCACCTTCCTGGTGTCTGGGCTTCTGCTGCAGCTGCTTCTTGAAGTGAGCATCAGTAAGATGTTTTGGGATTTTTACATTGCTGATATCAACTTTGGTTGATACCAAATTTGGTTGATAGCAAAATTGATATCAAATTTCTGTTGTGTTATTTGTAAAGGAACTGGATTGAGGACCAGAGGTCCAGTCACAAGTAACAAGCCACTAGCCAGCTGCTTCAATAAAACCACCCTCTTGCTCCTGTGGTGTCAGATGATCAGAATGGTCCCAGGGGTAATGCTGGCTCACAGTTTTCTCACATGCTGACTGAAGGGTTTTTTGCCACTGCTCAATAGCTTTTGAGGCACATCTTCAGTAGGATAATATGTAGGCATTTTGCAAAGTTTAACCACCCAGATACCACCGTTCTTGTCACTACCAGCTGGTTTTGTAACAGTTGCAAGAAACTTCTCCTTTTTCTTTTCAACCTTGGATTTAGCAGCTGAGTACTTCCTCTTGTACATGGCCTTTATGGAATACGTGGTAGACTGGGAATACCTGCCAATTCCTGTAACAAGGACAGGATTGCAGCTGCAATGGGGCTTCCCCTTCTTGGGCTTTTTAGCCTTGACCCTTTTTCACCTTGCCACCAGCATCAGCCTTCTTGGCTTCCGGTTTCTTCACTTTAGTATCTGGCTTCTCAACTTTTTCACCCCCCATCTTGCAAGATGGTAAAGAGCTAAAGATATTAAATCTTTATCCATTATCTTTGATGTAAATACGTTTCTCCCTTTTGTGATTTATAACTTCATTTTATATGAATAAAAACTAGTACATTTATGATTATTTTTCTAGATCAAAACTGAAAATTGTGTTGTCATTTCTTTATAAAAGATGTTTTTACTCAGATAACTTTGACTAATAATTTGACTTCCTTTTCACAAAATCATAAATAATAAAACTTTATTTTCAGACTCAAGTGTATTAACCAAAATATTTTATTTTACTCCATATTGCATGCTTTTTTCATAACATAATCATGTACACTGATATATAATTTTTTATATATTTTTATTCATAATCTTATATAATCACTCTAAACCTTGTGCTTTTTTCCCCTAAAATTTGAAGGAATGGTGGTATTATAAGGTCAAGTATTTTTCTGAGGACTAGCTGCATATGTGATGGCAATGTCAAGGTTAGAACCTGAAGTTTGTCTACTCTAACCAGAAAAAGAATATTAAAATTATTTGTTTGTGTTAAATTTTTCCAGAATTGTTTTTCAAAAAGGTAGCAATTCAATAAACTATTGTTCTTTTTTTGATTTTTGATGAGGGAAGAAATTGAATGACATTATAAAAGATAAAATTAAGTTAGATTGGAGATTTGAAGAGAAAAAGCATGTTGCCATATACCATCAAGAGATGGGACATACAGTTTGTAGCCAATGTGGAGCATTAAAAATGATCCTTCACCTGCACTTAAAAGCCACACAGTTTACTGTGGCTCAATGAGCCAGACATGATCTGGCTTCTGCCTGTCTCTCTAACCTCATTTTTTAACTTTCCTGCTCTTTGTGCTTCAAGCATCCTGGGCTGGCCTCCGATATACTGCAAGAAAATGTCAGGTTATTTCCATGTCAGAGACTTTGCATTTTGTATTTCTCCTACCTGGAGACTCTGCCCTTTGGCCTCTGAATGTCTGGGTTTTATTTAATTCTTAAATCTAAGTTGTGCCTCTGGAGTCCCTGGTCCCTATTTAAGAGAGCCTCTCCTCCATTTATTTACTGTCACGTTACTCTGTTTATTTCCTACACTGCAATTTCCATAACCAGTATATAAGGGACCGTGTTCACTTCTTCAAGGAGACGAGTGTGTATAGTCCATAGCCAGACAACCTAGACCAAATTCTACTTTGCTACTGTGGTTGCATGATATTAGGCGAGTCTCTTAGTCTCTTTGGTCTCAGTTTCCTCATGTATAAAATGTCCTTAATGAAATACTCTTACAGGAAATAGAACTACATGCTGTATACAGTTTTTTCATTAATTCCTCTATTGTTAGTGCAGGTCTATGGAATAATGGGAGGATACCGGAAATATTATTCCATTTTACATCAAATAAGGCAATAATTGTTGTAATACTTTTTACTTATTTTGTTTTGTTTTGTTTTCTAAACAGAGAGATCTTAGGATTCCTAGGGGGTTTCCCAGCTTTGTGCCCTTGATCCTGGATCTGTTTCTGGCTTCTCTGCCCTCTTTTGTATTAATAGTAAAACTCTAGAGCACTGTCTGTGCTCCCTGTTATCTCCCTTTATGTCTTGATCCCATTTCAATAGCATTTTCTTTCCTACCACTGCATTGAAATGCTTCAGTTGGCACTGCAATCCAGCAGTCTCCCATCTCATTGGAACCCATGTCATTTCTCATTTTTCATTTACTTTACATGTCAAAAAAATTGGACACTTTGATCACTCTGTCCTTATTTAAAAAGTTTTTTGCCTAGCTCCTGAAACACATATTTTCCTTGTTTTCCTCCTGTCTCACCAGCAGTGTCTTCTCAATTTTTATTACTGGCTTCTCATTCCCATAACCATAAATGCTGGCATATCTCCTTCCAGACTAAACCTTTGATCCCTTCTATATCTGCACTCTTACTAGGCGATTTGCTTATCAAATGTACCAAAATAGCATCTGTATACACTGGCAACCTCCAAATTAATACTTCCAGCCCAAACCTCTACACTAGTGCCACATTCTTGACATTTGCCTCTTTGACACTCTAGTAGGGCAACTAATAGAATTCTCAAACTCAGCATATGGAAAACTTTATTCCTGATCTCACTCTCCTCCCACATGAGCACCACCATTAGCTGTCCCCCTCTCCGTTGTTAGCACCTCTTCAGTAGCTCAGACCAAAAATCTTAAAATCATCCTTGGCTCTTCTCTTTTTTCTCATAGCTCACATCTCATCTTTTAGTAAATCTGTTAGTTATATCTTAAAATATAGAGAGAGCTTAATCATTTCTCACCCCTCTTTGTTGCTGCACCTCTGGTATAAGCCACACCATTTCTCACCTGAATTATTTCAGCAGTCTCTTGTATCATCTCCCTGACTCCACCCTTCTCCCAAATCTATTCTTTATATAGCAGCCAAAGCAGTTTTTTTTACAAGTCATAAATCAGATTATGTCGTTCTCCTTCTCTCAGCTTTCTAGTGGAGTCCTGTTATATTTAAAGAAATATTTTAAATCTTTACAATGGACAATGCGACTCTACTTGTCTAGCTCCTGTTTACTTGACTGAGCACACTTGCGACCAATCCCCTGTGCCTATTTCTTCCTTGATCCTGAAAGCCAATCCACGCTCTGTGACACCGATCTCTACCTGGAATTCTTTTCCTTCAGATATTTGCAGAGCTTGCTTCCTCGTTTAATCAGATCTCTGTCCAAATGTTGCTTCTCAAACAGATTCTATCTCTCTATTGCTCAGTGTTAACTAAAATAGCAGTCACATCTTCCTTTGTCTCTTCTCTAAAACTGTGTTTGTTATTACACTTATATATTGCATATTTTTGTTTATCTCTTTTTTGTCTGTATCCCCCACTAGCATGTAAGTTGTATGAAGGCATATGCTTTCTATAACTCCTTAGCTCCTAAGATCAGTGCTTGGCAGCCAATAGGTGCTCACTAAACATCTTCTAAAGGAAAAAATGAATGGTCTTTTTACAGTATATACATGCTGTTAGAATAGTTCCTTAAATAAAATGTTAATCCTCTTTTGTGCTGGATTGTACTGAATGATCCACTTTCTTTGATGTTTGATGTTAAAGTGAGGCCATGAAACAGCTATTAAAAAATCTGAGAATTAAGGATAGAAGAGAATCCAAATGCTTAGCTGACTTAGCTACCACTCTGTAGCCTGCCTTGCACTGAGGCAATCATCCATCTTTATTGAATGCTTGTCTTATTTTTACAACTCTTTCAGCTGTTCACAACCTTGATAGGAAACCTTTCCAATATTTAATTATTCTTTCAACTGAATATCAATTTTTTTTAAAAATCAAGTCAGATTTAATCATACCAGTTTAAGCTCATTTCTTTTGTAGATCTTCTGGGGAAACAGAAAATTACTTCTGCATACAATCTGCTTAGGTAGATTAGCCTGCGTATTCATTACAAGGGTACATAATAGGGGCACTAATGCTTGTTCTATGTAGTTGAATTGATAGCATGTGAACAAGAAAGAATTTTTTAGGCATTTCAAGTACTTTAGGGTTTTTATCATGAGTCCATTTTTATCCATTTATTTTTGTTGTTTGGCTATATATACTGTTTCATTCTCCTACCAAATACAGACACCAACATTCACATAGCAAATGAGCAATGGTAACTTTAAAATATTAATCCCAAGGTCTTGAATGTCAAAGTAATAATTACTTCATCTCAGTGACATGTTAAAATTTTAAATAATAGCTCTGCTGTTTGGTAATGGGCATAAATTTCAGCATAAATCTGTTTGAGGGTGGATTGGGATGGAGGTGGCAGGGGAAAAGGAAGGGGGATAGAGCAGAAAGGATACTGTCAGGAAATTAAATGAAGGATGGGACTTCTTTAATAATGTAGTGTTTTGTTTTTCATAATGTGTTAGAGTAACCCAGATGATCAACCACCAGGTGTGAAGATTGCACTGGCTGTGGTGAGTAGGACTGTAGCATTATTAGAGCCTTTGGACAGCATTATCAGAGCCAGTCACAAAGGCATATTTCCAAGATAGGAAAGTCGGATTCAGTTATTTCTTTCTTTAAGTAGCACACAGCTTACTTCTGAGCATAAAAATAATATGTATTGTTCTAAAAAGTTTAAAAAGAATGTAAAACACTGTGATGCCAACAACTAGATAGAATCATTATTAATATTTCTGCACTTTCTTCCTTTCTTCTATCTTCCATGCATATTTTAATGTTTCTGAGAGTCTAGTGTTATTTATACTCTATGTATCATAACTTTTAACTATTATGATAATATATGCCCATTCCTTACAAATATCTAATTTCAATAACCACGTAATAATATCTCAAAATGTATCAAGGTATTTTAATTTACTAGGCCATTTACTTATTGTGAATATTTTGGTTCAATGTTTTCATGTTTTGTTTTTTTTTTTTTGCACAAAACATTTAAATTATTTTTTGGATAAGTTCATTTTTGCAAAGACGAATTTGAGGTCAAATGTTCTGAAAGCTTAGTAGTGGCTGTTTTGGTCCTATGCATTCCTCATAATTTTATTTTAAATTGCTAGGTTGAATATGTAAATTGCTAATTGGATCTCATTGTTGGTTTAATCTGTATGTCTTTGCCACAAATGATGTTGAACATTTTCTCCTGTTTATTAGCCACTTATGTTTCTTCTTTGAGGACTTTTGTCATATAATATTTTAATTTGTCTATTGGGATGCTAGTATATGAATTTTTCAATAAATAATTTCTGCAATCAGGACAAAATAATCAGATTCACCAGCCATTTAACTTTTGTGCTGTTTGGTTTAACTTATTACTATAGCATAATAAAGAAATATTCGAGGCCACTGTAGCACATAAGTCTTAGAAAATATTCTTTATTTACACCCTATTCAAGCATTTGCTAAATAAAATATCAAGAATCATTTCATTTATATGGAATACTGTTGTACATACTTATTTTTTGTATTTTTGGTTTATTGCTTTAAATCAAGTAAAATGTTTTTCTCTATCCACACTTTCATATATTTCTGTACTTCACTCTGTTCTCACCTACAAACACACTTTCACATGCATACACACACACACACATTCACTCACTATTTATCATTCATTAGCTTCTCTTAGCTTTTGGAAAAGGAGAAAACAATAAAATAACATTCATACTCACGTACGTGTTATACTCATGTATAACCTATGCATGTAGAGTGCTTATTTTTAAAGAAAACAATGCAACAGTTTGTTTCATTTTTTGTTTTTTTATTGCTAATAAATAAAAACTACAGTTGAGTTTTGTATATTGTGTTTATATCCTGTTTTACAGCTTTCTTAGAGTTTTCTACTTAGTGGAAGAAAACATGTCTGCATGTGGAGAAAGAGAATTTTACTTCATCTTTTTTCATCTAAATGCCTTTAATTTTTCCACTTGACCCATTTCACTAGCTAGGTTCTCCAGTGTAATATCCACAGTAAGAATGATCATCTTTGCGTTTGTCTTTCGCCATTACATTATCTGTAGGTTTCTCATATATCCATTTTATTTCTACTTATTTCTATTCCTAGTTTTCTGAGAGGTTTTTTTTTTTTATCATAAGTCAGTATTGACACATCAAATGCTTTTAAAGAATCTATTAATAATTCGACTTTGCTTTCTACTAATACGGCATATTATTTTTTATATTGAATTTTAGAGAATTTGATATTTAGATATTTGATTCAACCTTGCATTACAGTGGTAAACCCCAATTGTCATGATTAATTATACATTTTTATCTTGCTGTATTTACTTACTAATATTTTGCTATGAATTTTTGTGTCCCTGATGATGAGGGATATTGGTCTGTAGTTTTCTTATAATGTCTCTAGCATCATATATGTAACTACCTATTGTTTTTGAACTGTTTTTAAACCACTCTAAAGGGACATTATTATTGTTGTGCTTGATAGGCATTGTTTAGATTCCCTTACATTTTAAGCAATTTATTTGCTGACTCTTCCTTTTTACATTTCAGTCCTTTCCTTTGCAACCATGTTTCTTCCTCCTGGAGTACATCCTTTAAAAGGTCTTGTAATGAGGTATTTTAGTGACAGTAATTTCAATTTGTTGTTTGCCTAGAAATGTCACTCTTTGAATTGTTTAGACAGATGTACTCTTCAAGGGTAATGGGTTTTTTTTTTTCCTCTCAGCCCTTTGAAAATTATATTCCACCATCTTCTGAACTCCATTGTTGCTGTTAAAACGTCTGTTTTATGATAATTACTCATTTTTGGTAATTTGCCATTTTTTTCTGATTGTTATTAATGTGTTTTCTTTGTCTCTGAGCTTTTACTATTTCATTACAAAACATATATGGTGTATTTCTTTTTATTAATCTTGTTCAAAGCTTGTTTCTGAAGATATGTGTCTTTTATCAATTCTGGACCATTTTTAGCCCTTATCTCTGAAGACATTGCTTTCTCCCATCCTCTCTTTTTTTTCCTTCTGGAATCTCACTTGATGTGGGTTGGGCCTACGTATTCTGTCATCTATATCTCTTAACTTCTTTTTTTATATTTTGTATCTTTGTTTCTCTCCTTTTGTATATAGGAGGTAATTTCTTCAGATCTGTCATCTAGTTCAATTAATGGTTTTTTTGAGGGGAAAGAGGGAATACAGGCAACACATTGAAACTTTCGCGGGTTAGAGAATGGAAGATAATTTGGTCACGATTTGCCCTGTCTTTATGTAAAATATACTAGCTGGAAATATTTGTGTGGGTGGGCATTTTTAATGGAGAAACCTTTGTTAGCTATGGAAAATCAAAAATATGGTTCTAAATTAAGATGTTTTGAATACAATGAGTATCACAAGGAATGGATCAAAAAGAGATCCTAAGATAGTCATTGAGCTGACTCATATGCTAGTATAAGAACCTTTAATCTGCCTGCCAAGCAACTATGACTGTAAACATGAAGAGAAAGTACATAGATATGTACATATTTATATGCAGGGGAGGGGGATACAGCTGCAGTTAAATTATGTTATTTTAGGTAAATTTGTGAAGTGGTGTTAGTATCACTTTGCCTACAATTTTCTTACAATTAATCAAACCTGGACCAGCAAATACGCGGGAGAAGGAAACCAATATTTATTAAGCATTTGTGATATTCTACATTAGGCACTGCTTATTCTTACAATGGTACTGAAGTTAAGCTTTTGTTATCTTCATTAAAAAAAAAAAACAGTCATCTTGGAGGACTATAACCACTAAGGTTTACAAAGCTAGTAGTTGGCAGATCCAGACTCAAACCCAAGACTGTCTTCTAGGACCATGATCTTGCACAAAGCCATACTGTTTTATCAGAAGTTCCATTCCCTTGATGAAGCTAAGTCATTAAGGGAACAAATGAAAAAGGATTATCTTAGAATAAGTCACTGGAAAGTGTAAAGAATCAAAACAGTAAATCATAGAGTTATAGATTTTTTTTTTAATGGAAGAGACTTCCATTTATGGTAGGGATGAGTTTGTAATAAGGTCACACAGCACGGCTGAAGAGATGGAACTGTATACAACTTTAGGGAGCTCGTGAAAGTGGTAACCCAGGAGTTGTTCAGTGCACAGTCTATACAGCATACCAGCCTATCATGGGAAAGGCATGGCCATGCTAGTTCTGAGATGCCACCTGCAATGTAATTTCAGGAATATCTCAGATGTGGGGTTACTTCATCTTAGGGAAATATCAAGCTCGGTCAGCCAACAGACGTAATCTGACTGCTTCAGTGTTATACTGGCAGGTCTTGCAGAAAGAGGCAGCTCAGTACTTTGAATTTGTTGTCTGGGAAGAAGGCAAAAAGCAGAAAAACAGTCAGAAAGCATAGGCATAAGAAGGAGAGGCATGCCATGTCAACCCCCCAAATTTAACAGATGCTGCGTTAATTCCCAGGAATAAATGGCTGGCATTAATTGCGTTTTCAAAGTAATAAGATTAGAAAAGTTTTCGTCTGTATTAAAAAGAAGATGTGGTTTTCATCATTTCTATTGAACAACTCTTTTTATATAGAAATCAATAATAAAAGCCATTATAAATCAAACTGTATTTTGTATTTAAATAGTATACAAGGTCAGAAGGTTCAATTTCAAAAGTGTCTTACTCAACAAAATTTGTTTAGTGTAGCAATACTGCAATTAGATGTGTTTTGTTGTTGTTGTTTTGTTGTTGTTTTTGAGACAGAGTCTTACTCTGTTACCCAGGCTGGAGTATAGTGGTGTAATCATGGCTCACTGCAACCTCTCCTTCCAGGTTCAAGCAATTCTCATGCCTCAGCCTCCTGAATAGCTAGGATTTCAGGTGTGTGCCACCATGGCTGGCTAATGTTTGTACTTTTAGTAGAGACGTGATTCCACCATGTTGGTCAGGCTGGTCTCAGACTCCTGAGCTGAAGTGATCCACCTGCCTCGGCCTCCCAATGTGCTGGGATTATAGGCATGAGCCACTGTACCCAGCCAAGCACTGCAATCAGATATTTCAGTTCATGCCAGACACACACTCTCTTAAATGTTAGCCAGAAAGAGAGAGAGAAATAACAAGAACAGGAAATAAAGAAACAAGGGAAGCAGAGAGGAAGAGAGGGAAGGAAGAGGGAATAAAAGAAAGAGAAAGACATGGAGATAAAGAATTCTTAACTCACATGGAAGTAACTGAAGCATTGGTGGTTACAAAAGACAATTTCTTTTTATAATGCAGACTGGGAAACATTTTATTTGTCCTAAAATGGCAAGTGTGCAAAAAGAAAGATAAATAAACAACCTCATTCATCACTGCCCTGTAACTCTTAATCTGTATTTGAAGCCTCACTGCCCTTTCCTTCCTGCTCTCCTATCTGCTATCCTTTAACCAAAGCAATTCTTATGTTAGAGATAAAGATATATTTGTGTGTTGAGAAGAGAGAGAAGAGAAAGGAAAATTTGAAAGAAAAGCAGAAAACATTTCTGATCCCTTAGGATTTGTCCCCCTAAAGACTCCAGGTGAGGTAAAAGTCCTGTAGGAACCAGTGCACCTAGGCCCTTCCACTCTGCTGCTCAGACATGGAGAAGGGAAAGGACATTCTGCCAGTTGTGGGGGAACATACTGACTAAGGAACTAGAAACTAACCCACCAAAGTTGCAGAAAAAAATTAAAATTATAGCTGCCATTCCACTCCAACACTCTGAAACTCTCTTTTGGAATGTAAACTTCATCTGCTTACTTCTTGCCCAACATTGACTTCTGAAAGCCTGCTAAAAGTCCCAGGTCCCTGGGCCAACTAACTCTGAGGCCTAACATGGTGATTGTATTAGTCTGTTCTCATGCAGCTAATTCCAAGACTGAGTAACTTATAAAGGAAAGTGGTTTAATTGACTCTCAGTTCCACATGGCTGGGGAGGCTTCACAATCATGGCGGAAGGTGAATGAGTAGCAAAGTCAGGTCTTGCAACATGGCAGGCAGGAGAGCTTGTGCAGGAAAACTCCTAGTTATAAAACCATCAGGTCTCATGAGACTTCTTTATTCACTACCACAATAACAGTATGGGGGAAACCACCCCCATGATTCAATTATCTCTACCTGGCCCCTCCCTTGACACATAAAGATTATTACAAGTCAAGGTGAGATTTGGATGGGGACACAGCCAAACCATATCCGTAATCAAAAAGACAGGAAAAAAATTACAGTATCTCTATGTGCTATATGTTTCTGAGAGAATCTAGTAAAGACAGCATAGAAAGGGATATATCAAGAAAAAGACTTAAAAATCTAGTGATGGTAGTTAATCATATGTATTTTTCCTTCAGTTACCCCTCCCAGATTGCTGTAAATAGAACAATAATCCACCTAGATGCTGAAGCCAAAACATAAGAGCCATTCTTAATTCCTTTCCTTCCTTGTCTTCAAGCCCCTTCCCTGATACCATCACAAAGCATTGGCAAATGCCCTCAACTCTACCTCGGAAACTTTTCTGACTTCCTCTCCTCCTGTCTAAACTGTTGCCTTACTTTTGCTGCTACTGGTAGCTCAAAATAATTCAAAACCTATTATTTCTTTCTTTTCTTTTATAATATATTTTTTATTGCATTTAGGTTTTGGGGTACATGTGAAGAACATGCAAGATTGTTGCATAGGTACACACATGGCAGCGTGATTTGCTGCCTTCCTCCCCTTCACCTGTGTCTGGCATTTCTCCCCATGCTATCTCTCCCCAACTCCCCACCTCCCGCTGGCCCTCTCCTATTTCCCCCCAACAGACCCCAGTGTGTGATGCTCCCCTCCCTGTGTCCATGTGTTCTCATTGTTCAACACCCGCCTATGAGTGAGAACATGTGGTGTTTGATTCTCTGTTCTTGTGTCAGTTTGCTGAGAATGATGGTTTCCAGGTTCATCCATGTCCCTACAAAGGACACGAAGAAATAAAGGGTATTCAAATAGGGAGAAAGTCAAATTGTTTCTATTTGCAGACGACATGATTGTATATCTAGAAGACCCCATCGTCTCACCTCAAAATCTCCTGAAACTGATAAGCAACTTCACCAAGTCTCAGGATACAAAATCAACATGCAAAAATCACAAGCATTCCTATATACCAATAACAGACTTAAAGAGAGCCAAATCAAGAACGAACTGCCATTTACAATTGCTTCAAAGAGAACAAAACCTATTATTTCTAAAAGTCTGAAGCTTTTTCAAACATTCCTCTTTAAATTCCTGGATGCTTGCTTTTTTTTTTTTTTAGACAGTCTCGCTGTGCTGCCCAGGCTGATGTGCAATGGCACGTTCTTGGCTCACTGCAACCCCTGGCTCAAGTGATTCTCCTGCCTCAGCCTCCTTAGTAGCTGGGATTACAGGCATGTGTCACCATACCTGGCTATTTTTTGTATTTTTACTAGAGATGGGGTTATACTGTGTTGACCAGGCAGGTCTTGAGCTCCTGACCTCAGGTGATCTGCTCGTCTTGGCCTCCCAAAGCACTGGGATTACAGGCGTGAGCCACCGTGCTTGGCCCTGGATGCTTGTTCTAAAGTCACCTGTGCCCCCAGTTTATTACTCTGTGGTGGTTTCCTCTGATTCACATCTTACTAACTTAGCTCTATTAAGATTTATGCTACATCTGGATACTAGTGAACAAATAATCAAAAGATTTTAAACACTATAAACAAACTTGGTTTAGCTGAGTAAATTACACACAAATACATATCTTTATATATGCTTTTAAAGTGTGTATCAGTATATATGTATATGGGCATTATCTATGCATATATATATGTGTGTCTATCTGTATTTATGTTTTTAATGTCCTGAGAATAGTAAGGTGGTTGCAAATATAAAACCTAAAATATTGGAGAGGGTGCGTTAAGGGGGTAATTTTAATTTCTTTAAGTGTTGTTTCACCTTTTTGCTTCTCTGTAATCTACCTGAACTCTTTAGACTTTAAAACATTGGTGAGAAAATTCCTTTGAATCACCCTGGGTGGAGCAGTGTATAACACTCTATTCCAGGAGATAGCTTTAATTATTCTCCAAACTCAATCTGTTTTGCTCATCAAAATGAAAAATTAAAAAAGAAAATAACTACAGTTTATCCTTGGATAACTCAAATAGTTTAGAACATTATATAAATCATAGAAACCACTGGATTTAATATGAAAGTAAATAGATTTTTAGTAGAAGATTCTTTAAAATACTTAACTGAGTCTTCTTGGTTTTCACACACAAAAACTATACCTGCCTCTAAAGCGCTGATAAGTAATACAATGTTTAAAAATGTGAAAAAAAAATGTAATTTATCTACAAGGTCTAATTGTATCTCACATTCTATGTGACAAATAGTTCTTATACTACAAATTGTTGCCTTGTTATTTATATAAAAAATTCAGATGAAACATCTGATTATACTTAGTTTATAATAGTGTAAAAGTTATAAAAAGATAAATACACTGTTAATTGTTAATCTGTGCTAAAAACTAATGACAGAAAAAAGCAGTCCAATAAGAGTAACAAATAGATTAATTTTCTTAATCTCATTTTGAATTATGGTTTACTTTTTCTCCAATAGTGTAAACATGGTTAGAATTCTCAAAAAGAGCTTTAGTATAAAATAGTTATTTCTTTTTCTATTTAAAAAATTTGTGCTGGAATAGTTAGCTTTATAAATGAAAAAAAAAATCTTTGTAATTTAGTACAAAGAAGAAAAATGAGACCTCCAAGGACAAAAAAATGAAAATGCCTGTAATTTCTCAGAATGGTAAAGTTATATACATCTAGCAAAGGTTAGACAAAAATTATTCATTATCCCAAATTAACCCTGAATAATGCATTACTTTGCAAAAACAGTTGCCCTCTTCCCACAGAGTGATAACTATTTTAAACTTCAGATTTATATGACTTTTGGTATGGATATATTTTGTAAGAAGGCAGAATAGTGCTGACTATTTTTTATCATTACAGCATAAATTGTAAGTCACATAAACATACAAAATTGAATTATAGTAAAATCATTTGCAGAGCTATACTCATTCTCTTCTCATATAACTGTTTTAGTTAACTAAAAATAGCCTTCCTTCTATTTATACAGGTTTATTTGAGATTATTAGAAGCTAATATAAGGTTAAGATAATATAATTTGGTATGCACAAAATATTAATGAAAATAAGAAATAACCAGATATAATTTAAATATACATTTTAATTTAAATTGCTTTCTTGAAAGCTTTTAATTATTTTCTATTTTCTGAACCTTGGCTAATAATCAAATCAATAATTTTTTTTTCTCTCCAACAGTTAAAAAATAACTCTTTTCCTTCTGGAGAAAATGCATACTGAATATGATTCAGATTTTATTTATTAGGAACAGGTAGAATCTATTAAAATGAATCAATTAAAGCAATTACCAAATGGTTATTTTCTGTCTTGCACTTGGGCAAATACTAGTTATCTTTCTTTTCCCAAAAGAATTCTTCATACTTTGTTTTTGTCTCTCCTCTGAGTGGCCTCGTCACTCTAGAATGACATTCATAGGAAAGAAAACCAGCTAGTCCAAGGGGTTGCCAAGACTGTCTCAATTCCAGGACAGGTTATCCAAGCATGCATCAAGAAAGTGCCTGCATCTGTTCCTACTTCAAACTATAGTGCTCTACTATTCAAAAAGTTGTTTCCAGACCAGCAGCATCCATATCTCCTGGAGCTTGTTGGAGACAGGAAAATCTCAGACCCCATCCCAGAACTATTGAATTAGAATTTACACTTTAATAAGATCTCTAGATGATTTATAAGCACATTCATGTATGAGAGACACTGCTCTAGGCTACTTATTTGGTGCCTGAGTCCTCTTTCTGATAGGAAACCTGATGGTCATTGGTTTTCTTCTAAGTATTGAAAACTATGTACCATGCTGCTTCTTTCATCCAAATTCTGCCAGAAATCTGATGTTTACTTTCTGTTGTATGTTAGAGATTCCCATTGGTGTTAAACAACTTGTCTCTGTTTCATTGTTGTTTTTGGTTGTCTTTATGCCATTGGCTCTATCTGGTAGGCAACCATGTCTCACCTCACATACGTTATTTCTGTGTACTATTAAATCTCCTTTTATATTTTCTCTCACTCCCCATTAAATCTAATTCTGGAGAATTAAATTAATTTCTCCATCACATTTTGAAAAAGAGATATTGGAAATATAGAAGTGGTCTCATTCAAACAAGGCTACCAACCAAGTGACAACAGTGGATATTAATATTAAATTATTGAAATGGTAACTTTCCAAACTTGGCACATATAAATTGATCATTAAGACAACCTAAAATAAAAGCGTGCTTTGTTTGGATGAAATTCTGAATTACTTTAAAACAGAATTTTTTGTTCTAGCCAAGTGGTAACCTTTTTATAAATAGTGGCTTACTCTTATTTTTTAAAAGTCTCTTCATGAATAAGCTTTTTTTACTGAAGAGTAAGTTTTGAGGCCTTACTTTTCAAACCTGCTGCTTCTTTTTCTTTCTTGTCACTGCACTCTTCCCTTTAAGGTAGAAAACAATGTATTTTCCTTTCTTATTTTACTGATTATATGATCAAGAGTATAAATTGTCAGTTTTAGCTTTTCTGACTCACTTTGATTAAAGATGCGGCTTCTTGCTCAGCCCATATTTCTTTCATTTCTATTCTTCTTCTCACCTCTAAATACTAAGTTATTTTATAATATACATATAAATGACAGATGAGGAAAAAAATGCCTTTCAGGCAAATTGAAGTTGTAAAATTTTTGTTGAGTTGCCTTTTCTCTGTTCCACTTTTTTCTTATGGATATTTGAAAATGTCTCACACAAGGATTTAAACTGTGTACACATGATGAAACACGTGAAGATTTGAAGTAATTAAAATTTTTATAAAGTAATCTCAGTATTTCAGTTGTGATTTTAGGAAAAGTCTAAAATATTTAGAAATTGCCTCAATTCTCTACTTGCCTTTTATCTGTACAGATAGATTTTTTTTTTTTCTGGAATCACTGCAATAGTGCCAGCTGAATATTTCCTAGGGACCTATTCGATTTTTATATTTTTGTACTGATTACATTTTCCTCCATTAATATCTCTCAGCTCACCCCAAACTCCCAACTGTGGCCACATAAGGACACAATTATTTAATTCGTTATTCCTAATTAACCTGCTTTGAATTTACATTGCAGTTAATCTTTTGAACATGACCATTTCCATAAAAGACAAATCATCTAGTGGAAACAGAATTGGGTTCAGAGGTCACAACACGAAGCTTTTGGTCCTGAAGCTGCTATCTGATGAGTGAGTGACTTAGAAGGAGCTACTTGCACTCTAGGTTTATATGGCAATATTAATACAAACACTGAACTTAGAGGGACATTTTGAAAAGACATTTCATTCTTTTTATAAGTCCTTCTGAACCAATTTATTTATTTATTATATGTTTAAATAAATCCAAATTATTAACTGTTTTCTTCTGCTTTTATTGAATCCCATCACGTATTTTATATACTCTTTTAAATATGTTTCACTTGTTTTCTTATGTGAATAATGTAAAATAAATTTTCTTCCTGATAAAAGAGAAAGGAAAGGACCTGTCCTTTTATAATTTATCAGTATTCTCTTTGTGTTTTCTAAATTTTCATTCAGTTGTATTCAATTTTCTTTTCTAAGATATTTCAAGATTTAAAATAAGGCTTAAGAAGTGATTCTGCTATGAGGTATCATACAAAATACTAACTTTCTACAATGGGGAAGCCAGATGGTAGTTTTGTTACATGCTTGTGTTTAAAATGTGGCCAAATCAGGGTCTATCATTTCTTCCCTAAAATCTCCACATTTGGAAGAAGGAGAAAGCCACAGTCATAGTTTCATTGTTTCAGACAAAATACATATTGTGATTCAGGAACTTTTGCCTGTTTTATGCCAATAAAATGAGATATAAATTCAGCAGAACGCTTTTACCAAGAAATGGAAGAATATTTAGAATGACACTGATCCATTTGTATAAAAGGTACTTTATTCTCAAAGATTTTTGAGAATATAGTCAGAATGCTGATGGAAAAGCAAGTTCACAAAGTGGAATTCTACTTCTCCTGTCTTGTTTTTGAAATGCATAGCTTACATAGAATGGGCAGAATCTTTTCAGTACTGTAATATCCTATAGGTCTTTGTATTAAAGCTTTTTCTTTCATAAGAAGAAAGGGAAAGAACTCAAGTAGATTCCAAAACTAACAATGGCATTATTTAGAGGTATATTGTTTATTTATTTTTACCCTATAAGTTAAAAAATACTCGACTAGAACATTTTGAAGTATGAGCTTAAAGCTCTTGGTGTAAAACTGTAGCTGTAAATATTCTTATATGAGATTTCCTAATTAAATATTAATAATAAGAAATTAGAGGCACTGCAAAGTGATTGATTTATAGGTTTTTGTTTAGTGCAGACATTTGGGAAGGGAAATATATACTAATTGTGTTCTCAGCTGAGTCAATAACAGAGAAAAATTATAATATATGGGCTTTATTCTCTAGAACTGTGGGATTTATCCTGTTAAACAGGGATGACTTTTTTAAAACACAAACAATATGGTGAGAAAAGTCTATTTAATAATTACTCAGAAATGTAGTCAGTTTAATATTTGTTTTAAATCAAATAAGAAACAAATTTATTTGGAGCAAAGATTATATAGATGCTTTCTAACAGCTGAGATAAGATTAATAAACTTTTAAAAATTATTTGAAAGTATTAATGCTTCAGCGGATAGAATAAAGTAGTTTTAGTATAAATGCAGATGACATGATTGTGTATCACATATGAAAATATAAGGTATGCTGGGATGGGAATTGGTAAAGGTCAAGATAGAAAGATGTATGAAAAATGTAAGAAAATAAAATTATGGAAAAAGCAACTTGATCATTCAAGTTAAATTATTGTTATGAGGCTCTGGTAATGGGTCACTGAGCTATATATATAACATTTATTTATGTAACTGGAAGGTTATTTAATTTACATTATTGAATAGTATGTAGACTATTAAGCTTATTGCCATTCGTAAAATAAGGGATAAAACGGGGAGAAAGTAGCATTGAAAAAAGTGTTGAGTGGGAGTCAGGAAACTAGAGCACAGTCTTGGTGCAGCCTCTGACCTTGAATATGGTGCTTCGCCTCTTTATTCCTTCTCTAGGGACTTGGAAGTTATAAGTGCATTTGGCTACAAACAACAGGGTATCAGACATATACTGGCTGTAACCAAATACAGACTTATTTTTCTTATATAACAAGAAGTCTGAAAATAGGTAGCAGAAGGCTGATGCAGTGGCTTAAAAATGTTACTAGTGTCCTTGGCTCAATTCAGCTCTCCTTAGCATGTTGGCTTATAGCCTTATAGTCTGCCCTGCAAGCATTGTGTCACATTTAAGGCAGATAAACCAGCAACAGGTAAAAAGCTATATACTTTCTTAGGAGGGCAAGAGCTTCCCCAGAATACATGCATCCCCCAGAAGAAATCTGCTTAGAGCTCAGTGGTCCGACCAGGGTCACATGAAGACCCACAGATTAAAGGGAAAGCAGAAAACAGAACTGTCATGATTGATTTTGGCCAAACTTGAGCCAACCCCTGGCTCATATAGGTACATTGCTGCCCTTAAAAATTTTCAAGAAAAGGACAGTGGATTTTGTTTTGTTTTGTTTGATTGTTTGTTGAGACAGAGTCTCAATCTGTTGCCCAGGCTGCAGTGCAGTGGGATAATCTCGGTTCCCTGCAGCCTCCACTTCCTGGATTAAAGCAATTATCCCACCTCAGCCTCCCAAGTAGCTGGGACTACAGGCATGGGCCACCATGCTCGGCTAATATTTATACTTTTTTGTAGAGATGGGGTTTCACCATGTTGGCCAGGCTGGTCTCAAACTCCTGACCTCAAGTGATCCATCTGCCTCAGCTTCCCAAAGTGCTGGGATTACAGGCATGAGCCACCACACCAGCCAGATTTTTAATGGTCAAATAACGGTGTTAACCACAAGGATGCAGCAGAGTCTAAAGAGGAAGGAGACTTTAGATGAAGAGTGCCCAAAGTGAAACTCCAGGTTAAAGGCACAGCCTTCTAGATTGCCAGCTCTGCCAACATTGACATCAGCCTGCAATTAGTTTGTCAAACAGCAAGTCTGACAGCACAGTCTTCTACAGGACTGCCCTCACTTCATACACCAGCCACAAGTTCAAGGGTCCCCGGGGCACCCTCATGTCATATCAGCTGGCTACATATTCAAAGTCCCCACAGACTCCCTTAGGTTCAGTAATCTGCCAGGATGACTCGCACAGCTCAAAAACGTTCTGTACTTAAAATTACAGTTTTATTGTAATACAGGTTGACAAACCCTGATCCAAAATGCTTGGAACCCAAAGTGTTTTGAATTTCTGAAATTTTTCAGATTTTGGAATATTTACATATACATAATGAGATATCGTGGGATAGGACCCAACTTTAAATTTATTTTTCATATATGTCATACACACAGGCTGAAATACCTTCATACAATATTTTTACTAATTTTGGGCATGAAACATAAGGTCTGGTGTGAAATTTTTCACTTGTGCCATCACAGTGGTGCTCAAAAAGTTTTGGATTTTGGAGTGTTTTGAATTTTGGAGTTTGGGATAAGTTTTGCTCAGTCTATAAAAGGATATAAATTAGAACCAGGCAAGGAAAGAGGGCACAGCAGAGCACAAATACATAGCTTCTAGTCACCTTCTCTCTGTGATTCCTGGATGGTATTGCCTTCTCACAGCTGATATGTGACATAACTCAGAGAGTACTGTCAACTGTAAAGCTCACCTCAGTCTTGGTGTCCAGAGATTTTACTGGGCTTAGTCTACTGCCCATGTGGCTTATCTTTCGTCTCTAGCTCCTCCCAGTTTTAGGAAAATACCTCTAGTTTCTAGTTCCTCCAGAGTTTGCAGCTGATAAGGTATGTTCCTAAGCCCCCATCCTACATCACATTGTTAGACTGCATGGTGATCAAAGGTCTGAGGCACACAAAGACACTCCTATTAGGCAGGACATTGTAGGGAACAGAAAAAAAGATTCATAACCTGCATACTAACCTTCCTTGGATGTCCATCTTGGAAGAGATGAAAGCAGAACCAAACCCTGGCCTATAGAACACATGTAGACTTTCCACAATGCCCTGCTGCCTTAAATTCACAAATAACTGTATGCTCTTCACTCTGTATGGCATTTCTTAGATGAGTCCTTGACAACTAGAAATTGCCCATTAAAGTCATTAATATGGTAATTCCCTCATATTAGCAAATAATCATTGCTTTCCCTTGCTATGTTCAACTCTTACCTACATCTTTATGAACACTGGCGGAAGTGGCTTAGCTGTATACATGGCAAGAGTGCCTCCCCTTCCTTGGTGTGGAGACATCACTTGGTGGGCATAACCAGCCTCTCTACCTGCCCACAGCAGCAAACTAGATGTCATTCAGTGAGGATTTAATATAGTCAGAAAGCTGAGTCCAGATGATTTGAAAACTTTACAGAAACTTTCTACCTTCTCTCAACCTAATATCAGCATCAAATATTATTACCATTAAAGACATGTAATTTTTACTTCTTTATTTTTCCTTTGAATGTTTGTATTGGGTTATTCTAGAGCAAAAAATGTTTTGAGGAAAAAGCAAGTCAGAAATATTCCTTTTAACTTACTCTTTGATCAGCTAAATAGCTGTGCCAGACCTGCCTTTCAATGGAATATTTTCTGCATAATATTTTTAAAAGTTTAGTTTTCAGGTCTCAATTTCCAATTCTAGTTTTGATTATCTATAGTAGTATTTCATACCATTTTCTAATTTATTTCTAATCTACTTAGCTTACCACTAACCATACAGCTGGTTCTAATCTCAAAAGTCAACATCCTTCTCATCTCTTTGCATTGCTATCTACTGAGGGAGTTGGAGAAAGCAGATTGAATATGCAATGTAATCTCAGATAATGAGGTAATTTTGTGTAGTGCATGCATTTCAAAAAATAATTAACTACATTTATTATCCTTTAGAGGAAAGCCTGAGTACTTGGGAGGGAAGTGGTGGAGTTTAAAGCATACACTCTGGACTTTGTGACCTAAAATGCAGTAAGTCTCCAGAAACTTACTTTTCCTTTAAGAGCCTGTGGCATTTTGACTAAGAGCAAAAACAAGCTCTGCATATTTTCTTCCAGCAATAAAATATCTCAAACCCCAAGCCTGAATCAATTCTATGATAACAACTGGGAAAATAAAAATGCATGATGATTTCTAAAATCTTGATAAACCAGAGCTACTTTTCATTTTCCTGTAGCCTTGATGTCTTTGGATGTAGACAGGAAACATGGTAGCATTGAATTTCCTGTACCATATAAAAATAGTGGCCTCTAGTGGTTGTCCGACTTCCCACTAGAGCCTAGCAAATGGAAAGTGCAATTTTCTGTGGACTTTGGTGATGCCTTTTTAAAGACGTTCTGTTGAAAAAGGGATGAAAGAGAGGAAGTTGCATCTGAAGAATGAGGATGAAGTGACATACACATAAAAGATGTTTTATTTAGTTTTTGGATGGGAAAGGCTTGAGCCTGTGCATTAAATAGGGTAAGCCCACTTATTTAACAACCACCAATCTCAGTGACTTAACCCAAACACTGTCTCACTTATGTTACAGTCCAAGGAGGGTCGGCATGGCTGGTCAGCTCTGCAGTTGGTTCAGGGACCCAGTTCCTTCAACCTAGTGACTCTACCATCCCCCAGGGCCCACAGACCTCTACTGGATATTCTGCACATGAGAAAAGATGGAGACGATGTTGGATTGCCCAGGATATTGTATAGGCTAGGCCCACATGTCGCTCGTTTTTGTCCATTTGCCCATTTGCCAGATCTTAGTCATAAAGCACGGCTAACTGTAAGGGAACCTACAGAATGTGGTCTACCTGTGTGCCCAGGAGGAAAGGGGAAAAGTTTTGGTGAACTGCTAGCCAGCCTCTTCCACCAAATAACTATTACCTGGAATGTAGTTGCGTTTTTAGTGTACAGAAAAAGGTGAAGATAACAAGCAAAAATATGTTGTTCCATTGAGTTGGCAGAAGATGAGCTAGAGGCATTGGTGGAGATGTTGCCTTTGGATAAGGAGTGGAAAAATTTGTTCTTTGAGACTAGAGAGAAGGGAATGTAAGTGTTGGTAGGTACCCAGAAGAGGACTCTGCAACCATGAAATCACATTTTAGGCTTCAGGGAACTAATGGGACAGACAACAGATTCAAAAGCAAGATCATCCTGTAAACTTGTGCAGTTTGTGTATTGCACAGGAGTGTCCTGCCAGGAAAGCAGGGAAGGATGGAAATCGGCCAACCGTCTGCTCTCTGAGCACTGCCCTCTGGAGGTTGTCTGCATCCTCCTGGATGAGGGGCGCAGTCATCTCCAGTCTGAGAAAAGGCAAATTGCCCACATGAGGTGCCTTTTGTCATTTAACCACCCAGATGAAGCACATGTTCCAAAATTCACACAGAGGCACCGTATGGGGTAGCAGCAGCTCTACTCTTGAGCAACTGCTCAAGAGTAGGGGGGACTTGGGCCAGTCCGAAGTAGGTATGTGAGAAATGGCACTGTCTCCCCTGTTGGAGGTCTGGGAGCACACTGGAAGGGACATTTGAGAAGGGTTCTGGAGTCCTCAGAGCTAAGTCCTTACATTATAACTTTGCTATTTCATTTGAAATAATCCTTCTTTCCAATAGATTAAACAGACATGGAGCATTTCTGTCATGTTCTAGGGTTTTAATGACTTACTGTAAGGAGGCTGTTTATTTTTCTTAGAGCCCTATCTTCATTGCTAGTTACTGCTAAGAGCTTGCAGCTGCATCAGTTTTGCTTGCAGTGGAAAATTCTCAGTATTGGAAGCAAGGAGAATTGGGTCTAACTTTCCCCCTAACTAACTGGATGACCTTGAGAGTCTTCACATCTTCAGCCCTGCCTTGTCTCATCTGTAAAATGCACTCATATTGTTAATACTGATGATTCCTTGGCTATATGATTACCAACCTCTCCTTCAGTTCTGACATTTCTAGCCTCTAGGGTACATAGCAAGCATAGAAGTTTAGACAAAGATATTTCACATAAAAATGTAGGAGACCCAGAAGTGTACAACCTTGCATTTATCTGTTTTTATGAAAATAAACAAAACTATTTAGTAATAAAATAAAAATACCTATTTGAACTCCTATAAACTACTTAGTAATACTGCTTAGTAAAGCAGATAAGTAGTATAAATAAATTTACAACATTTGAAATGTGTTTATATATATTTTAGAATATTGCTTGTCACATAGCAAATGCAGTATAGACATGGGTTATTATTGTTACTATTATTAACACTTTTTTTCTTACTGGGACCAATAATATAGAATAGTCTGATTTTAATTTTAAAAAATTCTTCCAAACGGAAGTTGCCTTTTAGTGAGTTTAGAATGAGTTTCTAGATTCCTTCATTCTGATGTGGCTTTGACTTTCTCCAAGGATACTAGTGAGCTTTTGCTGAAATATGTTTTTCTTTGGAAAAACCAGTGGGCATGACTACGAATATGAAAATGGGATGGATTGCCAAACAAGATATTTTCTTTGTGTATTTAATCATATAGTGCATTCCATTCTGTCGTTTTCTGAAAATAGGTTTCTGGTCCTTTAATTTCTCCACTGGTTAACTTTATCATCTTTTTCCTTATTTCTTAATAGGAGTTTTTAATCAAGTCTTCAGTACTTAAAAGTGTTGTTATACATCTTCAGAGAGATACCATTTTATCCCTTATTACATAATCAAAACATGCCATCAAATATTTATTGTGTTATCATTATTAAAATATTTGATTCCAATGCAGAGAATAATTTTTAAGCTACCTGAGCTTTAGATAAGAATGTCAGATTTTTAACAAGGCTTCAAGGATAACCAAATCTAAAACAATATTTAGGTCTTAGCATAAAAGCTATTCATATCAGGAAAGCAAATGAGAGCAGTTTTCTGAATCAGCATCGTGGTTGGCTTACACATGAGTAAATAATAACAATGTTTATCTGACATAACCAAATTGACTGTGATATAATAAAACTCAGGTTAATAAAATTTTAGGAGCAAACTCAGAAACTCAGCAGTAAGGAACCCTTCTTTTCACATGAGGAAACTGAGACCAAGAAAATCAAAGTGACTACCCAAAGAAAGCATAGCTGTGCCGTGGCAGATCTCGATTTATGGGACCCCTGACTACTTCAGGATTTCTTTGTATTTTACCTCCAGGAAAACATGCAGAATCGCATAGCTGCATCCTAGTCCCAGTTTTACCTAAAGGTATGCCGTAGGTATTCTACGGTCCAAGACTACTTCTGAGGCCTCCATTTCATCTATAAAATTGTCAGCCGGACCATATAGGGGTTTAGATCTTTTTTAGACCAAATTGCTCTGTTTTCCTGCCGTGGTTCATTCTTCTTAGTGATAGAAACAAAATCTTTTTCTTGGGCACAATTTAAACTTGTAATTTTGGAACTACAGCTATGGATATGAAGCTTTTAATCATCAAGGCATTTTTCCTAAACACTTAAGCTGATGCAATTTTCAGAAATTCAGAAAACAAATTTTGTAATCACTTTTCCCAGTGATTAAAAAGAAGGTAAAAGGACAGAAGTGAGAGGCATAATTATATGGTACATTTAGTCAACAACTGTACAGGCAAAATGTCAAAAAAATAAGGCACCCATCAGGCATTTCCACTGTATGTGACTAACCATGTTATGGATTTGCCTCCTAGGAATCTACATTTATTAGGAGAATAACAGCACAAACTAGTTAAGAAAATGACCTTTGGTCACAGGCCTAGATTCCAATTCTGGCTCCTCCACCCACAAACTGTATGACTTTGAACAAGCAATTTCTCTAAACTTCAGTTTTCTCATATTGGAAATGGGATTAAGAGCAGTACTTACAGGTTTAAGAGCATATACAGTGATAAGGATACATTTATCATCATGCTTAAGATGTAATAAGCACTTAAGAAATGTCGTTTCTGAATAGTTAGTTTCTATGCTATACAAGTTGTTAAATTTGTACATCTATGTAGAAGAGTGTTAAGGAAGACATCACCAAGCCAAGGAATCTTGCCAGGTGCCTCCTTATGGAGGGAGTGCTCAGTAAGAAATGGTAGATGAACCAGTGGTAGGATGACCAGGTAACAGACCAAGGTAACATTAAGAATTGTTTCAAAACCCACATTCTTTTAGAAACCAATATTATGCAGATAATCTGCTGTTACCTTCTTTCCTAATAGTTATATATTCTTAGTTGTCTTCTTTTTCCTCCCATTCTATTGCAGGGATGGTGTGAAAATACTGTATACGCAATGAGAATAAAGACTATTTTAGCCATTTAAATATCACATCTCATTTTCACTGCTATTCTATAAAACTTGTAGCACATCTTCCACAAAAGATTTTTTGCCTATTTGCCTGAAGATTACTTTAAGCCTATCCAAAATATAAGACTAGATTGCTAGTCAAATTAAGCAAAATTAACATGTAGATTACTTGTAAGGTACCTATTAGCTTTAGTAGATGAAGCTAATTCTTTGTGTCCTTTCATAGTATTTCTTTACATGTCTTGCCATTTGATCACCATAGAAAAGGTCATGTAATTCATCATAAAACTTTTATTAATTAATCATATACATGATATCAGGCAATGAAGCATAAGGTAAGAAGGATGACTCTGTCTTCTGGGTCTTCAAACATAAAGTAGATGACACAGAAATAACATGTGCTGAGTGATATTCAAATCCAAATGTATATAATAGACTTATATTTCAGCTCAGTGAACTATATGCCAAGGGAATGCTTAAGACTGCTATGTATGTGCTTCACTTTCCAAAGTCACAGTTCCATCCAATCTTGGGAAAATCTCAGGGAAACAACAGAGGATGGAGAAGCATAGGGTTAGGAATGCATTGCACTCTAACTTTGTGCATGGCATCATGCTTTAGGAATTTTGCATACATTATCATACACATAAATCTCGCCATAGTCTCACACAGAGAGTGTCCTTATCTCTGAGTTCAGAAGTAGCTACCCCTCAGGTCACATAGCTCCTCATAAGCTGAGATAGAACTGCAAAGTTCCTGTTCTTTCCACTATCCCATGTTTCTAGGATATAGTAAAATTCAATCTTTTATGTGTATTTTCTTCTTACCAGCATATAACTCAACTACTTGTCACTGAATTACCACATCTGGAGCTATCTTTTTGCTTACGTTTTACTTTTATACACTGTTATAAAAGCTGCATTCCAGGAAGAAACAGGCTTTTATTCAGACATAAAAATAGGCTAATGGCAATGACAGGGATGACTGTGAAGGGGGAAGTAAAGCAGGAGTGATATTACCAGATCTGTATTAGGAGTTACAGCCTTCATTAGAAAAGAACTTGAGCATGTCACATTGTGAAATAGCATATGATAGAAAATACAATGTGGTGCCATGATGGGTTCTATTTACCATATGGTGTGTTAATATATCCTGTTTCCTTGGGAAATGCACCGAGGATGAAAGGAGAATGGAATCCTTCAAAAGTGTATTGAATAATCATCTGAGTCTGAATGGATTTTGATTATACCAACATGCACAATGACTCAGTGAGGATAATGAAACACCAGAGGCTCTGAATACATGTCACACCATTCTCTAGTATTGACTTTAGTCGAATATAAATTATGCCAATGGAATGGAATCTCCAAGGATTATTCTGTGGATCCCAGGGACAACTCGGAAGGAACCAATGCCAAATATTACTGACTTGTGAATTGCTGTTTTTACAGTTATAGCACAATAAAGCTCCACATTTTCATTGGTAATCAGAGGGACAAGTAATGAAAAGAAAGACCACTCTATATGGAAGGATTCAACATGATTAAGAATATATTAAATATTATAAATATGGAGGATTCACCTACTCAGAGGTTGGATAAAAAGTATACCGATGTAACCATGAGGCTTAAAACTTAACACAAATAAGGCATTGGAATAGAAGCAGATAAACACTTTAGAGAACTAAAGCACTTTAAAATACTTTCATGTGGAAAATCTCTACTTATCTATTTATAATGAACAATAATGAGAATGTACAAATTTTTAGGAAACAATTATTGGCAAGCATGCAAGCTAAGGTATTAAAAATGTTCTATAAGGGCACCATGGGGAGATGAAATAACCTGAGGAAGCCTTTTTAGAATCTTTCATAAATTCTACTGTTTCTTAAACTTGTCATTTTAATTTCAATAAAAAAGGTTTTTCAGATCAAAAGTATTTAAACTCAAGAACCTCACTGCTTTATTAGAATATAGAGCTAAGGCAATGAAGTAATATATACCAAAGAGTTGTAGAAAACAACACAGTTAGTAGTCTATTCATTCTTCATTTTCACTGGCCAAGGATGCCCTTAGTTAGAAAATGTTTGTTCACTGTGACTTCATGGAGGAATGAACATTCTATGTATGTATGCTTCAGTATTCAGAATCTCATTTAAGAAAAATTATCTTCTTGTGGAAAAACTGATTTACTTCTTACCATGTGCCAGCTTCCTGCAATGGAATATTTAGTTATCACAATAACCCTAGGAGGTAGGTAATATTATATCTGTTCTAAAAATCAAACTGAGGAAAATTAAAAGGTTGAAGAAATAAGGAATTATGCCCTTGGGTGCAGCCAAAGTTCATTTATGAATTTCTGTGATTCTAAAACCCTGTCTCTTAAAACTAAACCATTTGGCTGCATATTATAGATCATTCTGTAGAATAATGCATTGCCTTTTTCAGAACTACTGACTATAAAAGCTGGTTATTTACATAAATACACTAGTCTGTTTTTTAAAAATTCTGTTTACCTCGAAGTAAATTATAAAGTGACTTGGAGATGAGTTGTGTGATCAAAGACATTTTCATTTAAATCTCTTATTTTTTATACTTTTATGAATTACAAACACTGGCCAACAAAATATTATTTGTTGCTAAGAATGTCACCTCTTCTAATAAAAAGTTATGGGTATTTTTACCTTCTCAACTAAAACCTTATCATCTTGATGCAAAGTAATAAAATATTTGGCCACAGAATGGAAATTACTTTACCTGATTGAAATTTTATGTTTGTTATATATTATTTAATATCTAAAGTGTTTGGCTCTAAAAGATTCAGTAGAACAGGGAAACATGATATCTTGGATTTCAAAAACAATATTTGGCAGGACACAGGGCAACCCTTGTTCTTTCCTTCTGCTCTTTGGAGGTCAGAATGTAAGAGCAGAGAACCCTATATGCATTCCAGCCCCAGTTCTGCCCTGGGTTATCAAAGTTATCATGGACTGCACCTCATCCCACAGCCCTCAGATGTATGATATGTTCTTCTTGGTAGCTGGTATGGGAGACCAAAAGCATATGTCGGTTTTTTTTAAACTCACACAAAACAAATGAACATTATATACTTTTCTGTTTCACATAAACAGACATCATTGGCTTGACTAGAGACCAAGAAGAGTGCTTATCGAAATTTCATCCTAGGAAAGGAAGAATCCAATCTGTTTGCCAGCATCATTTTTATAGTAGTTTTATATTCATCCTAAACCTTTGCAAACTGTGAAGATTGCATCTGCATTGCCCATTCAAGGAAAAGGGAGCAAAAGCCCACAATGCCTTTAATGACTTTTTTCATGTTTATTGTTTCCTGTTTCAGAATGCTCAGCCTTGCTTCTGGATTGGTGGACTTAACCAAGTCATTGACTGAATTAAGCAGGGGTAAAAGGAATAATACTGAGTTCTGGTTAAAACTGGGATGCTGTCTAATTTTTTACATTGCTTATGTCTTATCTCTGAAAGAGAATGAAGACAGTGTGTGACAACGTGAAGAAGACAAGTGTTTGATTATCAGAAAAACTACCTTAAAAACTAATTTTGAAAACAGATCATTTGGATAAAATAACAGGGAGTAATGAAAAGAAAAATCAGGCTTACAACAGATTCAGAAAATTGTGAAGTTGATTATGATTTTAGGAATAATATAGACCAGGCTCCTTATTTGAATAACATGAGGTTTAGTGAAATTATAGAGTTTGCTAATTGAACCATATAAGTAGTTAATACCAATGTTTGAACTGGCACCCAGGTGGTCCAGGCTGAAAGTGTGCTTGAGCATAGATAGAATGGGACTAAAACAGCTAATGAAGTGCAGAAGGGTCATCATTTCAATGCTGTCCTGAGTCATCCATAAATCCATTCACAGGCAGTGCCAGTGACTGTGCCCTCTTGGAGTAGGAGGGTTATTGAGTTTAAATACAATAAAATTGGTCTCTCACCTTAGTGTGTTCTTCAACAGCAATTTTGAATGTTGGATCATGAATCATCATCTAAATCCCCTGAGTATTTATTAAAGGTAGAGATTCCAGTACTTCATGCAGTCTTACTGCATCAGAATCTCTGGAAAATAGCACAAAGAATCTGCATTTTTAAACAAGCTCTTTGGTAATTCATATAGACTTAGGTTTAAGAAAGCACTTGTGAAGAATTTGAATTTTAAAATTGAATAATGATCCCCTTCCTGTATAGTATATGAATCTTCTCTCTCTCTCTCTCTGTCTGTCTCTCTGTCTCTCTCTTTCTTGAAGTTGAAGAGAGTGTGGCTCTATCAAATTGGTATTAGAACAGTGACTGTGATTAGAAAACTGTATTTTACAACTCAACAAAATTAGAAATGGAATTAATCTGCAAGAATTTAGATGATAATATCTGATTATATTTCAAATAGTGTTCAAATGAATGTAATCCTTTGATTTAAATATAGGAGTTGTCTTTTATTATGCATGGATGTTTTATTTAGTTTTGATAATCCAGGGACATCTCAAGGATGTATTAGCTCTCTGTGCCATTGGAACAAAGGGATCATTCTTATAGTTCTGTATTTTAAATAAAGTGAAATGATAGTGGCAGTGTGGCTTTTGAAAAAAATATCTGCTGTCACTATGCCTGTTTTGGTTTTATTGTAGTGTTTTTTGTTTTTTGTTTTTGTCTTTGTTTTAATTAACAACTTTACTTTTTTTTTTTTTTTTTTTTTTTTTTTTTTTTTTTTT